>NC_135734.1:38812500-39127375 GCF_041903045.1 Epinephelus lanceolatus
TGAGTTGATTTCCACGTCCTGATGGGTGACCTGCATATTTAGCAGAGCTGACAGCGAGGCAATATGTCATCAACGTCACCGCATATTTACCCCATATCATGCAGCCCTAATGTTTGGCATGCACTCTGTTCTCTTTGAGTATACCTTACTTTGCCACTTATAGGCCCTACGCTGAAATAGAATTAGTACATAATGTGTATTTGAGACGTGGTGAAAGAGTCTGCAGCCATGCTTGCAGCTCCATGAGGCTGTACTAAGGCACAACAGTGCTTTGAACTAGATGCTAACATGGTCACACAGACAGTGCTGACCTGCTGATGTTTACCATGGACACCATATTAGTTCATTTGTTAGTATGGTAACATTTGTTAATTAACCCAAAAAGTACAAAGTACAGTTGAGGCTGATGGGAATGTCATTGGTTTTGAAGATACTGGTACAAAGTGAAATTTTGGCCTCACAGTGGGGCTTTATAAAAAGTTAAGGAATCACCAAAGTAATTAGCCTACAACTGACCCTTCGCCATCAAGCTGTCATAGCTATCATTGAGCCCACTCTGTAACTAACTGCACTCCCTGAAGAGATATTATCAAATTTTTTTTTAGAAAAATGAAAGAGTGATTCCAGAGAGAAGCAGACAGAGGGGTCTACAGTCTGTGTTTGAAGGATATATCCAGGATGTCAAACTGACTCAGCAGCAACAACAGGTTAAAAAGACAAAGATAGTTAGAAGCTAAAGCCGAACTATAGGCTACAGATCACAGTGTAAAAGTGAACCACCACATCACTGCTGATCGCCACACAAGACAATGAATATAAAGGGAAACTTTGCTGATATTGAACCAGCTGTGTGGCATCGCAGTGTGGTGTGGAGCTCCGGGGGAAGCTAATCGACATGAATATCAGCAAAGTTTCCCTGCTTCCCTTCACTGGTCCCTGTGCAGCAGGGTCGGTCTTTTTTTCACTGTTATAATCATTAAAAAGCAAAAGCAGCATGTGTATACATTCAGTAGGCTATATCTTCAGTAGCTCGCTAGCTAACCCTACACTTTCTGGGTTTGATTTTGGTTTGGGAACAGGGAAGAAATGTATCTCTGTTTCCAACCTCTCCAGGTAACGAGTATCATTAATACACGACGTGCCCCAGGCACAACATTTAGCTCCAAATCCACAAAACCAGCCTGAAAATGAAGGAAATCTGAGACTATTGCATTAGAGTCAATGGAGCATAGCTGTGTTGTTGTCGGACCATTGTTTGAGCTGGCTGATGCTATGCTATGATTGGCCAGTCTTCTTTGTAGGGGCAGGACTCAGCAAAGGGTCAATTAATGCTGAATGGAACATTAGTCAGTTTTTATTGCAATCCATCTTGTAGTTGCTGAGATATTTTGCCCAAAACCACAAATGTCAACCTCATGGTGGCGCTAGAGGATCACCAAAGTCAGTGGGATTCATCTTCTGGGCACCATGAATGCCTTTTCAAACTTTCATGGCAAAATTTCCTCAATCTAATAGTTGCTAAGATCTCTCAGACTCAATGAAATGCTGAACCGACCGACACTGCCATCTTCAGAGCCGTGACACTAACGCTGTACATGTAAAGTATCAGAGCACAGTTTCTCCAGTGCAAATGAGTAAATATATGCTACATGTAGGTGCCCAAAAAGAGACATGGCAGTTTAGAAATGGAAATTCAATTATGAATTATGAATCTAAAAGCATGAAACATTAAAAAAATATTAATGAAATATTGATTAAAGGAATGTCAGCGCTGACATGTGGTGCAGACATAAACATTTCTTTGTCATTATTTGAACAACCTAAATCCAGATACCAGAAATCAAGCAGCCTCCTGACAGAATACCTTAGGAAATATATTTACCATACAACATCATAATGCATTTGAGGTCGGCAGAGCTTAAAGGAGAGAGTGAAATGGTGCATAGCAAATGAAAGCAATATTGGCAGTGAATATGAGAGACCCTGGCTGCGGTATACCAGGCTCTGTATTCTACTGTCACAGTCTTTCCCAGTCCTTGTTAGGATGGCCTAGTTTCATTGTAAAGGCTTTACCCACCTCCTCACACTTGTTTTTTTTCCTCCCTGAGGGAAACATGTTACCCGAGTATCTGTCTTTAACCTGGGGATCTCAACATGCAGCTCGCGTCTGGCTCCTCTCCTTCCCTCAGGCTCAATTAGAAGCGTCGTTCAGTGGACTCAACAGTCGAGATGATCACTGGCTGTTCGTTACAGACCGACGAGTATGTCCTCTCTCTAAAAACCCCAAACCTCGGAGATAAGATGAGTAATGACGTCTTTGTCTGCTGTGGGTGACAGTTACATATTGTTCATAATGACAGAAACGGCTTCAGAATAGTTAATGAAATAGATTAAATCAACTTTATTAGTAAAGTGAGAGCAGACGTTAATTGTTATGACACAGGAACACATTATCTCAACAAAAGTATTTGATGTTTATTATGCCCTTGTGTTACCTACGTATATCACGCCTAATGGGGGCTATAATAATAATAATAATGAAAATACTTATAAAAAGATATGACAAGATACATCTTCATTGATCTCCAAATGAAATGTGGTTGGTGCAGCAGTCAAAGACAGAAATAAATTAGTAGAGGAACATAGCCGCGACCGGCTCTGGGTCAGCTGGAAAAGGCTTGAGGCGAAGCAGGCTCACAGCTTATATGTTTGCCACTTTCTTTTTCATTTTAACCCACACCATGATCCTTTCCTGACCCTAACCAAGTGGTTTTTGTGTGTAAACCTAACCAGACCTTAACCACAGGGCATCATGATGATTTCGGAACAGACTTCAGAACAATGGGTTTAATATGGTCGGAACAATGGGCTGTCAGAACAATGGGCTGTCGGGCCAATGGGCTGTCGGACCAATGGGCAGTTCCCTTGCCAAACAGCAGAGCATTTACCAAATCTGAGGTAGATTCCAAACCATTATAATCAAAATAATGTCAACAAATAAAAACAACAAATAGACAAAGAAGTCTTAGTTGTGGTCAAGAGCATGTCAGACTCTGTCGGTTTAAAACATTTTGTGTTTTAGCTGACGATGTAAACAAAATAAACACAAAACAGTATTTACTCACTATTTTCTCTATTGCCGATGAATGTCTGTCTGATATTACTTAGGCAGAAATCATGTTCACAGACGAGGTGATGTGTGAACGTTTTTTATCCCATTATCTTTGGTCACGTTATGTCATTCATTCTGATGAAACAGGTGGTTACTCTGTCACGTTAACATACTAACTTACTATTAGCATTATGACTATACAGCTACTGTAGGTAATGTTTTGTGGTGAATTCAGTTGTAGGGTAGTACTGCGCTGTCATCCATGGTCAAAACAATTGTACTTGTTTTGACCAAGTACAATTCCTACTAGGCCTCAGGGTAAATCCACACTGGAGGGATTACATATCTCGTCTGGCCTGGGAACACCTTGGGGTCCCCCAGGAGGAGCTGGAAAGCGTCGCTGGGGAGAGGGATGTCTGGGGTGCTTTGCTTGGCCTGCTGCCCCGTGACGCGGCCCTGGATAAGTAGATGAAAATGGATGGATGGAATGTGTTGAATGTTGTTGTAATGCTATAACGTTACCGTATGCATTAGTGGCTGGTCTCGGCTTCATGTTCTTCCTGCACTTCTACTACTACCACTCCTCCTTCTTCTGGTTAATGGCAGGTAGCAACTGGCAATTAAGGGTGCATTACTGCCCAGCTCTATGGGTGTATGGATGGTTTAATTATATTGGGGATATATTATTTCTCTATCGAGGAAAATTATATCAAGATAATTGTGGTTACCATTTTATCGCCCAGTCCTAATACACAGTAACCTGCAAATGAAAAGTCACTCTGGTACAAAGAACTGGCAACCAACAGGGCTGTATAATGGAGCCAGTGTTGAAGCACCAAAAGCTGCAGTTCATCCAATGGCCACTTGAGACTGGTTCCAAAAGTGAGTCAGTCCTTTGTTGAAATGCCAAACCTTACAGCAGAAATAAACATGTTTACAGCTTGGTACAAAATTTTTGGTCTCCATAGCTGATTTCCCTGTTCATGACAACTATAACTAACTTGTTTACATTTCATTAAGGCTTAAAGTTATGCATTATTAAGAGTGGGCCGCATTGAGTGACAGCCTGTCTGTGAGGCATCAGCACATATTAAAGCCCTTTTTACAGAGAGATCCTGCAGTAGGGCTACAACAAAGTCTGTTATTATGCCGGCTTTGCTTTTTTTATACAGAACTAAACAATGCAGGTATAATGCTGCCCTAGTGTGTGATTTTAGATAGCATGAGGGTGTTCTAGAAGCAATAAAGGCACGAACATATCTTATGTAATTCAACAGTGTCACCCTCTACTGTGACATAAAACATAAGCATCAACACGGCTATGTAAACAATGACAATGGAATAACTTGGCAATAACAGTCATTTACTGTCCCTGTTAATACAGCGGTTGATCCGGTCCTCTGCTCGGTGGGTAAGGAGCTCCTGGACCTCATTGTCTCCCCAATTTGCAGACATTTGGGTTGCTGTTCTTCCTCTTTGACTCAGCTGCTAACTGCTGCTATCTGCTTTTTAAATCTCCTAGCTGTGGGTAGCACACATCACAGGTCATCAAAACGTCACACCTGTCCCATCCTGCCTGCTGTGCCTTTTACATTGACTTTGATTTGGCTCTCATACTACCTTTGCTGCTGGCTGAAAGGCAACACAACTCTGTGTTCCTATTCCGTGATTGCACCTTTTATACAGAACACCAAGGTAGAGTAATGGCACAATATTGCCCCCTTGCACAGTCTGTGTAAAAGGGGTCTATGAGTCAAATCCACCTCTTTCTCCAACCTCTCATCCAAATATGTTCACTCCTGGCTCCAAAAATTGAAGATGGCAATGGCCAAAATGTCAAACTGGAGGCTTCAGAACAGTAGTCCACACACCAGTGGTTGACAGTACACAGCGGCTATAGCCATTATATCTATACTGTACAACACATCAAACAGTAAATCCACATTCTCCCTTAGAAATGAATAAAATAAATTATAAATTAAAGGTTAATATGAATCTCTGTACATACAAGGGATGCATGATATACTAGTGGCTTATGAATTATTCTCAAATACATGAGAAAAATAATTATTCTTAACATTAATTATTGTTATTGTTCTGGGAATGTAATTTCAGCCGATGATCACGTCTGATAATGTGCCGGCTTTTCTAACAATAGCTGCGAACGAGTTAACACTGTAAGTATAATAACGTCACAGGCAGATTAATTGCATGGCTCCCTGTTAGCACATTCAGGGAGAATCTGGTGATATTCTATATTTTTTTTTCTTGTCAACAAATCCCATTAAAAGACCAAAGCCATTGAAATCTCACTAACAAGCCTGTGTAGCCTGATATAGCTAATTCCTCAGTGCCACAGACCTCTATTGTTATCCAAAACCCGTTAAAAACATGTCAGTGAGCAACACTGTGGTGCTCTCTTCTTTCATTACAATAAACAGGGGCACTGTATTTTATTTAGGGTCAATCCAACATACTGTCGTGCTCTTGTAAATACTCATTAGTACACAGAATGTTTGTTAGACTGTAGAGGGGAAGCTGGAAAGTATGGAGAGACAAACTGACGGATTATCTGCTGAAGTACAGAAATAAGAAGAATATGTAAATGAACAGTAGCATTTGTAAGGAAACATAGAGAACTAGAAGGGGACAGATCTGCAAGGACAACTACTGTCTAGACTTCCAAAACCGTTAGAATGATGTAAGGTAGAGTTGTGTCTGTCTGAATCCTCATCATCTCAGCTCTGTGTTTATTATGCAATTTCAAATTAGAAATGTTACATTCTTCCTCAGTATCTCTGGTGGACTTGCAGACAGTTTCAGATGTGAGGAGGAGTATAATCAGTTGTATGATATGTGTGTATTTACGTTTTCATAGCCACACCTTAGGGTGCTTTCGGACCTAGAGTTGATTTGCTTTGGTCTGAATCAGGGACTAGTTTTGTTACAAAGTTGCATAATAGCATAGAGTTGGTTCATGTTCTCACGGCAGCATTTACAAGTGGACCAGATAAAAAACAAAATGTGTGAGAAAGCTGCTCTTGATTGGTCAGAATTTCCATGTGGGAAAAATCCAGGAAGTAAACAATACGTAGAAGAAGAGTACACTTGCAAGATAAATGTGACACTTTCTAATGTCACAATGGAGGGACAACTACGCAGGTTGATTTTAGCGCTGCTCATCGTGGACTATATTGCTGTCATTGTTCATTTTAGTCAAACCATACAGTTTGAAAACGAGGCGCGGCTCCAACTAGAAAACAATGTTTTGATGCACTGGATGTGCTGAATGTGCATATTAAGGCAGTACAGGAGGAGGTGCACATTAATAATCCTCCAGGACTGTAACATGCTCATGTTTAACCCAAACAATGTGTCATGTGACTGCAGTTGGTTCAGATCCAGGTCAGAACACGTTCTCACCACAAGTGAACAGCACCAGAGTTTTGAAAGCAGACCGAGACCATATTTCCATGAAGGTCTCGGTCCGGTTGTTTTGTTGCCCACAGGGCAGGTGTGAAAACACCCTTAGTTTAAAAAAAAGTGTTACAGTGTTACAACTGTTGGGGGTCTTACAATTGTACCAGTTCTACCATGAAATCACTGTCCACAAATGTTTCATAACAACCGACTCCTTCCTGTGTGAAGTTAGAGCAACTACATGTGTAGTCTACGGCAGAGGATAACTGGTAGCCGTGAGTATGGATTCATAGTAATTCTACAACTAGCTATGTTTTGTCACTACTCATCTTTACTACCTATACTGGATTTTAAAATATAGGCCATTTATTTCACCAAGGCCAATCTGCCCTGTGATTTTGATCCACTCCAAAATTTAATGGGTTCTTCCTTGGCCCACGAGACACGCTTCCACCAAGTTGCATAAAAATCAGGCCAGTTGTTTTTGGTGGAGTTGACAGTGTCAGTGAAATGTCTTATCTTAAGGTATTAAACTATTGTTTCCTGGGCACAGGAAAACAGAGATCTGTGTGGGTACATGAGACCCTATAAAAGAGGGTGGATCATGGGGAGTACCACCAGTTGGTCCAGGAGCTTCGCCTCCATGATGGCTGTTTCCAGGCATATTTTAGGATGACTCGGGGGCAGTTTGACAACCTGCTGTCTTTCGTCAGGCTGTATAGCTTTGGGTATCCAGCAACCACTACCACCAGTTTCTCCTCCATTGTTTACCAACTGTAAACTTGTTGTTGTGACCGCCACAGAAGGCCCGCCTCTCAAATCATCTGATTAGAAAATGGGAAAAAAAGATTACCAAAAAAGAGATGACGTGGAGCGCTTTTCCTCTCTGAGTTTAAGTTTTTTCATCTCGAGGAGTTCAGAGCACTCCGGCGAAAACGCCAGGTGCCTAAAGCGCAGAAATGCGAGGTGCGTCGCAACACAAAAACAGCGAGCAAAAAGCTTAATTCTTATTAAAAACAATTACAAAAAGCTGCCTCCAGCTGTTAAAACACTTTCTGTATTATTTTGGCCTAAGGGGGTCAAACTGTTGAATCTAAGAGGATGTTAGACTTTATTTTCTTCTTCACATTTTTGCAACTATAAGATTGTCATCTGTTATTAAATCCAAATCAGCCATGTTGAAATTGCAATTTGGGGTGTTGTTATTGGCCCTGAATTCTATATCTGTGCATCTCTAATACATTCTTGAATAGAGTCAAATAAGTGGAAAGGTAGAAAATGTAAACAATATAAAGCGTGACTTACAAATAATGATGCAACATAGGTATGAAAAGCACTGTCGCAAATCAAAGACAAACTGTACAAAGAGGTGCATCTATATCACTTTATTATCATGTCACAGTGTAACAGCTGTGTGCTTCTGTGTTATATATACACAGTATCTATAAATAAATATACATTCACATAGAAATATTGATGGATTGCATTTATTTAATTATATCCCAGTTGTTTTTCCTGTAGGGCGGTACCCTCCCAACATTTTGCTTTTTTTACGCAGTCAGTGAACTATCAGAACATTACCCCTTTGATAACTGCAGGATATTCATGAGCTACTGTTTCCTAGCAACATAGTGTATGCACTGTGTATAAGCTATAGTGCCACGTCTTTGATCACTCATCACTATCAAAGACGAAAGGTGAATGAAATATTAGTTGAATATCTGATAAAATGCCAGGCTATGATTCTTTAAGCAAGAACACATCGTCATGAGAGCACTGTGGCAGTTTTCTCACACTTTATTTCACAAACAGTTATTTTATTCTTTGTAATTTCGCTTCATACAAACACTCAGAGTCACTTCTCTTGCTTAAACTCACTCTTCTCTCGCACTCCACAGTGAATTGTTGAGGCTTTTTGCAGCCGGCGCTCCTCCAGATCACTCCTCTAGATCAGACTTCTTACAGCAAAGCAGGCACTGTCAGTGTCTGTGTATGATGGGATGCTATAGCAGAGGTGCACAGCTGAGAGAGCTCAGTCAAAGGACCCTTGAGAGAATAATCACTGCAATGCTTCTCTTAATCCTGCTGTATATTGGTGCACAGTTCTAGTTGAATATGCTCCTGTGCTAATTCTGTCACCTGGGGGCAGTTGTATTATCCTCAGGTGCGCAGGCATAGGTCTGGATATACTTTGTATCTGCTCAGCTATTCATACTTGAGTAAGGACTGTCTCAGCATTGGCGCTTTACTGCTGAAGATGGCTTTGACTCAGTGTCCACCATCCTTTGCAATCAGACACAGTTAAATGATTAATGAAATTAAATTGTTATTTGATGGCTTGAACCAAATTAAATTACTTTCTGAGAGCTTTCTTGCAGGGAAAAATGGTTTCCGTTTACACACTTTAGCGGACTTTGACATGATCCAATTGTCTTAGGAAAGTGTGCCAAGACCATTTCAAGAACATATGAAAGGATTAATAATTGCTCTGTGATCCAGTCCTCGCCTGATTGGTTTGTGGGTATGTATGCTCATGTTAATATTCCCCACTGATGTGGGGGAATTACTTGAATTAATTTACTCCACTAATCTGTAGGAGCTGTCATTGTCACTGTGATCTCATAAGGATGAGAAGGGGTCTATACTCAGGAGAATTTTTCTTGGATTTTGTTGTCTGCTTTCACAACATGAGACCACCTCATCATCTCTGTGGTGTAACATTTGTAGTGTCACCAGCTCCTACAGTATGTCTTTAACTCGTGTGGATAAACTTCTCAACGTCTGCCTGAGCATTTGTATCTCCCTATCTGCAATGACACAGTTGAGCAGATTGCATTGAACCCCTCATAGTGGTGTCATTATAACTGCCCACAGAAATTTCTTTCTGAGCGCATTTTGCCATCCTGCTGCTGAACAACATCTCAAGTTGTCCTAAATATTCTTCAAGTTTATTGAAAATTGCTGGCTTTCAGACTCAGATGCATTGAAGTGTGGAGAGGCCAGCTGTTGGAGAAATAAAACATACTTGGCTGTCTTCTCCACAGTCGGGAGGGAAGTCCTTAGTTATAGAAACTGAAGTCCCTGCTGACTGGAGCTGATGTGCACAGTAAGAATTCTGGTGCTGCCATAATATTGGACGCATTTCCTTCCTGTAAAAGATTTCAGATCTGATTTTTCTGAATTGTCTCAATGATTTATCTGTTGTGTCAATATTTACTTACCAGCAGTCTGCTCTTTCCTTGCATCTGTTGGCTCGCTGCTGCATTCACCAGCATGTTACCGTCATCAATTCTTGATGCGCAGAATAGTGTGTTCAGGACTGTGCACTGTCAAAATGCGGATCTACTACTAAAAAATTGCTCCATAGAGCTGCTAGTCTTCAAAACTCCATAAAGTACATTAAATGTATATACTGAAAGAGTGCAAGAAAACTGCTCGGTTAATTCTGTTGTAGTTAGAAACAGCCCCTAAAAATGGATGGCCAAAAAAACAACAACCAAAAAGACGTGTCATTAGTGATAATTTTGGCAGCTATTTTAGATTTAGGCTGAATCGCAAGACACCAATACACCCTTTGATACCACTTCCTCCCTGTCTGTTTTGTGCTGTCACGTCTCGGGGCAGGGCATCCTGATTCTTGTAGGGATAGAAGGGAATGGCTAAATGTTCCACCAACATGGCCTCCAGACATCTTCTAAAGCACACCCATCAGATGGCTGCACAAGCAACATTTTTCATGACACTTATGGCACGTTAAGCTATAACTTTTTCGTACCTTTTTTTTTTTTTTTTTACATATTATACAACAAGGGTTTTTTTTAAAGTCTTATACTTTGACTTTTTATATCATTTTTATGGCATACTACACTTTGAGAGTTCCTATGACATACTATACATTGGCATTTTTTTTTTTACTTTAATTTTTTTTCTTTTTATCACTTGATAGGCTATGACATTATCTATGGCATACCAACAATTTATGACATACTATACTGTGACATTTTTATAACGTATTATACTTTGACATTTTTTGTGGCATACTTTGACATTTTTATCAAATAATACCCTATGACATTTTTAAGGGCATAACATAATTTGACATTTTTATGGCATACGACAGTGTGACATTTTTTAAGACATGGCATACTACGACATTGTTTATGGCATACAATACTTTGAACTTTTTAAGGCACACGATATAATGACATTGTTTATGGCATAATTTGACATTGCTATTGCATACTGTACTATGACATTGATTTTTTTCATGGCATACATTGCGATTACAACTTATATGGCAAACTTTACTTTTACATTTTCTATGGCACTTTATACAATTTTCATGGCATGTTTTGACATTTTTATCAAATAATACACGCTATAATACTGTAATACACTAAACTATGATATTTTTTTAAAACATGGTATACTATGAATTTTTTTTGTCATAATTTTACATTTTTATTGCATACTGTTTTATACTATGACATTTTTTTATATAAACCATACTTTTACATATTCATGACATACTATGCTATGACATTTCTCACGGCACAATATAGTATGACATTTATTGGCATACTATACTATTTTTTCATGATTTTGGACGACATACTATACTATGACATTTTTTCATAATTTTGGACGACATGCTATACTATGACATTTTTCATGATTTTTTTCAAGATATGCTATACTATGATGTTTTTTCCTGATTTTGGATGACATACTATACTATGATGTTTATTCATGATTTTGGACAACATGTTATACTATGATGTTTTTTCATGATTTTGGACGACATGCTATACTATGATGTTTTTTCATGATTTTGGACGACATGCTATACTATGACTTTTTTCATGATTTTTTAAGACATGCTATACTATGATGTTTTTTCCTGATTTTGGACGACATGCTATACTATGACTTTTTTCATGATTTTTTAAGACATGCTATACTATGACTTTTTTCATGATTTTTTAAGACATGCTATACTATGATGTTTTTTCCTGATTTTGGACGACATACTATACTATGACTTTTTTCATGAATTTTTTAAGACATACTATACTATGACATTTTTTCATGATTTTGGACGACATACTATACTATGTTTTTTCATGATTTTGGACAACATGCCATACCATGACTTTTTTTTATGATTTTTTAAGACGTGTACTATGACATTTTTTCATAATTTTGGATGACATGCTATACTATGACGTATTTTCATCATTTTGTACGACATACTATACTATGTCTTTTCATGAATTTTTTAAGACATGCTATACTTTGACATTTTTTCATAATTTTGGATGACATACTATGCTATGACATTTTTTCATGAATTTGGACGACATACTATACTATGACATTTTTTCATAATTTTGGACGACATACTATACTATGTCTTTTTTCATGATTTTTTAAGACATGCTATACTATGATATTTTTCATAATTTTGGACGACATGCTCTACTATGTTTTTTTCATAATTTTGGACGACATGCTATACTATGACATTTTTTCATCATTTTGTACGACATACTATACTATGTTTTTTCATGATTTTGGACGACATGCCATACCATGAGTTTTTTTATGATTTCCTAAGACGTGTACTGTGACATTTTTTCATAATTTTGGACGACATGCTAGACTATGACGTATTTTCATAATTTTGGACGACATATTATACTATGTCTTTTCATGATTTTGGATGACATGCTATACTGTGACGTTTTTTCATGATTTTGGACGACATACTATACTTTGACATTTTTTCATAATTTTGGACAACATACTATATTATGAGTTTTTTCATGATTTTTTAAGACATGCTATACTATGATGTTTTTTCATGATTTTGGACCAAATACTGTACTATGATGTTTTTTTCATGATTTTTGACGACATGGTATACTATGATATTTTTTCATGATTTTGGACGACATGGTATGACATTATTTCATGATTTCTGACGATATACTATGTTATGATGGTTTTTTCATTATTTTGGACGACATACTATAGACTATGACTTTTTTTATCATATTTTGAGTGTCATACTATACTATGACCTTTTTTCAAGATTTTTGACCACATACTATACTATGACGTTTTTTTCATGATTTTCGACGACATGCTGTACTATGACGTTTTTTCAAGGATTTGGAAGACATACAATACTGTGACCTTTTTTTTCATAATTTTTCACGTCATACTATACTATGACCTTTTTTTATGATATTGGACAACATGCTATACTATTCCTGTTTTTCAAGATTTTGGATGACATACTATACTATGACGTTGTTTTTTCATGATTTTTGATGACATACTATACTGTGACCTTTTTTCATGATTTTGGATGACATACTATACTATGACCTTCTTTCAAGATTTTGGACGACATACCATGGTTTTGTCCCGGTCAAGGGGAACCTAGACATAACATGATGTGTGACTTCCCACTCTTCCCACTCCCAAGGAAGGCCAGTTACACAGTTTTTCAGACATGAAAGAAAGCAGTTTATTTTACTTCAGAGATGAGCAGTGCCCAAAACAACAAACAAAAATAAACTAGTGGCCCCTAAACTTCCCTAACAATAAAGAAAGGTGAAACAAAAGACAGTTTTCCAACCTAAACTTCTATCATTAAAAAAAAAGGAGAAAAACACGGCAAAGCCAAACAAAAAGGCCTTCTCACTCTTACTAACTGCTTTAAGTGCTCTATTTACAAAAGTGATACAAGAAAACACCTACTAATTATCCCAAACATAAAG
This sequence comes from Epinephelus lanceolatus, assembly GCF_041903045.1. Lineage (NCBI taxonomy): Eukaryota > Metazoa > Chordata > Actinopteri > Perciformes > Serranidae > Epinephelus > Epinephelus lanceolatus. The sequence goes on from NC_135734.1 coordinate 38,825,821, forward strand.
CTGCTAAACAAAAATCTACTCACCTACTCAACATCACTAAAATATCTTGTCTACGTAACTGAGTTATCAAAATACACAAACACTAATTGTTTGAATGAGGAGTTTTGTCTGCAGGTACTCACACAAAATCACACAAACACAATCTAGATATACTACTGGCTTTGTTGGCAGTGGAAGGATGAAAGGAGGGAAGAGCTTCTCTCAGCTGAAGGTTTAAAAACCCTCTGACTTGCAGTGGGCCAATCCGGTGTCAGCGGTCTTCTTGGGCCAGCCCAATCAGCACTCACCACCTGCCTTGTAACAACCAATCAAGCTTGTAACAACCAATCAAGCTTCAACACATGCACACACTCTGACAGGAGGAGAGAGAACACCTTAAAGGTCACACAGATCAACACAAGGAAAATACTCAAAAAATAAAGACCTGGGCCATAACACCATACTCTGAGCTTTTTTCAAGAATTTGGAAGACATGCTATACTACGACCTTTTCTTCATGATTTTTGACGACATGTTATACTGTGATGTTTTGTGATGATACTGGACAACATATAATACTGTGATGTTTTTTTCATGATTTTGGGGGACATATTATACAATGACCTTTTTTCGAGATTTTGGACGACATACTATACTGTGACATTTTTTCACAATTTTGGACAACATACTATACTATGACATTTTTTTATAATTTTGGACGACGTGCTATACTATGATGTTTTTCATGATTTTTTAAGACATGCTATACTATGACTTTTTTTCATAATTTTGGACGACATACTATACTATGACATTTTTTCATAATTTTGGACAGCATGCTATACTATGACATTTTTTCATAATTTTGGACGACGTGCTATACTATGATGTTTTTTCATAATTTTGGACGACATGCTATACTATGACATTTTTTCATAATTTTGGAATTTTTAATCATTTTGGACGGCATGCTATACTATGACATTTTTTCATAATTTTGGAATTTTTAATCATTTTGGACGGCATGCTATACGATGACATTTTTTCATAATTTTGGATGACATACCATACTATGACATTTTTTCATGATTTTGGACGACATGCTATACTATGACATTTTTTCATAATTTTGGAATTTTTAATAATTTTGGACGACATGCTATACTATGACATTTTTTCATAATTTTGGAATTTTTAATAATTTTGGACGGCATGCTATACTATGACATTTTTTCATGAATTTTTTAAGACATGCTATACTGTGACATTTCTTCATAATTTTGGATGACATGCTATGCTATGAGGTTTTTTCATGATTTTGGACGACATACTATACTGTGACATTTCTTCATAATTTTGGACGACATGCTATACTATGACGTTTTTTCATAATTTTGGACGACATTCTATACTATGTCTTTTTCATGATTTTTTAAGACATGCTATACTATGACGTTTTTTCATAATTTTGGACGACATACTATACTGTGACATTTCTTCATAATTTTGGACGACATGCTATACTATGACGTTTTTTCATAATTTTGGAAGACATACTATACTGTGACGTTTTTTCATGATTTTGGATGACATGCTATACTGTGACGTTTTTTCATGATTTTGGACGACATACTATACTATGTCTTTTTCATGATTTTTTAAGACATGCTATACTATGACATTTCTTCATAATTTTGGACGACATGCTATACTATGACATTTTTTCATGATTTTGGATGACATGCTATACTATGACATTTTTTCATGATTTTGGACGACATGCTATACTATGACATTTTTTCATAATTTTGGACGACATTCTATACTATGTCTTTTTCATGATTTTTTAAGACATGCTATACTATGACATTTCTTCATAATTTTGGACGACATGCTATACTATGACATTTTTTCATGATTTTGGATGACATGCTATACTACGTCTTTTTTCGTAATTTTTTAAGACATGCTATACCATGATGTTTTTTCATGATTTTAGACAACATGCTATACTATTGACATTTTTCCATGAATTTTTTAAGACATGCTATACTGTGACATTTCTTCATAATTTTGGACGACATGCTATATTATGTTGTTTTTTCATAATTTTGGACGACATGCTATCCTATGACATTTTTTTATTATGTTGGACGACATGCTATACTATGACATTTTTTCATAATTTTGGACGACATACTATACTGTGACGTTTTTTCATGATTTTAGACGACATACTATACTATGACGTTTTCATGATTTTTTAAGACATGCTATACTATGACTTTTTTCATGATTTTGGACGACATGCTATACTATGACGTTTTTTCATAATTTTCGACGACATACTATACTGTGACGTTTTTTCATGATTTAAGACGACATACTATACTATGTCTTTTTCATGATCTTTTAAGCCATGCTATACTATGACTTTTTTCATGATTTTGGACGACATGCTATACTATGACGTTTTTTCATACTTTTGGACGACATACTATACTATGTCTTTTTCATGATTTTTTTAAGACATGCTGTACTATGACGTTTTTTCATAATTTTGGACGACATGCTATACTGTGACGTTTTTTCATAATTTTGGACGACATACTATACTATGACATTTTTCATGAATTTTTTAAGACATGCTATACTGTTACATTTCTTCATAATTTTGGACGACATGCTATACTATGACTTTTTTCATAGTTTTGGACGACATGCTATACTATCAGGTTTTTTCATGATTTTGGACGACATACTATACTATGACATTTTTTCATTATGTCGGACGACATGCTATACTATGAGGTTTTTTCATGATTTTGAACGACATGCTATACTATGACATTTTTTCATTATTTTGGACGACATACTATACTGTGATATCTTTTCATTACTTTGGACGACATGCTATACTATGACGTTTTTTCATGATTTTGGACAACATGCTATACCATGACCTTTTTTCATTATTTTGGACGACATACTATACTATGACCTTTTTTCATTATTTTGGACATGCTATACTATGAGGTTTTTTCATTATTTTGGACGACATGCTATACTATGATGTTTTTTCATTATTTTGGACGACATGCTATACTATGATGTGTTTTCATGATTTTGGACAACTTGCTACATTATGACATTTTTTCATAATTTTGCAGGACAGTGTACTATGACATTTTTTTAATGAAATTTTGATGACACACTACTGACTGTTTTTGATCAAAGTTTGACGACATACTATAAGTATTTAGTGCAATTTTGACAACATACTATACTATGACTTTTAATGGCATTTTAAATGACAATGTGCTATGCCTTTTAAGGCATAAATTTAGTTGACTCTCAGTCAGCTTTGCAGGCTTAATCCATATCAGAATTTTATTTAACATTACATGTAGTTTACTTACCGTGTGATATGTAGTAAGGTGGTGCAACCTGAAGTATCTCTTCAGTTTGGCTGATTTCTTCCCAGCTAATTGGAGGCCGTCTTTCTCTTGAGTTGAGCTTTTTCAAAGGAGTGTTAAAGAGGCTAAAGGAACACATACTGTTCAGTTTTATTGATGCATTAAGATGGCTTCACACTTGTTGAATAAAAGCACTCCTTACTGCAGGTGCCTTACAGTAAGAGCTTGTCAGATACAGTTTTACAGTAAAGGAGTTGCAGGAAATGTTTGCATTAACATCATAAGAGGGGATCAAAACAATTCCATCAGTGCTTAGCTGGACTGAAGTGATGCACTATCAGTGCCCATTAGTATGCTTCTTTTTATGTTGGATCATTAAGTGTTGACGATTCATACAGAAAATATTGGAGTTGTTTAATCTCACAAGATTAGAGGTTCAAGTATAAGTGTTTGTAACTGTTCCAGCTGTACTTCCTGTTGGTAAATTCAAGTGTCCCTAGGGAGTTAAAGTTACATCAACTGTAATAAATGTGTTGAATTCAGAGAGATACAGTGTATGCTCTTCGTTTAGTAGTTGTCAGTATAACAGTTTTATTGACTTCGTTTGAGGATGTCTTTCAGAAAAACAACTGCAGATTCAGGAATGTTGGTTCCCAATAATCAGGCCTGTAAGATCCATGAAAGACTGATTATTTCAGTTTGTGGGTCTTGAGGAAAAACATAGAGGTTATTTGCAGCCTGTATTGGCCTTGTTATGTGTTATTTATTAATAATGTATTGATTTAGTGATTTATTTAGTTAGTAGCCCACATCAGGGTCCTGCAGTGTCTTTCATACTGTGTATAGATTTTTATTTGGCAGCCGGCCAAAAACTGTTCTTTAGTTTTTATTTTTGTATGAAGTATTTCTTTTTTCACAAGAGCATGTGGAAGTGCTGCATTAATGTGAGCTTGTGACTTCATACTGTATTTTTTAAGATACTTAAAATGCTACATAATTTACATGATTTTACTTTAATGTTTACGTCACTTTCTTTATTGTGGCATTAGATCTTTCTAAATTTGTTCATCAACAGGAGAATGTCTAACGCAAAGCCCTGTAGTCTCATGGGACTAAACACTGAAGACACCTCATTCTGTCTCTGCCATGTGAAGATGATATATATACTCTGCTCTACATATTGCAGTTATCTAGTACTTGGGCACGCATTTAGCACACTTGCTATAACAACTGTTATTTCTGAGCCTTTTGTGTGGTGCGCTCACAGTAACAGGAGGGCGTGGAAAAGATGATAGATCCTGAGAGCTCGCCGCATGCAGAGGCCTTAGTTTCAAGTAGCAGCAAACCATTCATTTAAAATAATTTCATGTTTCCCTCCACCAATTCTCCTTCCTTCCAGTGCTATTATCAGAGCAGTTGTGGCAACATATTATTCAGAGGATGGTAGCTATCTTCTTTTTTCTCCAGGGGCTGACAAACTGTTTTTTAAACTGTATTATTAGTTTACAACAAGAATAAAAAAGAAAAAAAACCACACTCCCACAGAGGAGCTGCCAATCATTTAGCTGAAGATGATGCAGTGTTTGCTAATGTACAATTCTGTTTTATTCCTCCCTTTATTTTTAAAACCAAGGGTCAAATATGTGAACTAAGAAACCAGTAGATGTTTCCAAATCACACAAACGGTGCTGAAGTTTGAAAACATTTTTAATAGAAATAAAATTTTGTATAAAAAAAACTAAACATGCTTCACACACTTCATTAGTTTTCATGAGGTTTTACAAATACATAGTCAGATAGCCAGGCACTGTATCTTTTTGTACATTTTCCCCAATTTTAGGATATGTCAGGACATAAAGCAGACATCATCAATCTATTTAATAACATACATTAACTTGCCATTTAATTTGGTCAGCACTCACATTTTATTCTGCAACACAAATGGTGTTGAAAGTAATACAGAGGGAGGCATGAAGAGCAGCATTGAATTCACAACACAAATGACCCCACGATGTTTTTCCCCAAGACATTAGAGGGCTTTTACAGTATGAAGCCAACTATTAATCTGTTCAGCGAGCTCAGGGTGATTGATAGAGATAATGTATACTTTTGCAATTAGATTTTCATTTGTTGGAAAGCCTTACAACTTCCCGACACCTCCTCCTTATCATGAGAGTGCCTGAGGAGGACATGTATAGTAATGAATTTTCCCAGTAGCTGGTCCATTATGGATATCACCTTCAGGTCATATTGCACAATCCTCTCAAGGGCATACTTCATCTTAATTCCCCTCCTAATGGATCTGTACAGCTAAGCTTTACCCTTACACTACGTGTGACCAAGAGAATAGCTGGTGGCAGTGATGGGAGGGTCATCCTGGATGACAGCTTACGGTAACATCTCCTGGATAAAATACTGTTTGTTTTAACCACGAGCCATCGTTTCAAAGCACATACAGGTATGCGGAGGGCAGTGGCAGCCTTGGGCTAGCTGGTAATACAAATCATGGCCTCACTTAAGCACAGATAAATAATCACTCACTAGACCTTCACCATTTGAGAACAGTTTTTAACGTACAATAGGCTCGGGCCCAAACAATTGTTAACAACGCTGCAACAGAGTTTTAAACGCATTCCAAAGATACTATTTTTTCTTTTTCTTCTTTTTTTTTTTTTTAACGACACAACACAGGATGTTGAAACTGGCATGCTCAAAATCGGCAGAGACCATCTTATATGTGTAGTCCTTATCACTGACTCAGTGGAAACCTGGAAGAGGGGGAAAAAAAATTACATGGAGTCTGGTACAGATTTGTTGCGTTGCTGAGATGATCGCCATTTCCAGTCATTTGACTCATGAGACTGGATTACATTTAGAAATAAAAACAAACACAACCCTACCCTCCCCCTTTAGAAATCCATGGACCATGTTTTCATGCCTTTTTGGTGTTGATTAATCCCTTGTGATGCCTTGAGGGTTTTTAAGATTAATTACAGTTTTTTAAAACTGGCAGACGACATTGAGAACACCTGAACATATTCTTGATTTAGTTCAGTTTCAGTCAGCACTGCTCAAGATGAAGGAGAAGTCTTTGAAAGGGGGCATAGCTGAAATGTAAACACTCAAAAAGAAAGCTCCATCCATCAGTCTCCAGGCCTCTGCCATGCAAGTATTTTTCATTTTTCTTTTCTTTTTTTAATGTGTATTCTTGTGAGGCAGACAGAAGATGGAACCTTGCAATTGTACTGTTATCTGTTCTGGTCCCCTGTTTTGTCCATTCCCGTGGTCTCTCCTCGCCACGTCACGTCTTTGGGCAACATTTCTGTGATCTCCACCCGTACAATGACACATCCATTTTTTATGCCAGCTGTGTGAAACTCCACTGCATGTTTTTCTCCGTCAAGGTGGAAAATCCTGAATTACGATAAGAAGATTTGTCCCTTAGATTGCATGGTTGCTGTAGCTGATGTAGGTTTGCTTTGTTGAAAAAGCTGAAAGAGAAGAATGAGAGGGAGGCTGGGAGTTAAACAGAGTAAAGGTGAACTGTTGTGACCTGTAAGATAAGAGGAACTTCTGAAGGACATGTGGGTGTTGTGTTTGGCCTTGCTTCCTGATGTAGCAAGTGTAAGGTGAAATGTCAGATAATGGCAAATAATTTGTTCAGTTGCTGTTTACAGGATGTCCATGGGGTCTTAAGTAGTTATGACCTATTTTATGACACACAAGACACACATTTCGACATACTATACTATGACTTTTTTTCTAGACATACTATACAATGACTTTTTATGACATTTTTTTTCCCGACATACTATACTATGACTTTTTATGACTTTTTTTTCAACATACTATGACACTTTATGACTTTTTTTTTTGACATACTATACTATGACTTTTTATGACTTTTTTTTCGACATACTATGACACTTTATGACTTTTTTTTTGACATACTATACTATGACTTTGACTCTTTTTTCTCGACATACTATACTATGACTTTTTATGACATTTTTTCCCCACATACTATACTATGACCCTTCATGACATTTGTTTTGACATACTTTACATACTTGACTCTTTATGGCATTTTGAATGACAAACTATACTATGACTTTTTTGGCATTTTTTATGAAATACAATACTATGACTTTTTATTGTTTTTTTGTATGACAAAATAAAAACTATGATATTTTATTTATAAGGCATTTAATGACATACTATACCATGACTTTCATGGCATTTTTAGGCATACACTATACTATACTATATACTTTTAATACTAGTTTCTGTTGTTGCACATTTTTTATGACTCTTTTTTTTGCATTATTTTTCTATGACATACGGTATTATGAATTTTTATGCATTTTATGACATACAATAGTATGAGTTTTTATGGGTTTTTGAAGGACATACTATACATTGATTTGTATGGCATATTATCTACTAGCTAGTAGCTAGTAGATTGTACATACTACTAGCTCTTCATCATGTTTACCTTGCTTAACATACAGTCCTTCATCAGGAATATCTTTGTGCTTTGTTCCCAAACTGTCTGTCAGAATTATGTTGCATTGAGACAGTGGTCCAGAGTGGTTACCACAAACAAAGACTTTTAGATGTGCTACTTTAACTTATAGTATATTAGTTAAAGTATGTTGCTGATGTAACTGGTTAGAACTTCAAGTGGCAATGAGGTTTTAAAATGTTTGGAAAGGGTCTTCAAATGGTGTAACATGTTAATAAAATGAATTTAAGAATTCTGTTTAGTCCTTGTGCTGTAGTGTAAAATAAATCCAAAATCCTCAACTCTGTGGCTGTATTTTTACCCTTAATACATGCCTGTACTACCTACAGCAGACAGGGGTTTCAGTGAATCCGACTGCCCCAATCACACCTCCTTTTCCTTCAGCTATCATGCCTTAACTTTCCAGTTGTCTCCCCACACCGTGTTAGCTGATTCACTGAGGTGGAGCAGATAAATCCTTACATATCGCCACCAGATCTTGGCAGTAGTAGGAGCTGGCCCAGACAGGAATTTTTCAATTTCATCAAGCCATATATCCACAGTGGCGATGACAATGACAAATGGTGCTTATTCAAATAGCCATGCACTGTACAGCCCCTGTAAACAGTAACCCCATCAGGATAAATTGCTGCTGGCTATCAATTCTGCGCCTCTGCCTTCTCAACACTTATTGTAACAAAAGGCCCTATTAACCCTCCAGAGATACTTAAAGCAGGATATGAATTAATGTTGCACTGTATGTTTATATGTAGCTATTCTGATGGGCCTGCCATTGTTACTACATTGTCATTATATTTGTATTGATTTCTGTTTTCTGTGTTCACCATAAATACACTGTCAGCTCTTTTATTCTCCTATGAAGGAAAACATTTCTCATTCCTGCTGAGAAGTAAAGAGTAAACAGAAGTTTAAAATGTGTGACAATAGGCTCAATTCCCTTGTTAAGACAGGCCAGACGGATGGGATGCATCTCTGTTGACAGACATGACCGATTTAAACCTTTCCCTGCCTGAGGCGAGCGGAGGAAGAGCATTTTGGACATCACATGAGTAATTTCTGCTGACTAAATTGCTGAAGTCATTATTTACTTCACTGGTGTGTCAGTGACACAGTAGCACCAAGCACTTTTATTACCTCCGCCAAGGAGGTAATGTTTTCGCCGGCGTTGGTCTGTTTGTTTGCAGAATAACTCAAAAAGTTCTAAATGGATTTTGATGAAATTTTCAATAAAGGCTGATAATGGGAGGAACAGATGCTAAAATACTGGTGGTGATCGGTTGAAGCGAAGTGGATAAAATAATAAAATGGCGGGAAATCTGAGCTGCTTGGTGAAGGTCTGTGCTCTATGAGTGCTTTTCTAGTTGCTATTGCAATTAGGAGGAGGCACATGTTGAGAGATTGAGCTGCTTCAGAATGGAGAGTCAAACATCCTTTGATTATCTACAATAACTTGAATCTCTGGTTGCAGACAATGATTTTAATTAATGATCACATATTGACTATTATTCAATTAGTTGTTTCCTCTGTAGCATGTCAAACAGTGGAAAATGTCCATTATGTTTTCACAGAGCCCAAACTGAGGTCTTGAAATTAAGTGTTTTGTCCAGACCTTGAGGATATACATTTTTTATGAATATAAAGCAGAAAAAAGATCCAAATTCTTATATTACAGAAGCTGAACCTGGTCGAAGTTTGGCCTCATAAATGACTTCAACCAGTTTTTATGGATTTTAAATAGTGAAGTCATTTATGTCTTAAATTTATGTCATTTATCTGACCTCTAAGTTAGTCTCTTTTTTTCCCATCTGATTTTTCTACAGGTTTTTTATTTTAGTATTAATTTTCTAGCAAAGCTGCAAAATTTAGAGCATAGAAATGTTGTCCTTTTTTTTTTCTTTTTTTTTTTTATTACATTAAACTACATCTCTACAGCTGAAAAAAATGGGCAAATTGATTAGTTGATTGACACTAAATTAAGGGCTTAGAATTTTGATAACTGATTCATTATTCTTGTCATTTGTCAAGCTAAAATACCAAATGCTGGCAGCTGAATTAAGCTGCTTTAATGTGAGGATTTGTTACTTTTTTTCAGTCCTATATGATTAAAATTAAATATCTTTGGGGGGATTTGACTGTTCCTCAATAAAAAACACGCTAGTTAAAGGGGTCACACTAGGCTCTGGGAAAATACAATGTGCCTTTTCACTGTCCTCTGACATTTTCTACATGTTAATCATTAGCTTATATTAATTAATTAGAGTCTAATTAGATTAGACCTATTGATCGCCCAACTTGTCAACATTAGCATTTTAGCACAACCCTGAGATGCATGTGACACAAAATGTCTCTTTCTTAACCTAAAAAAAGGTTTGACCAGGAGAGAAAAACCCAGTCATCAGTGTTTAAGACATCACTTTAACTTTTCCTTTTCTCACTATTCAATTAATCAACTAATTCTTTCAGCAGGAGGGGTGTGATTAAAGGGAGCAACAGTCAAAAGGAGAGGGTCCTTTAAAGCATGAGATGTCAGATTTCAGATATAACCACTACATTTAATGAAATGATGATGAAAAGAAAATGACAATGAAAAAAAATCATTGTTTAACTTGTCATATTTTAAGGTTGTACTGAAGCAGAACTGCAGTTGTATTGTTGAGCTGCAGAAACTGTTCTGTGTTGATAACAGTAATCCATTTCATCATGACTTCACCACCCCACACACATAATTGAGAATCCTGTAACGCTTCCTCCTGACTCGCCTCCCACCAAATAAACAACAGTGGCACATTTACTGGATTCAATGAAGTGTTAAATAACATGCCACACATCTGTTAATAAGTAATTATTTTTTACTCTGCTTCATATCTCTGAATCAATTTCTTTGATTTACTGACACTGAAGGACAAAACATGTTGGATTAAAAAAAAAAAAAAGAAACAGTCGGCTCTTAGTCACAGGCCTCCTCATTAGCATGCATATACTTACTTTGTGTTTCGAGGCTTTCGCACAGCTCAGTCTTAGCTTCTCCGTTGGGTCTGAGTCCGGCCTTGGGGTTGAACTTGTTGGACATGGTGGCGGCGGTAACCACAGCCTTGAGGCTGCGTGTGCGCTTGGGCACATTCTGCTCCGGGTGGAAGAGAACCACATAGACCTTCGGCATGTAGAGCAACCCGAGGGACACTGAGGCGCTCAGGCTCACGGAGATGGTCAACGTGGTTGTTTGGATGTACATCTGCAAGAGAAAAACACCAACATGAAAAACACAAACAGTGAAACCTTTTTTTGTTTTTTTTGTTTGGATTTTACAGATTTTCCTATATGGGTAGAGACCTGTACAGTACAAGTGACATCTGCTGTGTATCATTGTAATTAGAGCATCCAATGACCCGTTAGTTGGCCAAGCTGTTGAAGTAGTTTCTACTGTGTCAACTAAAGGCTTCAAAACTATTTACGGCAAGTGGTGTTATTAAATCAGCATCTCATCTGCCTTTACGTCCCGTGTGCCGAACCAGCCAAGGCCACCTTGTTTGTTTAATTTTCTGCCATACTAGTTTTAATATGGCCATCACGTCAGCCTGAACACAGATTCTGTTAACAGCAGTCGATTGGATCCTATTCTGACTCATAACAAGCAGGCCCGTAAAAAAAGAAACAAGCTCGTGAAAATTTTACACATGGTCAATTCCTCTGAATCATGGGGGAGGGCAACACTGGGTATCACTCTCACTCATTCCATTTTAATTGTTTGCAAAGCTGCAGCAAATTAATGAGTCATCTTCAGGGAGGCATTACAGATGAAGGAAAGCTTGTGTTATTTCTATACATCATGCTATGTTGTGAGTGCTTGATTGGCCATCTGTGAGAAATTACTTTGCAAGTTGTGTTACGGAAGTTACAATTTAATGATACTGCAGACTTCAGTGCATCCAAACATTTTCCACAACAGAAACTCAAACTGTCTCAGACTCAGTGTTTTTGCTTTAGCATCTATGATAACAGTAAAATGATCAGTCACATCACATTGTTTGGACCATAATTACGAGCAGCAGTGGGAAAAACAACATTTAAGATGGCCTGTGTGATACTGTGAATTTCTAAGAGATTAATAATTTCCCCCCAGGGATCAACAAAGTATTTCTGATTTTGACATGATATCTATAGCTTGTGTCAACAGACTACAAACAGTTACAAACAAACAAAATCCAACATGAACACCAGCAGAGTCAAATCAGCTGATTTAGAATGAAGCCAGGCGACCAAGCGGCTGCCCAGGCTGATTGTGGCTCCTCAACACAATTCTTGTAATATCAGCAGACGCAATGCAGCAAGTTTCAGAAACATCACAAAAATACACGCATCTATATTTGACAGAGCCACGGCGCTTTACACAGAGCAGATTGATTTCTTTTCTTTTTTTTTTTACAGGCCCTGTATGTGAATTCATACAATTATGAGCATGAATTTATTTTTAATAACTAAATCAGCCACAAATCTTTGATCCATGTCATCCGTAAGTAAACTTTTACTAGTATCAACTTCGCCTGTTGGCTACAGCACAACAAATGAGGTATTAACAATAGTTAAAAAGAGAGAGGTTTCGGCAGTCAAGGACAGTCTAAAATGGTCAATAAAACAGGTTCTCAACAATTTTGAATCAACACAACTGCAAGAGGTTATTGAGCAAACAGCCTTGACTGTACACAAAATATTAGGCTGATTGGTCCAGTAGTTTGCTGTGTGCAGTAGTTAGCTGCGTCCCTCCACAACCAGGAACCATGGATTACCAGAACCATCTGGAATCATGGATAATTACAAGACATCAGCCAATGTTGAAAGACGACGAAAACTGACTAAATTACAGTCCACAACTTAAAGGAGCTAATGTTAATATTTCACTGGAGTTGCACTCTGTATAATTTCTATGCAACAACTAATGACGATTAGTTGATTGATTGATTGAAAAAAAAAAAGACGGATACACAGATTCACACATATGTACACTCATGCATGATCCCCTCCAGGCTTAACCCTGCAAAAATAATGAACTGCTAGAACTATGTAAGAAAAAACAAAAATAATTAAAAAGAAAAAACAATAACTTAACTACAATTTAGGGCATTTTTTAAAGTGTAGCAGTGGGAATAATGGGAAATTTTCCCACTCTTCCAATCCGCACATCATCGCACAAATTCAGCAAAAGCAGCACAGCTCACTGAGTAGCTAAGATGGGCGATGACTCATCACATACTTCTGACCAACTTTAGTTTTAATCAGTATCCAGTTGTTGTAAGCTTGACGGGGAGTGATACGGAAAGATACATCAAAGACACATCTCGCCAACTTCAAGGAAATACCTTCACAAATAGCTGATCAATAATCTAATTATTAATCATTATTAAGCTGCTTGGGATTTGAGAAATACTGCTGCTAAAAAGAACATCTTACACTACTGTACTATAACTGTACTGCACATGACAATTATGTTTGAGGCAGACTACTTCCTGTCATGTGTTCCCTGTTCAGAGTACATCTCTGATTAAAGGACTTAGAGGGCTTCAAAGGTATATATATATATATATATATATATATATATATATATACACAGTAACGTGGACAGGAGATGCATCATTATCACAGGGGAAAATATTCTTATATGAGAACATGACAAGCTGTTTTTTATTGGGCTTTAGTATGCAGATAAATGTATCATATGTCCTCCAGTACATTATTTATTCAAGCATGGAAACAGATACAGTTTCAGTGTAGTTATTCTCACTTGGTTATAGATGTCTAAAAACCTCCTAATCCAAATTTGATCAGTAAGCAACAAAGTCAGTCCTGCTCTGCAGCCTGACGCTTCAGCATCTGGTCTGCATCTGTTGCTATGGGAAACAGCATAAACTATCAGTACTTCTTTTACACTTTAGGTTCTCACTCTGCCTCAAGCTGAAGCTGTTTTTGTTTGTTTTTCACTTTTAAAAGCATTTAATAAGACACACTTACAGTTTCTGTCTTCTAAAGGCGGTTTACTAAATATACCATTAACAGAATTATTTCTTTAGATTAAAAAAGTATTCCAGAGGCCACATGTCTGGATTTTCTCTGTAGGAAGGGACAAGCAGATTTTCAATAGAACACACTGCTGCAGGGCGACAATGATCTAAATCTCAGAGGAAATGAGCAGGCGTATTATTTAGGGCTGCCACCTGAAAGTCGATGAGTTGACTCATCGGTTGATGACCTCTCAGCTGAACTGAAATTCTTCAAGTTGAGGTGTCGATATTGTTTTGTGCACATATTGATATTTTTTAAGTATTTAGGTGCATTGATTTGCTCAGCCGTGCCCTCTGTCTCTCTGTTTATCAAATCACATGAGACAAGCTCAATGAGGTAAGTTAGCTAGCTGACGCCCCCACCCTACTCCCTGGCATCTGGACTGAGAATGGAGTTTGTGAGTGTGTTTATGATAATACCGGTATATTTTTCAGTATCATATGAAAAATTCATATCATGATACTCGGGATATTTAGACTTGTTGACATATTGACATCATACTGTTACCCATGGCAGCAAGCATGGCTGAAAGTGAAATTATCAGCGACTCCACGGTGGTTCGAAAAAGAGGAGCAGCTTAAGTAGTGTGGAATAAACTGTTGCATTGTTTGGCATGGGCATCTTGAATGTTTTATGAACAGCCCCAGACTTCTCAGACTCTTTTCGCGACTTATCGCTCAGAGGGAACTCATTCAGCGGCTCCTCTGGCAGCAGCACAGCGTCTCTCCCTCTCCTCTCTGGCCATGCTCACATGGGTGTTGGTGTTGTCAAGTGATTTTGTCATAAACCTTTGGTAATGTAAACCTATGTGCGGCTTGCGGCTCGACAAAAAAACACATGTGAATGTGTGATAGTTGTGGTATGGTACTGTTTTCTAAAATCAATAATAACATATATACATATTTTAATATATTTGTCATATCCCCAAGAATAATGTAAAAATACGCAAAATACTGAAATATCGTGATATCATTTTTGGGCCATATTGCCCACCGCATATGTTGAAGTTTGTTTTACCAGTATTTCTTTGCCATGTAATAAACTGTCAGTTTAATGTGTCATCATCGGCCACCGAAGAGACAAAAGTAAATCAGCAACTGATCTTCTTTAGTGCTTCACAGTTACTGTACAGAGTAGGGCTAATAACACAAGCTAATGTTAGCGAGCTGGGTCTCTATTGATTTGTGCCGCAATGCTGTAATGCGTGAATGACGTTATACATTAAATTTAAGTAATTACATGACTGACTGGCAAAACAAACTTCAACATCACAAAGTTTAGATGGAAAATTACTTTTGTTAGTAGGACAGGCTGCAACCGCGCTGCTCTCTCTCCTCTTGTCTGTCTGCCAATGTAACGTTAATAATGTGTTTAATGTGAGCAGAGCAGCGAATCAAAATACTGTGTGGAAAATATGCTCAGTATAATTTAATGTTTATCACAAATATGCATGTCAGTATTTGTTATGGATGGTTCACCAACTGATGCTAATATGACATGTTTTAATTGTGTGACAGCAATGACGTATTTAATGGCGCTGAGAAAATAACCTGGGTAGTAAATGAGTGAATGATTTTGGACACAGCCAGCGTTATGAAAACAGTGCATGTCCAAAAAAAAAAAAAAAAAGGAATGCAAAGTTAAATCCTAATATTAAAAATCAAAACAATTCTGATTCAGGCACAGCCCCAGTGTTATCGTTTTTAGGCTACTATGAGAACTGATTTACAGCTGTAATCAAACCATTGATGACTGAATATGTGATCTCAACACATGCTAGCAGATCAGGATGAAACATTCCTGGAGCCATGATGCACGCGGTCGCTCACACGCTTTGTACCTTCAACTGTAAATATTTTATACGATTCTGCCTTTAGAGTAGTATGTCTTACTTTTGACACGGTGAGGTTTCATCAGCAGCCGTGTGACCCCTCCACCTCCTATCACCGTAGTTCCCTGCTGTTTTTTCATCAAAGCAGAGTAACATTTAGCTCCCCAGATGTGCCCTCTGCTTGAATATCTTGTTTGTTTTTATTATTTGTGACTCTCCATGGTGCTTTCCCTTCATACTGGCTGCATCTCATCTCAGCCAGTGCTGCTACGCTGTGGGACTGCTGGCTGGAGAGAAGAATGGAAGAATGGGGGCTGTATGATGGAGGGACAGCTGCAGCGGTCCCCCCCCAGCTGTAGGGAGTGTTAACCAGTGAACTGCTCTGGGCTCAGTTCATTGCTGCCTCAGGGACGGACTGTTGAACCCAAGCTGTTACTCACATAAACAGGGAAAAAAATGTTCTGTGGCCTTTCAACCAAGAGTAAAAGCCATTCTTTGGGTCACTTAGCTTATTTTGTTATATAGTGACAGAAGAATGACAAACAAAGATGAGTTAATTAACCATAATTTGAAATAGCGCTCAGAGATATAGCTTAAATTAGTGTCAAGATATTTAAATCAATTAATCTGCAGACTGCTTTGTAAATTCATTGTCTACTAAACTATTAAATATATCATTTTGCATGACTGAGAGTCCAGAACGCAGAGATATTCAACGGATCTCAGACACTCTTTTACCAAAATAATAGTTGCTAATTAATTTCTGTCATTTAGCTCAACGATTGATGAACTACTTATTTCAGCTTAAGTTAAAATTAAATATTATTTCTTTAGAATTAAGGCAAATTAAAGCAAAAGTATCAGGATGAAAATATAAGAATAAAATAATAGAAAATAATGAAATTAAAAGTTCAATGCAATGAACTGTGCTGCACTGTTCAGGTTAAACTTTTGTATTTTTCAACCTGGACCCTATTTTTCGCATGTTTTTGTGTCTCAGTGACTAATGGAGACAACTTTTTTTTTTTTTTTTAATTTGTCCAGTATTGAGCGACAGAGCTGCGGCCAAATCATTATGGACAATTATGCATCACTATTTTACGTCCACTAAAAATGCTTGTTTTTGCCACTGACAGGCTCAGGTTGTTACTACATAGTGTGTTACAAGTGTCTGACAATGTTACAGAGAGGAACCCACACAGTTATGCACCCTTTTTTTTTACCTACCTTTCTGGAAATGTTATGCTTTTCTTTGTTTAGGTTAAAATGCTATTAATAAGCTGATGGCGCACTAAAATGTAAATGAATTCCACCGGAAATATAAACTCATATTTATACCATTCTCATATGGTTCTAAGAAAACTCCGACCAATCATTGCATTCGAGCGTCCTGTCTGTCTTTCCCATGTGGAGACCTCCGACTGATGTAACTACTCCAACTGATGCCGGAAGAGCCAAAACTCGGGTCAACATCGGCTCTGCTTTCGAGCGATGACGAAGACTGATGCAGCTCCATCCTGAGCTAAAAAGGGACGAGATAGTCGCAGAGTTTCTGCTGGACAGGTATTTTTAGTTTGCCTCTAATGTAACAAAGGCCATAACGTTATATATGACAACACAGCATCCAGTTGCTAATGGCTAATGTCAGCCTAAGTTATCTTCCTTGTGCGTTTCCACTTACTAGTAACGTTAACGCTACTATCTAACGTTAGCACTGTAACCTTATTCTAAAACTCATCAGTCATCACTGACTCCGGTTGAGTTTTAAAAATCTGGGGTTGCGTTTGACTGTCTGTGTTGTAACGTTACACTCGCTCTCCTCTTCTGTGTATCTAACGTTGCCTTGGCAACGCCTACGTCTATCATAGACGTAATGAGGACTAATGGAGGAGGGGGGAATAGGCCTTTGGAGGGAGGCGGGAGTTGTGGATGTTCACATTTTTTCTAAGTGCTGTGTGAAATGCAAGAAAGGTAGGAGTAGCTGTAATCTGGTCTGTTTGTTAATGTCTTGCAACAACTCAATTCACGAGATTTCAAGAATTTTCCTTGAACAAGACTTGGTTAGACAAAAACAAACAGATTGCATCAAATGACAGGTTAAGAAAAACATTTTACTTCTTTGTCAGACACTTATTATAATAACAATTGGAGCCTTTCTGTGGCAAAAGCACTTGTAGTGGATGTAACCTGACAGTGTGATACTGCCCTGGTTACACTGCAGCCCTGTCGCTCAATACTGAACAAGTTTCAAAAACTGCAGTCTTTATTAGTCACTTAGACACAAAAGATGGGAAATAGAGTCCAAGTCCATTGTTAGAGTCTGAATAATGGTGTATTTTTAGGGTTGATGCCAGTAGTGATTTTTGAGATCTACAAAAATCAGATGATCATATATTGGTATTTTTTTATTTTTTTTTTATTTTTATTTTTTTTACATATAACAAATTCTCAACAATGATTTTTCACTAGAATCTTTGAGAATCCTAAAGCCTCGGACTGAATGTGACATTTTACAGTAAAATAAAAACTGGACAAAAACCCACTAACATCTGCAGTCACCTGGCTTCTGTATTTAATGGTAAAGGTTACAATTGCCGTTCACTTCTGGGACAATTGATTCTGCAGCAGTAACGGGTATTTATCAGCTTCAGCTCCAATCGGCAGCGATGGAAATGCGACATCCGAGTGGACACGCTAATTACTGCCCATTTTCCAGTGCAGTGTAATGACGGGTAGCCACAACATACTGTTCGTCTCTGTACAAGCAGAGCTCAAACATCATTCAAAATTTAGTCGGCACTAGTGTTGTCACGATACCAAAATCTTTGTTTCGGTACCAATACCAATATGAATTTCGATACTTTTCGATACTCTTCAGTACTTTTCCTAAGGAAAAGTCCTTTTGGATACAAACCTTTAGTTCAATAAATAGTAGGGGTGTAACGGTACCAAAAAAATCATGGTTCGGTTAGTACCTCGGTACGGACGTCACGGTTTGGTAACTCAAATGTTCCACCAAGTTGGTGTTGTCTCGTGTTGTCTCCCTTTGCGAGGCAGACTTTCTCTTGTCTTTTTTCACGTGCGCCTGCTGCGAATGTTGATACAGGTGTTGTCATACACACCACTTGTGTAATCTGTGCTCCAATAGGAACAAGAAAGGCGTTTGTGTGCATAAATGAGTAAAATAAATTAACTAAATTAATGAATTGAATCAATTTCAAAGTACCGGTATTTTTCAAATGCAGTATAGTACCGTTTGGAATACTCTAGTACTGCGGTACTATTTTAGTACCGGTATACTGTGCAACACTAGTTGGCACTGAGTTTGAGAGAGAGAGACTCAATAAGGAAGAGATGTAAAAACCACAAGTAACCACCATAACAGCTACACTGGCCTCCATGCTGCTTTCTACTGTTTACTAACTCCTTTTCTGGCCCATATAAGATGTCGAACATAACACACCGGGACAAAAAGAAAAACCTAGAAGGGCATACTCCTCTGCTGGTCTACGGGCAATGGGAAAGGAGTTTATTGCCTATTTTTAAAGGTTTTCCGAAGTTTAAAAAAACCCTGCATACAGGTGCAAATTTTGTTGTAAATAGGTATAATAGTGATAATGTTTTTAAATGACCTCAAATATATTTTTGGCATTTCTGTACTGCAATTTGTTGTTACTTCTCAGCTGACATATACACCAGTACAAAATATCTTAATTAAGCTAGTCTTTGCTGATGTACTGGCCTTGCTAACTTACCAGGCAGAATCATTAAGGTCACAAGTGACTTACATGTGACCTTAATGATTCTGAAACTCAGAGCTCACATGTGACCTCAATGAGTCTGTAAGGGTTCACACCCACACAGAGTTTAAAGCCTGTGACTCCACACCAGTCAGTTAGAACTCAAGAAGCCTCTTGGATCAGAGGTGAAACGTCTTCAAGAAAAACAGGCTAGTCCAGTTGCCTATGATATAGCACTTAAGGTTACCATGACCTGGATGACTGAGAATCTTCACCAACATGTTACCAGTCAGCCTTAAAAAACAATTGGACCACACTGTCACAGCACAATTCTACCAAGAAGCATGGTTGCCAAGTCCTTGTTTGAAAATCAGTATATCTGTGTCTGGTGTTTGCTCAGACAGACCAAAGTGCCAGTGGATTTCTTTCAAAAAAAGAAAAACAACCTCCAACTGTACTGCTTCATGGAGCTACAGAGCGTTTGCTTACAAATGGACTCTTGTTTTCAGTGTCAAATCAACTCCAGTCTTCAGTCCATTAATTTGGTTCCTCCTGATTGCAGTCCACCTGAGCATGCACACGCCAGAGCTCATAAAAGCAAGTTGCTGTATATCCCACACACCTATCAAAGGGTTGCCATGAGCAGATCTGAGCCTCTGCCTGAGGCAAAACACAACATAGGGGAGGTAG
Organism: Epinephelus lanceolatus; assembly: GCF_041903045.1. NCBI lineage: Eukaryota > Metazoa > Chordata > Actinopteri > Perciformes > Serranidae > Epinephelus > Epinephelus lanceolatus. The sequence goes on from NC_135734.1 coordinate 38,846,056, forward strand.
TGTATTACAGTGATAATTTATGAACTCGAAGGAGAGGGAAACAATGTCAATCCATTAGTACATATATGATGAGAGGAGTTAAAGAAATCCCACATCCCTGCCTGCAGAGTGCAACACATCTGAGTGAGAACGTCTATGATAGCTGGTAACGTCAGATTAATCTGAGGGTAAATTAATGTAAACAGATTCTATTTTCAACCAGAGACTCTGGAGAGCATCTGCTTCAGGATGCAAACTATCAAATTCATTTAAACAGCGTAACTCCCATTGAGCTGCTGTGTTATTTCTCAGCATGCTATGGAAATGTTCAGCAGAGAGGCTTGCTGCATGAGAATTCAATATAATTGCGCTCTAATTAAGCTAATAAACAAATAGAAGCCTTAGGGGACAAAATAATATAGCTTCATCGGAGTGTGTCATTTATAAAGATCACAATTCTTTGGCCTTGATTAGCTTCACGTCCTGTTCACCCATTATTGGAGCACCCAGAGGTCAACAGCCAAGACCCAGAGGGCCACTCTGCTGTAGGCCTAATGAATGCAACAACTGCTCTCTCAAGTCCAAGATGTTGCTCAGCTCCCTCTGCTGCGTAACATCAATCCTCATTATGCATTATTGGGCCTGTGGGACTTTACTGTGAATAATGCTGTTTGTCTTTGTACTGAAAAGAGACAAAGGGAGAAATGTAAAAGGACCAGGGGAGGTGTAACAGGTAGCACTCCTGCCTGACATCTGGTCTCGTTGAACTCACTGCAACTCCCACTCTGTCTGACTAGTGCACCAACAGCAGTTTTCTGTCCTCGAGTTGACAGTGCCAATAGTGTGATGGAGACTTCATAGAGAAATAAACAACACCATCCTATTCATCAGTCCATTCATGCACTGTAATGGCAGGACCTCTTTGTGTGGGCTGATTGAATTTGAACTGAGCCTATTGTGCTGAAGCCTCATTCCCATGCATGCTATTGTCCGACGCCTCTGCTCCTGCCTCCTGTCTTTGAGGCAGCCGCTGATTTAGACTGTTTCTGCAGGTAAGCAGGTGTCACGTCTATTCCTGAAGCTAGCGCAAAGCTCGGTGATCACGCTCCACAGATAGACCAGATGTCCCTGTTTGAATGATAGAGAGAGCCTCCCATGGCATTTGTTACATTTATCCTGGCACCAGATGACAAATAAATGAGTGTGCTTGTAATGCTGAGGCAGGGGCCTGCTGTAAAGTGGTGATGAGCACATAGGCGGCTCGATAAGGTAAATCAAGACCCGGAGGAAGTGGAGCATTTAATTGCTCTGAAAGACGTGTTAACGTGGGCTGTGAGGCTTTGTGCGGCCTGTCATTTACAGTAAGGTGATTATGAGGTGTGTTTGCTTTGACATGTTAATTCCTTAAATAAGAACATTGTTTATGTAACAGCTCAGTGAATCAGTCACAGGGTTTGTTTTCACATGGAGCCTAGCACAGTGACGCTGGCTACTTTATTGTGTGGCAGTAAAATCCAACAATATGTTGTTATCTACATAATACATGTTAATGTCTTTTGATCTGATGACCTGATTGATCTATCACCAGGATGACATCATAATGAAAGCAGTACTAGAATCTTTTACTTAACTAAAAGTAGGAATACTACGGTGTAAAGATACTATGTTAGGTCCTGCATTAAAAATCTTTCACGTGTAAAAGAATACAAGTATTAGCATCAAAATGTGCTTGAAGTGAGATTGTCAATAGTATCAATACTTTTCAATACAATCTCCATTAATTATATACTCTATTATCGAAAAACAGATCTATAATCAGATTTTCAACCCAGGGCTACACAGATGAAACAACTGGGAAGAACATCAACTTGTCGTCAACCTGTGGCTGTTACAGCAATGAGCCCATTGTGTCACTGGAGGCGTGTTCTGTGGCTTTTTCAGTACAAGCACTATAGGGTCCAAAATTGGTACCCACAAATTGCCAAGTGCGAGTAAAAATATACATAAATGAGGTCAGCCACGATGGGCAGATCGCTGATATAAGCCTACTTCACTTCATCACTACAACACGTACGTTGATTGACCATATTTGTTTTGCATCGACTCTGCACATTGTGTTGTGGCATGCAACAAATGAGAGGAGAATTTCACACTAACTGCAAAGAGAGCCTGCGCCTACGTGGCGACACATTGTCGAGTAGAGCAGAATTGTGGAAGTACAGTTATAAGTAAATTTATCAAGAAGTGGCACCTCACTGAGGTGCTTGACAACAGCTCTACAGAGAATCAAGACAGCAGAAAAAGTCATTGGTTGCCTCCTCCCCTCTCTGTCAGTCATTGCAAACAGCTGCACTGTCTCAAGAGCCAATAACATCACACCACCTGTTCGAACTGTTACCCTCTGGTAGGCGTTACAGGTCCATCAAATCCACAGCCACCAGATTCACAAATAGCTTCTTCCCAAATGCAAAAATTTCACTAAACAAACACAGGTCAACAAATTCAGTCCACTCACTGCCACCTCTTGAACATCAACTCCTGCACCTTATTCTTTATTGCTCTTTTTATTGTAATAGTTTTATTTATATTTCTTTTTTTTTTTTAATGTTGTATTTATTGTATGCACCATGGTGGAGTAGCCCTCAAAATTTTGTTGTATTGTAAAAAAAAACATAGCTCGGCTCCGCCCCTCACTCACCTTCTCCACCGCAGAAACTCTGATTCACGCATTCATAACATCCAGACTCGACTACTGCGACAGCATTCTGTATGGTTCATCTTCAAAAGTCCTCAACAAACTACAATACATCCTGAATTCTGCTGCCCGTCTCCTCACCCAGTCCTGCGACCATATCAGGCCCGTCCTCCAGAACCTCCTCAACGCATTCAGTTCAAAGTCCTTCTCCTCACCTTCAAAGCCCTCCATAACCAGGCCCCATCTTACCTCATTGACCTGTTGCACCATCACACCCCCTCCCGCAGTCTCCGCTCCTCTGATGCAAATCTCTCTCTACCACACAGGACCAAGCACCTGGGGGGACAAAGCCTTCTCCACTGCTGCCCCCTCCCTCTGGAATACTCTCCCCCAACACATCTGTAACTGTACAGACTTAAACTCCTTTAAATCTTTGGTCAAAACCCACCTGTTCAGTTTGTTTTTCAGCTGTTTTTGTAAAGTGTCTATGAGTGTTTTTGAAAAGCGCTATACAAATAAAATGTATTTTTATTATTATTTTACTGCTGCAGATGTCAAAGGTTGTGCAATTTTTAACTCCTCCATATACTGTTGATCATCTAGTTAGTCAATCCACTATTCCAACAATCACCAACTCTGGTTCAGTTAAAATAAATCTTTAATTCACTGAGTTAGATGTGAAAATAAGCTGATCTGCACGCCGTTTATCCCTGTCGTCTCTTGATGCCTCTCAGCTGAGAGCAGCAGCTCTCACTCGCTCTTTGGAGGCAGCTACAGTAGCATTACATCATATTTCAACAAACATATGATTAATGGCAACAAAATAAAAAGGGAAATAACAGTTAGGGTGACAATTTAAAAGTAACAGTTTTCTTATTTCAAAATGATACTACGCCACTGCTGGTTTGGTCGTTACTGAAAAACCATACCTCTGTGAGTTCGCAACTTGCCGCAAGTTAGTATGTTAATACAGAAGTCAGCCTGCTCCAATGTTTACAATGGCAACGGCACACATTAAAATGGCTGCCGCTTTGACCATCCTGCTACACTGACTTGAATGGGAATGTCTGTTCTGCTCTCATTTTATATCTATGAGGAAAGATCTTATTGGGTGGAAAATACTACATTGTTGTCATGGTTACAATAGTAACCACTTAAGGTTAAGGTTAGGGAACAATGTGGGCATGTTTAAAAATATATATATAGATTTTTTTTCCTTTTCAGAAGCATATGGGTATAGTCTCTATAACAGCATCACAGTACCTCCTCCTTTGCTTGCTCTGTCACTTGAGCTTAAACACATTTGGTTTTTGGGGATTCTGTCGTGAGTCTTGGGAGGATCATCCACAATAACAAAGTAACTTCGTGCTGCATGGTCTGACTAGACTAAACCACATTAGAGTGTGAGTTAAATTAAGTTTTTTCCAACTCGACACTCAAAGGGCCTTTTGGTTATATATTAAATATGATTATTCTCTCTCAAATGAGGAAAGAAAAAAAATGTAGGACATTTCCCTGAAGCAAGATTTCCATTTTGTCTCCTATTTCATGTCTTACCTTAACAACGCTCAGGGCAATGGTAAAAGTTTTCCAAATGATAAAAGTGAAACTATCTCCCAGACATTGTGTGTACAACTTTCCACAGGAAATAATAATTAATGAGTGACTAATATAATTTGGAGTGCCTTACATTAAAACTGTGTGGGAGAAGTTTTTCAGGGTTTGTAAATTAAATTCAACCGAGGTGAAGAAGAAGAAGAAGAAAGTAGGACTTCACTTATCCTTCAAAGAGTTCTTTTCACTTCTGTTTTACTATTCAAAGCCACGCTAGCTAATGGATTACCTCATCCTCCAAAAAAGCCGTTCACTCAGTGTGATTGTATAATTCTCTTTCATCTTCAGAGCGAGGAGATGGAATGATTAAACAAAGAACTCGCTGATATCCATGGCTGCTGTTGACATAGGACTTAAGATGTGCAACAGTCACATTAAAAAATAACGTGCACTTTGAACTCGGGCCGCTTTTTCTTTACTCTGTGTGGTGATCAAGACCGTATGATGATGGTAGCTGACGTTTCCGTACATTTTCCTGATTGTATTTCAGTAAGTGTAACGGTCGAGCTCAGCAGGTCTCGGGTTGTTTTCAACATGTAGCTGCTGTTGCTCATTTTAGTGTTAACAGCAGGAGATTTATGGGGTAAGAAGAGGAGGCCAGTATGCAGATCCACAGTAGTTTGGACTCAGTGGTGATAACACAACATGCAGCATATGAAAACAAGTCATTGTACTACTGGTCACATCCTGCATTATTAATGCTGTTCAATTGGCTGCAGTCATATGCATATTTTCTGCAATGCTGTAGACTATAGAAATTATTTTGGGATGCTGAGGGTGACACAATGCACACTCTCTGTCTCTCAAGAAGGTTTTTCCACAAAGGTAACTATCACAGCCAGATTTCCAGGCCAGCGTTTTGATACATTGTTTTGTTTAATCCCAGAGGGAAGGAGGTAAGGATTAATTTGTTGCATCTGTCAGACCCATGCTGGCAACGCCAATAGATTCCTTGCCAGTATGAGGCTTTTCCCTCACCACTGTCCTCTCTTGTAGCCACTGAGCCCCTTTTGTTACACCGCCAAAAGACCTCTTTCAACTGGATCTACACATTTCTACTGTCATTGTTGTACCCCTTTGGCTTTGTACCCAGACCCAACCCGAACTCCAAGCCCAGCCTCCATTTCCATGTCCCTTTTGGATCCCTCTTGACCTGTAGCCTCCCAGTGCTCCCACTGGATGTGATCCAGGTCCACGGTTCATGAGGTCAGGCGCACTGATTTGACACGGGAATACGAGTGTGAGCTTGTGTTTGTGTAAACAGCTCAGTGGTCTCTAATGCACTGTGGCATGCAGCCATCACACAGAAGTGAGTCACAGGCCTGCGTGCAGTTATTAGAGAACGCATTTATAACACTGTGTATCCACATTTGGTAGGTTGTTCGTAGATTTGAAACACGAGGCTTCAACATGACACCCCTTATTTTTTTTGTTTCTAGCTGCTGGGTTTATTTCTAAAATTGCTCTCATCATGAAATAAAGGCAGAGTGGAATATTTTGATAAGAAAATAAACACTGGCGTTCGGCGTGGGACTGAGGGACAAATTTAAACAATGCTGAACTACAGTTGTTAAAGTAGACAAATCTGCAGTAAGAAGTACTTATTTTTGTAATTCTAGTATTATGAGTTTGCTATGTGACTATGTGATCCTTTAGAGTGATGTATGAGGACATATGTGTAACATGTTTTCTTCACTTTCTATTAAACTTAAATGTTCATGTTTCTTTACGCACTGTAGTCCACCTCCATATTATAAAAAATATGTGCCTTGTATTCTTGGATGCCCGGAAAATAATATATGTATACCATGTACCGAGCCTTTCAAACCAATAAAAACTTGATTAAAAATAATAATAAAAAAAGTAAAGATACAGACGTATAAACAGCAAAATGTACTCATACATGTAATAACTATCAAAGTAAAAGTATTCTTTAAACCCAACAGCTCCTGACAAAAGTGTTTTCAGAGTTAACACAGTTTGTTTTGTTTTTTTTGATCACCAATATGGTTGTTAATATTACAAAATTCCGGCCACATAAAATAACTACTGCACATACGTATTTTAAATAGACATAATAGCTTAAATTTAAACAACAATAAAACACAAACGCTATAATTGTCTTTATATCCAAACCAAATCATATATTTGAAGAAAGAGCCTAAAAAGTCCTCCATAATAATATCCAGGGAATCATCAAGCCATGTGACATCTGACAAGCAGGGCTTGGAGTGAAGCCTATCTCTCATGTTAAAGGTCTTCCTGGGGAACATGATACATGATGCTGTCACCTACACCAGCACGCTAAAGAAAGACCATGACTCCCACATATGTGGAGTATGCTATGAGGAGGCAGTGACGCACTCTCTGCAGCTTCAGTGAATAAACAGATCCGTCTTTTATTAAGATCCTAAAATCTGGTCTGCATAATATAAGTTTATATTTAAGTTACCATGGCAACATGTCTTACAGGTCACACTATATTAGGCTGTTTGATATGCTACTAATGAATTTATCTAATTATTTGGTGTATTTCCAACCGGACATTTTGGCTGTTGATATTTTCGTCTGCTGGAGTACTACACAAGACAACGGCACAAAAAGGTGATACAAGCTGACCAAATGTAAATATTGGGTACACTAAATACAGTGTCTTATATTATCAGATGATTTTTTTTTTTTTTTTTTATGCATGAACATGTTAACAGAACTGTATGTAGCTGTCCTAGGTAGAGCTAATTGTAACTGCCTAAATACTGTTGATTAGTTTTGTTGATTACTTTAAAATAGTGCTTCCCAACCTGTGGGTCAGGACCCCCGCAAGGGGTCACAAGACAAATGGTAAACGGGATAAAAACACAGAAAAAAACATATTTTGCTTTACTAAAGTTATGCCTATTTTCAGACTCTGTCTATAATCTTTTCCACAGGTGGAAGATGCAGGCAACCTGTGTCAAACGTTCAACGTTATCGTAGTAACTATAGACAGTGAAGTCAAAAGCACATTTCTCTCTTAGATGTAGGGAAGGAAAATTACATATTAGCACAGAACAGAAGGTTCAAGTACCTCAACATTGTACTTAAGTACCGTTCTTCAGTAGATGGACTTAATGACTTATAACATTCTTGTGAACAAACCAAGAAGAAATAAACAAAGAAAGACATAAACACAGAAATGAAAAAGGACAAGCTGATTTGGTATTAAAGAAGCTTTTGTGTAGCTGTGTAGATTTCTAAAACCCTTGAAGTATTGCCATGAGCTGGAGAAAAAGCATTTTAACAAAAGAAAATAAAAACTGCACAACAGCAGCAGTTGTCGGCTTACCTTCTCTGTGGACTGTGACGTGCCAAAGAAGATTGGGATGAATGCTAGCCAAATAATGCAGGTGGTGTACATGGTAAAACCAATGGGTTTGGCCTCGTTGAAGGTCTCCGGCACCCCTCTGGTTTTAATGGCGTAGACTGTACAGGTGACCATGAGCAGCATGCTGTAGCCCAGCAGGCAGATGAGAGACAGGTCAGAGATGTCACACTTGAGCACACCACGAGCCATCACCGGGTTCGACGTCCTCTGGTCCTCATAGTCAATAATGGCCTTGGAGGGATCCACGCCAAACCAGATGCACACTCCGAGCAGCTGCACTGAGGCCAGGGTGAACGTGATGACCAGCTGGGAGGCTGGAGAAATGAACCTGGGTGCACTGATGGACATGCTGCCCTGCTCAAAGATGCGGTAAATACGATTGGTTTTTGTGAGCAGGGCGGCATAACTAATACTCATGCCCAGACCCAAGAAGATCCTTCGGAGGGAGCAAATTCCTACATCAGGCGGAGAAATCATCAGGAACGTTGTGGCGTAACAGAGGAAGATGCCAGTTAGCAGCACATAGCTTAGTTCTCGGCCGGATGCTTTCACAATGGGAGTGTCGTTGTAGCGAATAAATGTGACCACTACAAACAAAGTGGCCATGATGCCAACGACTGCAATGAGCACAGGGATGACTGCCCACGGAGAGCTCCACTCCAGCTTAACAATGGGGATTGGAACGCAGCCCGTGTGATTCACATTGGGCCGCAAATCAAAGCGACACATCTTACACGTGTAGGTGTCTGCCTGGTACTGATAGCCATCGCAGCGCTCGCAGTGCCAACAGCAAGGGATGCCTTTGACAATCTTCTTGCGCTCGCCGGGCTGACAGGGATGACTGCAGATTGAGGAAGGGATCTGACGGACTCCGCCGGGCCACTGCATCGTGCGAACCTGCGAGGGTGGCAGAGGGACACAGTTAGACATGAATCAGTGGTCATACAGCAAGTAATGAAATGAAAATGAAATTCAAAGTCTTTCAAGTACTTTTTCAAGCACTATTTTGTCATTTTCAAGAGCTGTACTTAAATTTTCAAATATCATTTTTTTACTGAACAAATACATGATGTGATCAATGTCTCTATTTTCAGTGAAGGGTTACTCATCTCACTCTTATAGGTAAAATTCTCAACAAAACATTTGAATGGTATGAGAGCTACGGTGCTTATACTACTATAATGAACCATGTTCACGTGCTTTAAACAGTTCCACTCCAGAGACAGTTTCAGAGTGAGAGCATCAGCGTAACCACAGAAACTCACTACTTTTGTATGTGTTTGTCCCTGTGTCTCATCCTGTGTCTGCTTTCTAAATTTGAAGGTTTTTGTGGGTCTGTAAACGCAGCACAGAACTCTTCATGAATCCTTTTTTTCTTTTCAGTTTGTGGAGTTTGAGTTGCAGGCTGGATAATTGATCAGTGACCCGATCCAAACAGAGCTGACTGGATGAGAGGAGCAGCTGCTGCAGACGCGAGTGAAAGCAAACTTTTAAGTCTAGTTCGGATCAAAGATTTGCGTCGACAAGAAACCGTTTTAGAACGTTGCAGAGAAAAGTGTGAGCTGGCCGTCTGAGCTCGACTCAAGCCGGCTGATGGTGTCACCTGACACTCCGCTGGTCAAATTGCCGGCGGCTGGTTTTAGAACGTTTAGCGCATCACCTGTTTCAACAGCCAATCGTCTTGTGGTGAAGTCCGCTGGTCAAGTCAAAATGACCACAGACGGTGCGTTTTCTTGCTGCAGTAAGTGCTCTGTTCCTGCCGAGCCCTCTGTTTCCGTCCTCAGTGTGCTGGTGTCGGACAGTGGGTAGCTGCTGCTGCTGCTGCTCACTGTGTGTGCTTATGCTCCCTCACACACACACATTCTCATTGGCTAATTAATTGGCGCTGGTCATTTATATTATTGTGGCGTATTTATTATGAATACAGTCATTCATATTTTAAGAAGCTACAAATTATATTCAGCCACAAAATAAGCCTGAAAAGCTGGAAATAAGAGTGAAAGGACAGAGAGTTGTTGCATAGAGATGATACACCATCTTTTCTAGTTGCATTGGCGTGAACCCACAGGTTTTTAGAACATTGCAAAACGGCACATCGCAAGTTGTTGCAAGTTTCAACTCATCTCATCACAAATCTTTGGTCTGAACTGGCTTAAGACGCAGCACAATAAACGGTTAAGTTTCACTTTCACTGTGCCTGCCGTTCTACTGCCCAGAGTACGCTCTGTTGTGCAATGCATGACTGAACTGTATATATATTCTAATGACGCTCATAATGTAGAAAATCAATACAAGGCGGCAGATGTTGTTACCATGGCTGGCTGCCGCAATACATGTGTGGGAAACCCTGGGATGGCACACCGCTGTTGAGACTGTGACACGAATTTTTAAAAAAAACAGAAATGCTGAGCAATTTCTGATTTTTCTCCCCTCAAAATTCGTGCAGATCAAGCAGTTCAAGGACCTCGTGTAAACACTGACGAATGGAAGCAGAGAGAGAGTCAAAGACACAATAGAAGAGACGTGTGGATTATTAAACTGTCGGTATCCTGTAAAAATGGTGGCATGTTGAGGTAGTGATGCTTTATTGATCCAAAAAGATCCCTAGCACCCCTGGAGGTCAAGGACAATCTAGATGTTATTTGCTGTGTGGGTGTTTGAACCGGGCCCTGAACTACCCTTTAGTATCCTCCCATGCTACTTGGCTTTATTTATCTATTTGGGTGGGGGGTGGGAAAGGGCAAACCGGGGTCAAATGAAGCGTTTCTCAGCAAAATTTTCCAGTGTGAGGTCAAATTATCAAAAGGGCAGGACACGAGAGAAAAGGGGAAACCCATTGTTTGCTCTGCAGGGAACTGACATAGTGTTTCTCTTTGGTAAATAGTTGTTTGTGTTAAAAAAAAAAAAAAAATCAATCAGCTGTCTATGATCAGAGAAATAAAAGATTAATTCCATTTCAGGAGGCTGCTCTTTGTGGATTTTCTCCTTTTACAAGCATACTTGTACAGATAAATTAAATACGTCATTTCAAACGGGGTCTGCTCTCTCTGATGTTATGTTATCAATTTTATTCAATTGTGACCGTTCATTCAAAGCCGGTAAATTTGTCTCTAAATGTGCATTTAATTAAGAACTCAAAGAACACTAATTAAATACGGCTTTAGAGTCAGAACTGGCACGTTTCACAGTAGGTGCCCACCACAAACGTCGCTTTATTTATTCTTTTTTCTTCCACGGCACACGCTGTTGAAAGAGGTAAAGAAGGCAAAGCTCCTCTCAAGCTGCTTCATGTGTTCTATTGTACTCTCTATTGCATGCCCAAGGCTTCCTCTTCATTTTGTCAAAACATAATTTGTTTGGTTCCTTTATGTAATTTACTGTTATAATACCGTTACTTCATCACACTCCCTGCCCACAGTATTGTTTTTTGGAAGTCAGTGATGCCGTCTGGAGAGATGATATTAAATATGTCTGTCCTTAAGCTCTCGTGGCTTTCTTTTCATCACAGTCCGCCCTGTTAATCATTTAAAGCGCCCTCTGGATATTTACACCTTTGAAGATTGCACTAAGCGCTATCAAATGGTTTGGGAGGGGTTAGTGAGCAAACACGCAGCTGCAGAGCTGAGAGAAAACAACTTTTCAAAGAAAGATTTTCACTGCAAACACTAACACAAACAGAACACTTGTAGGCTGAATGCCGCCGATCCTTTTGTGAAGATGTGTGGGCATGGAACAGAAAAGGCAATGCTCACGTTGAGATGGAGCTGATCCGTCCAGTGGCCAATTATTTTGTACTCGGCTGTTCGGTTTCGGATCTGGTACTGGTAGATCTCGTAGCGTCCAGGAGCGTCTCCGTTCTCATTGAAGAGCACTGGGTTTCCAGCGATGCCTAAATGAGAGAACAATCATCATCATCATTTACTGCACATCATTGAGTTATTTTCTGTATAGTGAACGTGAATCTGTGAAAGCAAACTAATGTGTTGTCATTGTTACCACAGTTATTATTCCACTACATTAGAAACCAAAATGATGCTTTGGAATCTGGAAAGTTATGTCTTGTCTCTCGTTATTATTCTCAACTACAGTTTCCTCATGAGAGCATATATATGGTCATATTGGACGAGTCTTATGCATATGATTTACGTTCACTGCCAACTCTGAGCCTTTGCAGAAAATAGTTTGCCCAGTGTGTGTGGTGTGGAGGTTGGGCTGGTGAATAATTTTGATGCCTCGGGCCACAGTACACATCTTTTTACAGACCAACAATTCACATTAGCTTTTACCTAGTCTGGTGTTTCTTTCATTGATGTCTGTTCCCCTGACAGGAGAAACAATCATCGGCTCAGAGCTTCGTAGGCAGAATTAAGAATGGAATATTACTATACAGGTAACTATTAACATAGCTACATCCATGAAAAGTGTGGCATGAGACTGAGGCAGTTTTTGATTTGTAAAATTAGCATTTTGTTTTTGATTGTCATAAAAAATGTGAAATGCTCCTGGCAACCGCTGCCAAAGCTTGTGTGTTGAATGAAAATGATGTCAGCAGGAGGAAAACATCAACTACAACCTCCACCACAAAAACAGAAAGTCGAAATTTGAATAAGGTGAAACAAAAAGGCAATTCAGTCTGATTATCAAACTAGAGTTTACTTTGATCAAGTTTTTCCTCTTACCTGTAGTGCTATTAATCACTCTACATTGTTTTGGTGTGAGTTGCTGAGTGTTGGGGATATCGACTGTAGAGATGTCCGCCTTCTCTAAAATATCCTCCTGAAACCCTGTGTCCCAATATGAGGACATCACATTTTGGGTTTACTTGCATTATACCTTATTCTCATTAACTCAGACCTGTTGTCCTCGTTCGTAGACACTTTTTTGTGCCATCTAGTGGTCGTAAGAGCACAATACACTAATCCAATGTAAAAACAAGATGGCAGCCATCTCTGCCAAGTCAGTCTACAGCTGATCCCAATACAAAAGTGGACAAGGTCCAAAACCTGATCACATTATATGGTTGAACTTATTTATTTATGATTAATAATGTTTATAGTTTGATATGGCGACAAATCTGAGCAAGTTTAGCAACAGTAACCAGCTATGCACCTTAATTAGGAAGTGCTTGTTTGAAGACATTGGGACTTAATTATCGTTGGCAATGTAACGTTTTTTTATACTCACTGGGTCCTCAATTAAAGAAATTAAAAATGCACACCAAACAGAAGTTCGGCTCTCAGTGGGATACGATAAAACTAAAAAATTAAAAACAGCAGTTTCTCTTTCAGAGATGATGGTTACACAAGAGTACCCACAGACCCTGTTGTGAGCAATTTCATGGAAGAACTATTTTCTTTCTTTCAAACTACACCAACCAACCAATGTGCTAGCTCACCTACCATTATTGAGCTATCTTACATCACAGCTCAGCCAAAGAGGACGGCATTAATGTTTACATATTGCTGTTACGAGTATGAGCCTCTCGTCCATGAGTAAATGCACGCTAACTTTTGGGCAGTAATGTCATTGGTGAAGGTAGTTCGGTAGAATGAAAATTGTTTCTACATAAAACTGCTCAAAACAAGGTCCGTGGATTACCTTAAAGGATAACTTCGGTATTTTTCAACCTGGGCTCTATTTCCCCATGTGTATGTGTGCGTATGATTCATAGGTACAACTTGTTCTAAAATTGGTTCAGTATTGAGGGAGGCGGATGCAGTCGGGAGCCGCAAAACGAGCTAAAACTGTAACGGGAGCAAATGCGTCCCGTATAAGTTTGCGCATTAGAAGTGCTTTTTTTCGCCACTGACCGGTTCAGATCACCAGTGTTATCTCTGTAAATAGCATACTAAATGTTTCCCTTACCCTTCACTTGCTCTGGGCTAAAGAAAACAGAGGAACCAAGCAGAGCGCCGCTCTGAGTGGCGCTGGTTGTCCCATAGTACAGCTGAGCATCGATTGAAAACAATGGTTCGTGTTTGTGCTTATTCGAGTCGTAAGAACAGGATGTCGCGCAACACCCCGTACAGCTTTCACAGGCTGCCTTTGTCGGATGGCGAGATGCTGAAGTTGTGGCTAGTTGTGCTACAAATGGATGCTAACACTCCTGTCCAGACAATGCGCCTTGCAGAGCTCACTTCTCCCAAGATGACTACTGCCAGCCGAAGAAGAGAAGACATCCAATCCCGAAACACGTCTTCCTCAAGAAAACGGCTGTCCCACGAGTAGAGAGAGCTACAGACACAGTGGAGCAAAGCTCTCGCGAGATGACGTCACACAGCCCAGAGGTAAGGGAAACGCTTAGTATACTATTTAGAGAGATAGCACTGGTGATCAGTGGCAAAAAAAAAAGTACTTTTAATGCGCAAACTTATACGGGACGCATTTGCCCCCGTTACAGTTTTAGCTCGTTTCGCGGCTGCCGGCTGCATCCGCCTCCCTCAATACTGAACCAATTTTAGAACGAGTTGTACCTATGAATCATACGCACACATACACATGGGGAAATAGGGCCCAGGTTGAAAAATACCGAAGTTATCCTTTTAGTAAGCAGTAATGATTTCTATTATTCAAGAGAAGGCAGACAACTCTACAGCTGATATCTCCAACACTTAGCAACTCACACCAAAACAATCCAGACTGATCAATAGCACTACAGTTTAAAGGAAAAATATGTATTTTGATTTTGGGGGTGAACTGTCCCTTTAATCAAGTGCCAAACTTAACCTATTGTCATTGAAGATAATCATAGATTTATATCAACACCTCCAATATCAACATATTCTCTGGTTGGACTTGCTTTCAAAAAGTCTTTGGACAGAAGAACTGACGCCTAACAAACTTTTCTCACCACTCCTATCTTCTGCTTTATCAGTATGTTACACTGTATTTCTGTGTGTCTTTTTAAGACGGGCTGTAACGATGTGTCACAAAGAAAAGCACACCAAAGATTTCTCTATAAGCTCCTATGTGGAAAGTAGGTGAGCTGTACTTCCAGTCCTGCGATCTGTTTAATCATGGTAGAACATGGAAGGGTTCTCCTTGGAGGGAGAAGGAAGGAACGTCATGTCTAATTGCTTTTCACATCAACTTCCACAAATGTCTATACCCTCAAACGCTGATGAAAGCTGTAAGCCCCGGCTGTTTTATTATTAAGTCCCTCAAAACACAATGAACATCCTGGTTAAGAACAAAAAGTTAAACATGGCCAATTGCTGCTGATGAATTTCTGCTGATGAGTATTTTTTCTTTGTTCTTGCTCTTTGTTTCAATGCTGGAGAATGCAGCACCCTAATCCACATCTCGATGAGTCAGCCCTGCTGGATTACGGCATTACCGTTTCACTCAGCCTGTGACAATGCCGCCCACATCACAAAGCAGTTAGTGATCATGGGAGGATTACACTGACTTTATAAAGCAGGGAGGCATTATGTTTACATAAAAATATTAAGCACATCAACATTACTGGTAAACTGTCATATTTTCTATCAGAGATTTTTATCGAGCCAAGCCTCTTTTTGTTTTTTGTTGCTCGTTTTCTCCAATTTCCTGAGCTCTTAAAAGCGCTTTGAAGCTGTCTGCTTTCCACTGTGATGGTTGGGGTTATGTGCTCGAGCCTGTAAGTGCTCACATGTAAGAGGAAAATGGACCCTGAATGCCACACGGGTGGTTTTAAGAGAACAGCGCAGCAACATGAGCAGCATAACACTGCTGATACTGTGTGATTATATTTAATAGCTCTATGGGTCTTTTGGTCATGCTTACTTTTCAAATTAAGACCTTTCATAGATTGACAGCTTGTTTACCGTGGCTTTGATAGGCTATGAATTTGCTTCTGTATGCACACGTCACACCCACTGCTGCTTGTTTATCACACACATAAATTAAAGCCACATGCAATTTAAAAATGAAACAATGTCTTTGTAATTCAACTTTGTCAACTTGTCTAATCTTTATTTCTGGATCATAGCATTTACAAGTATGTGTACATTTGAAGAGGCTAACCCCTGTGTGTGTATTCATGATGTATGATAAAACATTCTAGGTAGGAGTCTATTTTACTTCTGTAAACATACCTATTAAGGTTAGTAATAAGGTTATTTGTTGGTATCTGTAAATTAAAAGACCTGTTAATCAATTTTGGGAATGACTGCAAGTTAACTCCTGTCTTTTTGAACTTTGGTGGTGAGGCAACCCTTTTGGTTTGATCATAAATTATGCCTTTAATGTTGTTATCCACACTACTTTCAACCATTTGTTCTCCATTTTTCATCTCTTACAGGTTGATAAGGAGTCATTACTTCCACCTAGATTATAAGAGGAACATCCTTGCTGAAAGAAATCTTCATCACAGGTATATACTTCTGACAGCATAGAGAGCAGTTTAAAATAAATCAGAGAAGTAAGTAATCAGCAACAGGAGCAATAGCCACCACAAATTTAATACAGGCCTGATAACACTGTTGGAATAGGAGGGGACATCTAGGAAATGAAGATCAAAAACACAACAGAAGTGCTTGATGATATGCTTTTGGCTTGGGCAGTATCAAGGTATTACAGTATACAGGGGTACTTGGAAATGCCGACGGTATGACTTTCAACACTGGCAAAAATACAGACACTAGTCTTTCTATTTAACTGATATGGCGAAGCCGTATTGAGGTGACGTATGGTAGTGCACAGCACGCGCCACCAGAGGTCAGTCTCTGGTGGAACAGGCAGCTAAACTGAGTAAAATGGCGACTGCGAGAGGTGGGGATAACGTTAAAGGACTAGTAAAAGAAGAAAAACATCTCTGCCCTGTTTGGAAGTATACAACTTTATCTAGAGATGACGTTAAGTACCACATAACTTTATTCAACACATCATCTCCAACAAGTATCGTCAGGTCCTCGAGCAAAAGGGCGTCTATTTCCTATAGATTCATTATTCTATGGGCCGTTAGTATTTAGACCCAGCAGTACTTGTAGGCTAATTACATATTAGAAACACTGCATTGTAAGCTAGACCAGTGGTTCCCAACTGGTGGTTCGCGGTCCAAAAGTAGCTTGCAGGCCCATTCTAAATTAACTGCAAGTGACTCATGAACATGTCAAGTTTGTAAAAAAAAAAAAAAAAAAAAAAAAATTAAGTACAGTAAATTTCCAGCACAGAGCTTTTATTTTGAAGTGCCGTTTTTTGCTGTAGAGTGAGTGACTAATGGACAGCTACTTGACAGAGACAGCAAACTAGCTCAACGTCATGGCCAAACTTGAGCTTGCTAGCGCACTCTGCAGTCTTTCCGTCTCATCCCCCGCTGCTAGGACACTACTTCGCCGGGAAGAGAGCACCCCACAGCACCGACCATCAGTCATAGATACTTGAATTCAGCCAACACAAACCTCAGTGCAGCGGGCTGGTGGCTGGAAGCAGCCCTGGTTCTAACTGATGTAAAGGCAGCAACAGAAAGTTAGCTGACATGAAGGGGAGTCGGGGTGGACTGGGGTTTGCGCTGGCTGAATTTGGGTTGCTATAGCTGCCGATTGAAGCTCTGTGTACTTGGACTGTCCGCCATTTTTTGCTTCCTCACTTCAGTTTTGTTTCTCTTTCCACCTCAGCAAAGACTAAAGGAAGCTATTTAATTTGAATTATATTAATTCAGGCATTAAAAAACGGATTCAATAATGGTAATAAAAAAACTAAGATACTTAAGTTAATCGATTTTCCCCACCCTGAACACTTATCACCAAATATTACCACTCCAAGCAGTAATGTCTGCATTATCAAGCGTTCCTCAGCTGTAGTCTGCATGTGACAGCAAATTATTTTCATTTGTATGCACTGCAGAATAAGAGGACGGCCGAATACATACAGTAGTCCCCTTTACTGCAGCTTAAACATTTGACACATCAGAAGTGACCAGATGGTATTTTTCTGCTGGCAGAGCACATCATATCTCTCCAGTGGTATGCAAAATGGTGAAACAAATGTAAAATCTGCCTGCTTTGTCTTTAGTAATGAATTGACACATGAAGGCACTCAGGGGAAACGCTGCCTGAGGTCTCTGTCATTCTTCCCGAGGCAGTGGTGTTGTCCTCTTCATTAAGAGTGAAGAGAGTGGTGCATTTTGGGGCAGTATGGTCAATGTTTGAGTTGCAGATGAGGAATTAGGCCTGTCATGTGGCACAAATTGCTTGTCTAAACAGTCCTCTCACTAGTCAGGGGCATAATGAGTTCCACAGAGGCCTCTGCCACCGCTGCATTGTGCTGTGCACTAATGTGACGAGATAGCCTGGAGTCGCACATGTGTGTACCGCAGCACTCGTGTCCTCTCAAAGAAGCGTTGGGGTTAATGAGGTGCTTGTGATTATATGTAATATTTAATGATTGTTGTATTGCCCAGCCCTCTCTCTCTTACACCGCATGCACACACACCTTAAGAACTACCCGAGTATGATCATTAATCCAACATGTGCTTGTTCCGCATGGATGCACAACCGGGACAACTTGGTGAATGGCAGCACAGCTTGCTGCACTCTACACCGGTCATTAACTCTTAATGACCTGTACGCAGGCAAGTCATGCAGAATTTACCATGGATACACTCAAGTGAAGTGTGTGCGTGTCTTCCCTGTCACTGTCAAGACATCTGCATGATTACTCAATCATAGTATATAAACTTCGCTTATCTACAAGTGCTCTCCAATTGGGCTTTAAACGTAAGCATATGGAGTACGTGGTAAATTCAGCGTAATGTACATTTCAGCACTGAATTCAACACTTTGCTGCTCTTAGTTTCTTTTTTCTTTTTAAGATAAAAACTGTTTTGATTTATTTAATAAATGAAGCTCTATCAGTGATTTCATTACTATAAATACAACTTAGAACTTACTGTAGATCTGTAGATCAAATTCAAAGCCTACCAGAAACGGGGTGGACTGTGTTTTCTAAGTCGCAGGAAGGATTTTGATGTGGGAAGCTTTTTATTGATGGTAACTTAAAGGGTAACTTGGCATTTTTCAATCTGTACTCTACATCCCCATATCTTTTTGTCCAAGTGACTGCTGTGAACAACAATTCATGACATTGGTTCGCTCTGGAAATCTCGTTTGAAATCTCGAGATGTAACTTGTATCAGAAAGACAACGCTGTAAACGAGTTAGAGGGAACAGTATGTTGTGTTTGAGTACAGAAAGAAAAGCTTACTGTTGTCTAAATCAGTGGTTCCAAACTGGTCCAGTCCCAGGGTCCAAAATTCTACTTAATCATTAGTTCAAGGTCCACGCAGTTTAATATATTCAGCGTAATACTTGTGTTTAGTCATGTCTTCAAGCTTGTTTGCTGTGTCTGTTAAGTAGCTGTCCATCTCAGTTAGTCACTCACTCTAGAGCAGGAAACCGCACTTCAAAATAAAACTCTGTGCCACAAATGCACTGTATTTCAAAATGAAGTGTTTTGTTACAAACTTGACATGTTCGCAAGTCACTTGTGGTCCATTCAGAGTGGACCCACGACCCACCAGTTGGGAACTACTGATCTAAATGATTTTTGGTGTCACTGATGATTATTTAGCTGATTTCAACAATGGGGATGAGGACCTTTGAATTCCACGGTCACCAGTATTTATTTGAGCCCCAGTATATGTCTAGTGAGAATTTCAGAACGAGACTTTTCTTTTAGCAAGACTTATAACTGGGCCACACTGCCTGCATGAGCAATGTGTTACAGCTACCTCACTGAAGTGTTGCGGCTGGCATGCCTGCAGTGTTCACACAGACAACACTGCTGCTGCGGCACTGCTGCAGAGCTGCCTCCTGCTATAACTGCATTTCCACTATTAAAAGCAGATACTCCATTAATTTATCGAGTTGTGCAAGCCAGTATGCTGACAACAACACAGTCCAGCAAATATTTCAATCTTTATTTTCCAACAGCTTTTAGTATATATTGGATTGGTCAATAGTTAGTGTAAAATTTTACATATTGCTGCTTTAATGAGGATAGTGGAAAAGATGAGGTAAAGACACAGTTTGACATTTTGTAAAAAAATAGTAATTTGCTTTCTTGTAAGAGTTAGCTGAGAAGAACAAAACCACTTTCACATCTGATTGAAACAGCCGTCCAGGCTCTGTTGAAAGCTAGAAAAAATCTGCCTCACTATTCAGATGTTTCACTAAAGTAAAAGTACTGATACCACACTGTGACACACACACACACACACACAAACACAAACAAAACCCTCATTGAACAGCATTTCAAACTGCACTGAACATGATAAGTGTTGGCCACACTGCTAGCATGAGCAGTGAGTAATGGCAACCTTGCTGATCTGCTGCGACTCCGTAATCACACAGACAGCGTTGCTGCTGCAGCAGCTCTGCTGTGGAGCTGCCTGCTGCTATAATAACTGTAGTTCCGCAATTAAAAGCTGGTACTTCACTAAATTATTGAGGCACGCAAGCCACTGCATTGTCAACGACACAATCCTGCAGATATTTCACAATAAAAAGCCTTTAAAAAGCCTCCTTTTCAAAAGGAAAGGATTCTGTCCATTACACAGATGCCAGAAAAAAAATAAGAGGTTCCGGCACGTATACCCACTGCTCACGCAGGCAGTGTGGCCTGGGCTTTGGACACAATGTTATACAGGCTAAATGAAAAGATAGGTGAAGAGACACTTCAGACTTGTATGATAACAATCCTGCTATTAAAAAACCTGTGGCACCCTTCTTTAATGGATGGTGCACAATTGCCCCATTTAGTTACACTGCTGACATTGTGTGGCTGCCGGCTGCAGCCCTCCCTGTGAATACTGGACCAATATCAAAAAAAGATGTTCACATCAGGCACTTAGAAACAAAACATGGAAAAATATGGTCCAGGTTAAAAAAATGTGCCCTTTAACAGTGCGGAAAAATGGCAACAACTGTAAAAAACACTAACAGTATTACTCTACGTTACTATTACAGATCATTGAACATTGTGACATACCAAAATGTGGTGTAACAGTAATGCAGCAGTGGTAGCAATTTAAGTTACTGGTCACACCAGAGTGAGTAAGGCTGTCGCTGTATTGAACTGAGAAAGTCTGCATTTTATTGGTTTGGTCTTTAACTTTTCTTTTCTAAGAGGAGGGTTGTATTGAATCTTCTCCCCACAAGATGTAACTTTTCCTGCACTAATAGCGCATTAAAACAAGAGCATGGTCACAAAACAGGGAGATGCTTAGCTAAAGTATGATGCGATATAAAACTGGAAAATAAAAGCCTGTCTCTTATGTAAGTAACCTTTTCAAATCAAGCACGATTCTCTCTGCTGTCAAGGTAAATAACAGCCTCAGCCTCTGTATTTTTTTTGCAGTTTTACATCTCAGTGTGTGTACAACAGGTTTTGGGATACCACACTATGATGAATGGGCTTTATATTTAGACCTGTCCATTCTTATCATGTTAAGATGCCGACAGTCATATTTTCTGGGAATAACAGGCCCGGGTGTCATGCCGGTGAAAGAAAAACAGACATTTTGCATTATGCAAAAAACATGTCTACTAAAAGCACTTTTTGAGTTGCACAACAATGAAGACTTTGCACTCGCTTGAGAAGAGAGAGATAGGTGTGCTTCAGTGGAAAAACCCTCAGATTTCGTCTTTATTCCACACTCACAACAGCTGTCCCTGGTGAGAGTGACGGCAGAAAGGCCACTGCTTTTTAGTCTGTAGCAAAGCAAAAGCACTTTTCCCTGACGTGACAGCAAGAGACATGCAACACTGATGAGAAGCCTCATTCAATTGTGGCTTACTGAAGTCTGAACAACTCTTAGACACACTGAATGTAGAGGTGGGAACAAGAAAGACGGAAGCTCTAAAGAGAGTCAAACAGTGCATAAAGATGGACTGGAGGTGTTCGATTCTTCTGCTTTGTCAGCTGCAGCTGAATGAGCAAATGAGCGCTTAAAATGTTGGTGATTTAGAATAAAGCTACAACTTTAGATACAGCCAGCGGTGGGAGAAGTATTCAGATCCTTTACATAAAAGTACCAATGTCACACTTTGACAACACTCCGCTCAAAGTTAAAGTCCTGCATTCAAAACTTAGTTTCGTATTCAAAGTAGTATTGAAAATAAAAGTATTCATTCTGCAGAAAAATGTTCAGTGTTTTACTATTAAATATGCTTTTGTTTTAATTTTACTGCTGCATTAATGTGTATATTGCATTGTACTGCTGTAGATGTTTAAGGCTGCACTCATTTCAACTCCTTTATATGCTGCTGGGTAGTTTAATCGACAGTAATGCATCATATTCTCAATCAGTGGTTCCCAACTGGTGGGTCACGCTCCAAATAGGGTCCCAGGTCCATCCTGAATGGAAAACACATTTTATTTTGAAGTACTGTGAATTTCCAGCACAGAGCTTTTATTAAAAGTGCTGTTTCCTGTTGTAGAGTGAGTGAATAACGGACAGCTACTAAACAGAGACAGCAAACCAGCTCGACAACATGGCCAAAAGCAAATATGACACTAAATACATTAAACTGTGTGAACCTTGAATTAACAACTAAGGAGAAATCCAGACCCCGTGGCTGGACCAGTTGGGAACCACTTGTCCTGTGAGAACCACGAATCTCTAAATGTCAAATTTTATTAGAGAAACCGCTCTGTTTTCAGCTTTGTCATGATGCATTTTCCAGCTGATTCAAGAGTGGGTTTAAATAGTTTATTTAGCTTTAGAAGTGGGAGTATTTAATAAGGACATACAGGACCACTTAATCCTTCAGGTCATTAGAGAAAATCACATCATACCTGTCTTTACCTCTTAAATTAATCTTGAATTGCTTGTTTGTTTATTATCTTTACTCCTACTCGTATACCTTGAAGTTGTTTATACCTCTCATTTCATTTATTGTTATTTCATCTAAATTTTCTGCAACACCTGGGGATAGATAAAAGCTTATCTTAATGTACATCTGAAATCAATGAATTTGGAAATATATGGTTTTCATTGAACGAGACAGGGATGAAAAACTGTAATCCGAAAAGTAAATAAAGTGGCTGGACAAATGCAGTTGAGTAAAAAGATAATATTTACCTCTGAGAAGTAGTGGAGCAGAAGTACGACGCTGCA
The DNA here is from genome assembly GCF_041903045.1 of Epinephelus lanceolatus. Taxonomy (NCBI): domain Eukaryota; kingdom Metazoa; phylum Chordata; class Actinopteri; order Perciformes; family Serranidae; genus Epinephelus; species Epinephelus lanceolatus. Next base: position 38,868,808 of record NC_135734.1, read on the forward strand.
TTAAGTAATTCATTTCCCTCAGGATAAATAAAGTATCTATCTGTCAAAAATAGACATACTCAAGTGAAGCACAAGTAGCTTGGCTTTGTACTTCAAGGTATAGTGTTATGGGTTTAGTGGCATCTAGCAGTGAGGTTGCAGACTGCAACTAAGTGAAACTTCTCCAATGTGCAAAGCCTGTAAAGCAAAGCAAGTTAATTTATATAGCACAGTGGTTCCCAACTGGTCCAGCCTCTGGGTCCAGATCTCTCCTTAGGCATCAGATCAAGGTCCACACAGTTTAATATATGCAGTGTCATACTTGTGTTTGGCGAAGTCGTTCAGTTAGTTTGCTGTCTCTGTCAAGTAGCTGTCTGTTAGTCACTCACTCTACAGAGGATAACAGCACTTAAAACTTCAAAATTAATTGTGTTTTCTACAAACTAGACACGTTTGCGAGTCACTTGAGGTCCATTCAGAATTGACCCACAACCCACTTTTGGACCGCGACCCACCAGTTGGGAAGCACTGATATAGCACATTTCGGCAACAAGGCAATTCAAAGTGCTCTAAAGTGCAAAAGAAACACATTTTAACACCATTAAAGAGCTACAGGATGGATAATAAAATCAAAAACAATACTAAGACAGGTATAAAATACAAGAATAAAAGTGCAGTGTAAGAGATTAATAAATATATGATTTAATAAAAGGCAGCATTAAACCGAAAAGTCTTCTGTGAGTTGCAGCGGACCTGCAGTTTTCTGGGAGTTTATTCCAGATATGTGGTGGATACAAACTAAATGCTGCTTCTCTGTGTTTAGTTTTAACTAACGGGACATAAAGCAGAGCTGTCCAAGATGGCCTTAGAGGTCTGGAGGTTTCACAGTGTAGCAGAAGGTCAAAAATGTATTTTAGCCCTAAACCAATCAATGCTTTATAAACCAACAGTAGTATTTTGATACTGATTCTATTTCAGACAGGGAGCCAGTGTAAAGACCTCAGTGGAGTGATGTGATCCACTTTCTTGGTCTTAGTGAGGGCTCGAGCAGCAGCGTTCTAAATCAGCAACAGTTGTCTGATTGATTTTTAGGGAGACCAGTAAAGACACTGTTACAGTAGTCAAGTCAACTGAAAATGATCCTGCTGAGACATAAACGTGGGGAACTATGGTGGATGATGCAAAAACACGAATGGCTCTCTCTTGAGCCAGTGTTGGATTTGTCCATTCTGGGCTACTGTAGAAACAACATGGTCGACTCTGTGGAAGAGGACCCACTTCATGTGTAGATATACACTGCTCATACTAAGGGTGCTTTCACACCTGCCCTGTTTGGTTTGGTTTAATCGCATGTGAGTAGTAGTCATTTGCCCCCTAAGTGCGGTTCATTTGGGCAGGTGTGAACACAGCAATTGCACACGGGTGCACACCAAAACAAGCGGACCGAGACCTTCTTTAAGAGGTGGTTTCAGTCTGGTTACAGATGAACTCTGGTGCTGTTCATTTGTGATGAGAAGGTGTTCCGACCTGGATCTGAACCAACTGCAGTCACATGACACATTGTTTGGGTTAAACATGAGCATGTTACAGTCCTGGAGGATTATTTACGTGCACCTCCTCCTGTACTGCCTTAATATGCACATTCAGCACATCCAATGCATCAAAACATTGTTTTCTAGTTGGAGCCACGCCTCGTTTTCAAACTGTTTGGTTTGACTAAAATGAACAATGACAGCAATATAGTCCACGATGAGCAGCGCTAAAATCAACCTGCGTAGTTGTCCCTCCATTGTGACATTAGAAAGTGTCACATTTATCTTGCAAGTGTACTCTTCTTCAACATTTTGTTTACTTCCTGGATTTTTCCCACATGGAAATTCTGACCAATCAAGAGCAGCTTTCTCACACAAGGCATTATATCTGGTCCACTTGTAAATGCTGCCGTGAGAGCACGAACCAACTCTAGGCAGCTTTGTAACAAAATTAGACCCTGGTTCAGACCAAAGCAAGACAACTCCATGTCTGAAAGCACCTTAAGGTAACAAAAACACAAAGGCTGTTATTTTCAGGTGATTGTGCACTATTGAAAACATAATTATGAATATTATTCTACCTGTATATCCCCCTAAATCCTGCACACTGGACCCTTAAATGCAGTACTTGAGTAAATGCACTTCTTTGCTTTCCACCACTAGATAAATCTGCGTGGAATATAGGATTGTAGAAAATATAAAGGCTCTTAAGAAAGCTCACAGAAACTCCCCGACTAGCGACTTTTGTCAGGTCACTTTTCATCTTTTCTAAAAGGTTATCTGTCATCAGCTAGCTTACTGTGTCCCCTGTTGAGACCCTGACAGCCCGCTGAGATATCATAGATAAATGGTTTTGTGAGTGTGCCAGGTGTATGGCCACTATGAGCGCCTTTGGTTTTTAAGTAACTCTCTTTGCCATTTGACCTTTATCAACTGACTTTCTTTACATATGCAACCTAAGACACATTACATTTGCTACGGATATGGTCTGTGTGGACTCCTGAGAGGCTGTGCAGCTCTGCAGAGGAAGAAATGTGAATTATTTTTAGCAGATGTCCGCTAAAACTGCTGACAGTAAACAGATATGTGTAACAATAGATTCTTGCTGGCTCAGCTTCAAGAATGATTCATCACAACAGCAAGAAAATGACCTACTTTTACATGCATTTCTGGCAATTGCTATTTGTTTGTAAGGAAAAAAGGGATGACTGCTGTGTGTGTGTGTGTGTGTGTGTGTGTTCACTGGTGCGTAACATACTAATATCACAATGCAGAGATAAATATTGTCTTTGAAAATTTAATAACAAAATCCAGCAAGTCCAGTCTCAGCAGTTGAGTTGTTTTATGTATCTGGACAAGTTCAATATACTGCTGTGTGCTGATGCAATTAGATGGAGTGTAGTGTAACCTTAAGGCAACCCCTCTGGTCAGATGGTGCTGTAACATTAATACAGTTTGCCTGGAACAAAATTCAGCTCAAAAGAATCGACTGCACTGGAGCTTTATGTCCCTGCTTACGGGCCAAAAACCTCACTGAAGCCAGTTCATAAAAGGCACCACTCATTGTTCTTTGAGCAAACAATAAATTTTAAAGTAAGTTGATTTCTGTCGTGGATGCAATTCCAATCTATACATTTGTAAGAGGTGCAGTTCTATTTCTGCACATCATATTTACCTGGTGCTCTTGTAATATCTGTATTTCTAACAATTGGGAATATTTAATCCCTCATGGACTTATTTCACACTCACTATTTCACATCTTTTGTGAAAATATTTTGTTTTATTTGGCCCCAAAATCCAAACATTACAGAATAAATCCAACATTCATACCAAAAGGGAGGAATAAAAGCTGCCACGTTTCCCCACGATGGTTCCATTTAAAACTCTGAACTTAGTGCCAGGCTAAGTTTTGTGAAAACAAATAATATGTAAATGAAATACAACTTTTCATACAGTTTGCAAATGGAAAACTAACACGTCCCTTTGTAGTCAATTATATAAACCTCATTTATCTAGACAGAGACGATCCGATACACAAGAAGTTTTGTCTGGAGAAAAGAGAAGCTGTTTAAAGTGCACCATGAGAACCACTGAAGCCAACACACTGCCTGTTGTGAACAGCAGTCCATCAGTTGTTTTTTCTCCTGCATGCTATTGGATTCTGAGCAGCTCAGCTGGTGAAGCTGAAAGTTAAGGGTATCTTAATGGTTGTTACTGTTGTTGAAGGAGATTGTTTACATTTTCTTCCTGATTTATTACTTAGAGGCTTTACATTGATCAAGTCAGGTTAGCACGGGCTGAAAGAGTGTTGAGGTTTTTGTCAAAGAAATGCTGTTTGGATACCAAGGATATAAATCTGCGTCATATACACCTTATGTATCAATGTTTCCATACCTTCTTAAACGTCAAATTCAAAGACTTCTCAAGGACTTTTCGGCATAGTTTGAGACACAAATCGAGGTTGATTGCTCTTTGAAAACTGTGAAGTTAAATATTGTGAACGAGCAGGCTTTACAGACGCTCACAGATAAACTAAAAAGAGAGAGACTTGGATGTGTGAACATTTCTCAGTTGTGCCGTGTAGGTGGTGGCGTGTGAAATAATGACTCAACCGCAATAGACACGCATGCAGACGGTGAAACAAAACATTTATTGACATTTCTTTTTTTTTTTTTAAATGGAAAGAACTTGCACAAAGTATATAAATACAGACACGTTTAATGACCCACATCTATTTATGTTTATCTACAGAAACATTCAAGACCTTGATTTCTTTCCCGCACATTTACAAACTTTAATAGATTTCTAGGACCCATAGGAATCCTGATATATTTACACACACGAGGGATGCACCGATATGGATATTGATACCAATAACCGATAATTACCTGCTTCTCGTGGCCGATAACTGATAATTTCACTTTTTTTTTTATTTTAAAAAGAAGTAGAAAAGAAGAACCTGTAGTTTATGTACACCTGAGGGTAAGAAAGGCTGAGATGTAGTGAGAAAATATGGAGAATTTAATATTCCGTAGCCTTGATCTACCAAAACCCAACTAACATCACTAGTGCTAACACAACAAAAACAAAGAACAGTTCTGACTCTTCATACCTGCCAACATTAGGCTGTGAGAAAGACAAATGGTGTACCCTCATCGCCCCCTGCCCCCATATAACCCTCCACTACAGATGAATATGATAAATACAAGGATGTGAAAGTAAAATGACTTCTAATCAGTAATAAATTTATAGTTTACAGTAAGAGAGAAGGAAATGATGAGGCCTAGTGTTACTGTGTGATTCTCCAGTGAAGTGTATAAACTACACTGTAGTGTGGAGTCTCTACTGACAGAGACAAACACTGACAGCTGACTCATATGAACATCGAAAGGTCTGCGTCACATGTGGTGTATTAAATGTTTATATTGTCACGCTGCATTTTTATAAACACACGCAGGCGCCATCTCACCACCCCACGATAAACTAGCCCACAACTACCAAGTAGAATAGTGATGCACTGTTGATTCACCTCACACATTAACACTTAAACAAGTGGCTGTGTTTCACACACACGCAGCCAGAGATACAGTGATCGCTAACTGTAGCATCACATGGTTATCAAGAAAAGCTTGGTGTTGGATGTTAGCCACTGCTGCGAATTAGCTTGTGCACTCTGGAGAACATCCTTCAGCGCTGTGTCTAACCTGCTTAACAGCTGCAAGAAGTTTGTTGATCTAGTGGCTTGTTGGGTGGTCGGAGATCAGACCCTCAGTACAATTCTGTTGTCTTCCTCTGGAACTGTGAAAGACGTCCACACCTCAACATATTTTGCCGTCCTGACAGCTTGCTGCAGTTGTTGTTGTTCTTCTCTGTGTTTAATCAATCAATCAATCAATTTTATTTATAAAGCCCAACATCACAAATCACAATTTGCCTCACAGGGCTTTACAGCATACGACGTTTATTGGCGGCTCACAAACCAAGTTTAGATGTACATGTACCACCACACTGTATCAGGTGTGTAGATGATGCCCTTGTTAAGTCAATAAAAGCAGACTGGCTTTGTATTATTGACACTGATAATCGGCTAAAATATTAATTATCCAAATAATGCATGATTATAAAAATGTCCCATTGTCGGCCTGATATATATATAATGCATCCCTAATACACACATTCATACTGTCGGGCCAAACCAGAAGTCAGCTTGATTGCAACAGTAAGAACCTCCAAAATAGAAGTAATCACCAAAGCAGTGGCCTAATACCAAATAGTTTGTTATAGTCAGAACAATTCTAGCAGATATAATAAATTATATATAAATCTGTTATATACCTTGACACAGGTCTCACACCTGCCTACTGGATACTGTATATTAATATTAATATCACCAGCCTGATAATCCAGACTGTTTGACCTTTGTTAAGTCTGACAATGTGTCCATTACAGTGAGCCAATTTTTCTTTAGGAGGGATTGTTCATGTTCTTGTCTCTAGTGAATATCTTATCCTCCACACCTGCATCAGTCAACACACAAGCTTCAGTAGAGGTCACCAGGGGTCTCATTAATAAATCAGTGTGAAGGATCCATACTAAAAATGTCCATATGAACAAAAGCCAAAACTGGTATGTGGCAAAAAATATTCGACAATTTCTACAATCAGGCTTCCAACTCTCCATGTGCATTGCCAAATACTCGTCTCCAAAATGTCTGTAAGCATGGGTCAAAGTTTCTCCCATCATGGCTGTTTTTATAGATCACACTCTTTGTGTGGGAAGTGGCGTATGCCTCCTTCAGGCCTCGTTTTGTATGTACGCAGTGTTTATAAATGAGACCCCAGGAGCAGTTAACTTAAGGTTTTTCAGGATGATCAAACAAACATGTCACTTTGAGAGTTGTGTCTCCTGTAGGTTGAAGGATAGCTGCGTCAGTTTCATCCACGTTCATCAGTAGATTTGTGGTAATGTTTCTGTGGTTTATGGAAGAAGCTGGAAAGCTATAAGAATGACGTCCCCCTTTCTGTTGCCAACAAAGCTCTTATTGCTTGATTGTTTCTTCACCAGGTAAAAACCACCATCAATAAACACAAGACCACAACTGTTTCACTCACTGAATGAATCGGAGGTGTGGGCTCATTCATTACGACTATGACTCATCTTCCGCACATTTCCATACACTCACAAGTAAACTCAAGGCTTCAAATGGAAGTTAATCGGCTAAGAACGAGACGACGCTTGTAACAACAGCAGAGCAGATACAAGAGCAGGAAGTGAGATGCTCTGCTCGTGTGTCCAGCAGAGAACGACAGGGTTGTGATTCGCTCTGGCAGCAGTGGTGCAGTCCAGACAACATTAGGAGCCACTTCATAGAGTGGCATCCACGCTGTCGTTATGAAAATGTCGCTGATCTTTTGTGACAGGAAAGCCTTCAAAATCACCCATTCAATTTTTTGAAGGAAAAATTATTTTCTTTCACTTCTCAGATATGAATTAAACATTGAATTGACATTTTGCCAAAGCAACAAGTAGATACTGGAATGACAAATTAGCTTGAAGAGCAGGAGTTCAAATGAATAATTTATCTGTACAAACACTGCATACTCAAGTCTCAGAGAAGGAATTTTAATTGTCTTAAATTGCTTTGCTTTTAAAAGGCAGTGTCTATATAATGAAACTCTGGATCACTGCTCTTTGTGTGAAAGCAGTTAATTATTAATATGCCAGTCATGAGTGTGAATTTGACTGATAGCTGGGTGTAGGGCTACATGGAGGAAATGGAAAATGGGTCATACAACAGAACAAAGTCACTGCTGGCGCTGGGTTGTGACCCACGAGATGTTGATGACGTCTGTGTGTGTAAAATCTTTATCTGGTTGTGCAATAAATGCTTTCCAAGGTAATGCACGTAATATACATGAGGTTATAGGCATGTCACGATACTAGAAATGTATAAGTCGATACCAATATCAGTTGAATTCCACGATTCTTGATACCCAATTCAATACTACGGTAAAAAACAAAAACAAAACAATAATAAATTCCATGTACACTCTATTGTTAATAATATTTAATCTAAATCTAATTCAAATTTTGTTATTAATCACAGATGGTTCCCCTCTGACACAAAGTACCAGTCTATGTGGGCTCATGAGATTTTGTGGGAGATGAAACATTTGTTCATATATAGCCTTCATTATATCAACATATTTCTCCTCCCTTGATGTTCTTCAGCACTTGTACATTAAAGATTTGACAGCTGGTGTTTGTGGTATTTGTCCCACCCCTCCTCCACTGTGACTGGATGCCTGGGTAAAAAGTTATAGTGATAATCCAGTGTGTAACGCAGCGCTTAGGACAAGATAGACACTCAGTACTTTGTCACATTGCTGCTGTTAGTAGCTAAGTGTAAATACGCGGTGCTCCCATTGAAAAGAAGTAACAAAATACACTGGCATCTGGAAAAAAACATTATTTCTTTTCGATGAGACAAGACGAAGTTGTCTCTCCAGCTGCACTTGTCTCCATCTCCCACGTGTTGTTGTTCTTCTTCCTTCGGAATTTATCAGCAGACCTGAGGCCTGTACTACGAAGCCAGTTCAACTTACCTACGATTTCTTTTGTTATCTGGTTTGACTAACCCTAACACTGGCCATCTGGATAACAGGTACTACAAAGCTGGCTATCAACTAGTTCAGTCAGCTCTGGGTTTTCCTATCCAGTTGCAAGCGTGTTCACGTAAAAGAAGCGTGGGTGTTAACTACAGGCAACATCATCAGAACCATGAATGAAGAAGGTTACTTCCTATCGATTGAGATGAAACGGTACTGAAAGTATCTGCAACTGCAAGACAGTAAAAGTCAGTGATGCGGGATGTACAGTAAATGATACTCTTTAATCTTATCACGAAAAATGTAGAAATATTGTAAATACTATCCAAAAGTACACTGTTGGCCAAGACTTAAATTACGTGTAGGTATCACTGAGCTACACGTGACATTAATATAGAGTTTTTGCTGACAAACTCCTCTGAATATGTCACATACTGTAAAACACTAGACCGTTTCTGCTACTGAAGTAAAAGGTTGAAAAGTAGTTAATGACTGATGAGGTCTGTCTGACTCAATTGTTGCATTAATAATAACGGGAGCCAATTAACAGTTTTTGGTGTCTCATGTTATTTTGAGCTGCAGTGTCACCACTGTGACTGTCAGAGTGTAAAACAGCAACACTGTCACTGCGGACTAAAATAAACCTTGCATAATTTCAAATAGTGCTAAAATCATGTGTTTAGTGTTGTAAACGAGTTCTCCATTTATTAGAAGCTCTGGTTTAAAACCAGTGGAAATAGAGCCCTGGAACAATGAAATGATTCTACTGACCTATAACAATATATAGGCTATGCTTTTTTGACTGAGACTCTGGACTTTTGTCCATGGATTCATTTTTTTTTTCAGTGATCTGATTGGTCAGAGGTCGGGGTGTTGACAGGCTGTGAGCCGATACTCTGAAGTTAACCTGCTCAGGTGCAGGTCAGCTGTTCAGCATAAGGGTGAGGTTACCTCTTTAACTCCAAATCCTGGTTTGTAGTACAGGCCTCTGGACACTTGAAGACATAGATTAAGATTTTATTGCGTACCTACATGTCAATAAAGGGGCTGGCCCAAACCGGTCTCTCTGACCTTTTACGACCACACGACACGGGGCGCCCAGTAGCTCACCTGGTAGAGTGGATGCTCCATGTACAAAGGCTTTGTCCTTGTTGCAGCGGCCTCAGGTTCAATTCCAACCCCTGGCCCTTTGCTGCATGTCATCCCCCCTCTCCCCCCCTTTCAAACTAAAGCTGTCCTTCAAAATAAAGACAAACAGCCAAATAAATAATCTTAAAGAAAAAAAACAAAACATACATCCTCCCCAAAGGTCACTCATGTCAGTTGACAAATTGCTTCTTGTTGTCCAAAGATCGAGACTGAAGCACAGGGGAGATCGCGGCTTCTCAGTTGTAGCCCGCAAACTCTGGAACGAGTTGCCTCTACATGTTAGCAGGCACTGACACTGCCTGTTTTAAATCATGTCTTCAAACACATTTTTATTCTCTGGTTTTTAAATCACTCTGAGCATTGCTTTTGTTATATTATTGTCCTTGTGTCTTTAAAACTTGTGTCTTAACTGTGATGATCTCTGTGTTTTCCCTGTGTCATTTATTTTCTGTTTTTATGTTCTCCTGTGTTGTTTTCTCATCTTACAGCACTTACATAACTGTTGTTTCTATGTGCTTTATAATTAATTTTGGATTGGATTGAAGGCATTTATGCTGCCTCATCAGGTCTGGAAGGATTTCATCCCTGGTACCTCTCATACTGAAGGAAAATGAGTTCTGATTTTTGGCGTCAATTTGGTACCAAAGTAAAGGTTCTTGAAACATCCCTATGAGGTTATTAAATCTATATTCTTTCAGTGTTGCCAGGGGTTTAATACTTAAATACTCTAATTATAATAAACGTGACCAACCTGCAAAGTTCAGACGGCGGATGTGCTTGAGCAGATGAGTGCCATTGATGGGATCCATTTTGGCGCAGAGGCCCACCTTCCCCGGGCAGAGCTCCTGATGCATGTTGTGCAGAGCATGAGCCATAGCGTAGACCGCATCGATCACAAACTGCACCTTTCCTTCCTGTTCGTAGTTGGAGTCCTTTCCTATCCGCTCCTGATCTGTAGGACACAGACACATGTATGTTAGTCACATCACATACTTCATTATGATGTATTGTGTGGTTACATGCAGCTGAATCATGCAGGGTGCATCCTGTGTGGTCACTCATTTGGCTCATTGTTAAACATGTCAAGTGTGAGGTTGAGTCGCACATTCATATCTATGTAGTTCAACAATCCTAAGGGAGGCTGAAAAGGGTTTCACGAGTGTATTTAAATACATGATCAGTACTTCTAACAGCCACATCATGCAATCAAGAAAAATGTGTTCACTTAAAGACTCAAGTGGTTTCAATGAACGGGTCCAGCTTAAAGAATTATCCACTTGTGAGTTTGTCCCTGGTCCTTATTTGAAGTAGGCTGATGATGAAGCAGCATATTTAGTGCTTGTCCCAGACAACTAATATCCATAATAGTGCCAAAAAAAGATTTTTGAAGAGAGCCATCATGAAACCCAATTATAGATTTACTTGAATATTCTACTCTGTTTACGAACAGTTACTAAAACGTGTGTTTTCGACACTTCTACCCTCGAGTCACACCCACTTTGGAGAGCAGCTCAGGTTGGACAGGATGCTTCTGTGCACTTGCAGTGAGCTGAACTTTTTAAATGGAGGGTGTGGCGTCAGTCCAAAAGGCGTAGAAGAAAATGCATCGCTCCTCAGTCTTGTTCTTTCTACACTGAATGAGTCTTGCCTCTTGCAATTAGCTAGAAGGTAAATATCTGGATCGCTGCAAAGGAGCAAATCAATTCCAATATCTGGAGTGCAAGGTTTTCTCCTTCGGGAAATCTCATCAGTTAAAAACAAAAACTCTTTCTCGTTTCTGTTGCAGGAACACCTGGATTTCCCTCTGAGTGACTTTGTTCACATTAGGTCTTGGACCTACACGTCTATTCCATTAATCATGACCTATATGCCCTGTGCCATTTTCCATTAGCAACTTTAAAACATGGATATACGTTCCACTGTGATCAAATCCTGACCCGCTCGGCTGAATGTCCAACTGTGAATTAAGTCGTGAGGAATCAGAGCAGCAGGAAATGGAGACATCCATTCACAGGACGGGGATAATCCGCTCATAGGCTCAATGTAATAACTGGTGATAGGAGTTTATTAATCCTGGCCCAGGTTGTTCCATAGGTTTTTGTGACTGTTAATTGCTGTGAGGAGGTGGGGTCTGAGAAGGAGATACAGCATGCCAATCCCAACTTCTCCTTTCTCCTCACGAGCCTCAAATCCAAAAGCCGTCTCAGTGTAAATGTGCTGTATGTGCAAAAGAGATTATAAAAAGCAGGTGTGTTCAATTGAGATTAACAGTAGACTAATTACCAGGGATGAGCTAATGATAGAGCTGCATGTATTTATAAACATGCCAAATGGAATTATTAATTAAGCTTTGCAAGTTAATGTGCACACAATGGGGATGTGCAGCGGAAATTTCTGCAACACTGGCTGTACTGGTGGATGCAAAATTACCTGATGGTATGTGGAGCTCTTTATTTAGCAAAAATGTGCCATTTGCGCCACTTCTGTGCCATTTTTTATAAAGATTAAAACTTTAAATGTGAATTATAAATGGGCCAATTTGTTTGGATAATGTACTCTAATGCCATGTTCACACCCGACACGGAAGCACCCTTATATGTAGGATCTATGAGGCGCATTTTCTGTGCCAGTCAGCAGGCAATTCTGCTCCTCTGCTCTGTTCAAATCACACGTACAGCTCCATCTCTGTCTGCATGTGTCTCTCTGTGTGTCCGTTAGTCTCTTTTGTTTTTTCTTTAGACACAACTGACAAATATGTGAAACCATGGGGTGCATATTCTATCATTTATCATAATCACATCATTTTTATCATGTCTAATATAGCCTGAATGTCTTTCATAATAGATTATCAGTGCTTTTATTGCCATATTAGCTTGCAGCTTGCAGAAAAAATAGACCAAATATCAAAGCTGTCACTGCAGAATGTGAACTGGCTACAGAGCTCGTTGCTGCGGCACAGCCAGCGTAAACCCAACATCAGCTAGAAAGCTTTTTTGAATTCACACCCTTTGACTTAACTATGAGCCAGAAAGCTAACATTTTGCTAGCCAGATCATCAAATCCTTTACATTGCGTACGGTTGACAAACAGTAAATATAACAACGAAAATACCTCACTATCCTGCCATGTCACTGTCCCCAAATCAATATCAAGAGGTTCATGTGCAAACTATACACTGTGCCTAACTTAACAGCAGCCTGAAGTAGCAAGTTGAAAAGCGAATGGGATGTGAGATGATCTCTGATGTGATGTAAAGAATCACTAAGTTCAAAGGGCCAGTGTACTTTTTGCAGCTTGAGTGTTAAAGTCGCTCTCCTGTGATGTTCAGAGGATGAGGCACTGAAGGACTGCACTCAGTGCTGAATATAAATTTTCAGCGGAGGCTTTGACTGTGTCCCTGTTGCTGTTTACTTATATCAGACACAGACTGTAATGTAGTCAGTTCATAACGGTGACAAGACAGTTTCAAGGGAGCTACTTAGTAGGTGTCCTTAATCAGGTTTTAATGGACAACTGGGAGTCAATCAGAATCCAGTATTCACAGAGACTATGGTAAAACCAAAATAGCACCAAGAGGAAATTATGCCAAAATAATAATCTGAGAATTTCCTTCTCTAACGAAGAAAACATATTATTTCTACCATGAAAGGTTTCTAATACACTATATTTTCAGTTGAGGAATTAAAATAATAAAAAGTACACAATCACACTTTGATGTTGTGACCACTAATAATCCTACATGCATGTGCTGTGGTCATACGTCTGTTTACTGGCTACAGTTTGGACTACACATCCATTATGGAAAAGTAGCACGTCACCAACAGGCAGCACAACACAGAGTCAACAGAAAAAATGCCCTGAAGAAAAATATATGTTGTAAAGGAATGATTCATCTTGCTGAATGCCCAAACACTAAATGGAACAAGGCGACACCAGGAAACATCCATTGTAAATACATGTCCAACCTTGTACCTGCCTGTGTATAATTACCATAATTACCCTTATTCATAATCTTACCTGTGGTGTGATGTTAAGTCATTTAATTAATTATTATGATATATTGAGTGTTTCTGTGGAAATACATTCACATTTACTGGCTCAGAGCCTAGAACAAATGTAGCCTTGCATGCATGTAAATAGCTCAAGGTTTTCTATTCACTGACAGTGTGGCGGCTCGAGTTGACGTATAGATTCTACTATAGCCTCTGTTAATATTCTGGACATGTGGATACCAGTGACGCATGACCAAATATTTGTGACAGACAGTTATTTTCTAATGCAACATCTGATTTCTTAAGGTGCAAGCAATTTTCAGCAGCCACTTCAATCTGAAAGAGTGCTCACCCCCAAATCAGCAAAGGTCTCTTTCTGTTAGCCATCTTTCATTTACTACATCTCTAGCTCCTCGCTGCAGACCAGAGGCGTTTTAATGCCCCCGATTATCTCATGAGCTTTTGAAATGCATGAATTATTGTTGGAGGTTACGGCTCAGTAATTAAGGGCCACAGGGCCTTGATTGGACAGAGATTGTCACAGTTTGGCCGACATGCTTGTGCCATGGGGAATCCTGCGAGCCAGAATGGGTGTGAGAGTGATATTTCTCTTGCAGGCTTGGCAGGCCACCCACACTAACTTTGTATTGTCTCTTCTCCATAAGACCATTTCCCTTTTTCCCTGCGTCTCTCTCTCTCTCTCTCTCCAGCTCCCTCTTCATTGGCATTTTGGCGCTCTCACACACATTTTCCAGGCTGGCGTTGTGCTTTCAGAGAAATCCATTCAGATTAAGCAAAGCAGAAGCAAAGTGTGGGTGTCTTCCACTCTGAGGTGTCACACAAGACATTTTGTGACAGTGTGTGTGGGCTCAGACCTTTGACCATTTTTTTTAGCGTGCAATTGGCCACAGGCCATTCAGTCTTTTCCTGCCAAAACAGTTGGGCTGCCTCTTAAATTAATCTGACACTGGCGCTGTGTGTGCAGCTCCTTTTTCATTATTTGGCTCATTTTAAAATTTGACTTTATATCTTATAAAATCTGAATTTACAGCTAAAGCTGCTTCTCATGTCATTTTAGGGCTGGAACCAACAATTATTTCTAATTATTGATTAATCTGTAGAATTTGATTGACGTTATTTTAGACTTTAACATATACATATGAAAAAATGTGGGAAAAATGGCAACAACAGCGTCCTAGAGTCAAAGATGATTTCTCCAAATTACTTTCTTTTACCAACTACAACCCAAAGATAGTGGATTTACAAGGATTTAAAACAGAGAAAAGCAGCTGATATAAAAGACTCCCGCACACAAAAATAATAATTTTAATGCTGCTGCAATGTTTTGGTGACTAGACCTTCACCAGGCGACCATTGGCCTTCAACAGTTTCGTTACAAAACTGTTTGCCTGATGAAGGTCTAGTCACCAAAACATTGCAGGAGTCATTTTTTTCCAATCACTTTTATTCCTCTCATCCCTCTCCTATGCACCTGTTTGAAAATATATGTGCGAACTATTCCTACATTTGAGAAGCTGAGATCAGCAAATGTTTTTCTCTTAATAAATCACAAATTAACAATCTGTTATCAAAGCTGCTACTGACAAAAAACAAAACAAAACACAGTTTGGGCGGATGCAAGAGCCAAGAATTTATTGATAAATTTCAACATCCATGTGTTAAAGTTGGGGTAGGCAGTTTGTTTTGAGGGTATCATTGTAATTCAAGTGGACTGAGTGAAAACAAGACTTCTGCACCTCCTCTTGACTCTGTTTCCCAGCTTTGGAAGATTGGACCTGTGATGGGAGACTATGGCCAATCACAGGAGGGCATTCCTATTGGTTAAATGCAAATGTGAGAGCACTCCCCTTCGGTGAGGAGAGTCCTGCAGAGGAAGTTGCTATTCAAGCATCTGCAACAACTGGCTACACTGTAGAGCAACCCAAAAAAGAGTTTGAAGTAGCGTCTGACAATAAACGAAATTTAAAAAAAAAAAAAAAAAAAAAAAAGTATGTCAATGTCAGCTTTTAGAGATGGACAAAAATGTTCACTTATTCAATGTTTCAATGTCTAAGGATATGTTTATGTAGCTAATGTTACCTAGAGCCTCAAATCACAATGTGGCATCTAAAAGAGCTTTTATAGGCACAGACCTTCAGAAAGTGACATCAACTCGAATTCAGCCAGCATAAACCCCAGCACCGGGGGTCTGATCCAGCCCGACTCCCCAAGGAATCAGCAAACTTTCTGTTGCTGCCCTTACACAGGTTAGACCCAGCCCACGTGACACCCAGTGCTGGTGTGTGCACTGGCTAAAGCTGGCTTATTGAAGGCTACTGCCCGCTCTCCTCCCGGCAAAGTAGTCTCTAGCTTTAGGAAATGAGGCGCAGTAAGGGTGGGATCTCATTTGTGGTCTGATAAACAGAGAAAGAACTCCACAGTGAATTAAGAGAGAGAGAGGGACTGACATGCAGCAAAGGGCCACAGGCTGGAGTCGAACCCGGGCCACTGCGGCAACAGCCTTATACATGGGGCGCCCCAAGGCTACACATTTTGACAACTGGGGAATGTTAATGAAAATTAAAATGTCCAAAAAGGATCTTAAAGCCACAGGGAGCCATTAAAGAGGGGTTAAAGAGTCGCAGGTTGCCCATCCCTGAGCTGGACAAAGTAGAGAATAAAATCTCTGTTATCTGGTTTATGTTCTCTGCATGTGGGTGTCTGTACTATTTTATCATGGCCAAATGATTCCTTTCTACTGATCCCCGAGAGTTCAATGTCTACCGGGTCTACACTGGTATTAACTGCCTCCAGGAAACAGCCAAAGACAATTAGATATTTTCCTCAAAACATTCAACCCTATTCTATGTTGTATTTATTTTCATCATACAAAAGAAAATCTCCCCCCACACCACTAACCAGAATGCATGCTGGGAAAGGCTCCAGCCTCCTGCAACCCTGAACAGGATAAGCGGTTTAAAAAATAGATGCTTGGATGACAAAGCAAAGCACACACTTGGTTTATCTGCATTGCTGTGTTTCCTGCTGCTCCCACATCATTAATATGCAGGAGATATAAGGAGCCTATGAGATGTGTCCCTGCTCTACCTCACCGCTCCTTCCCACATTAATCAATATCGCTATTACATCTCCTTCATTCACATACAAAAGACAGGTCTCTCTTTTTTTTTTTTTTTCCAGTCACTCATTCCCTCCTTATCCTTTGATCATGCTGAGCCGTCTAACCCTCTCAGGACACCGATAATTCTGCAGCATGCCCCATGTGGTTCTCTCAAAGCTGCCTCAGAGACTCTGCAAAGCTCTCCACCAGTGGAGAGGCACCACGAGTGTCACACTTCAACCTCAAACAAATGCTGTGAGACTCTCTCTCCTCATGAAGCACAGCGGATAGTGAAGTTTAACACTACGATGTCTGTAATGAGAAAGGCTGGTCACAGAAGAGCTACTGACTGCACTGACACAGGTACCTACCACAGTCAATCCTGCTATAGTGAGAGTGTTAACCATGTCAGGAAATTAACCCCTCCACCTGGGTTTTATAAAAGAGTAAATTACGTAAAGCACATTTTAAGACTACAAAGAGTTAGTCAAAGTATGTAATCACCGCAGATCATTTACTTTTATATCAACTTGACTGGGTTTTTGATGTCTTACAGCATCAGCAATCACTTCAGTCAATTATTTGGTTGACTGCTCAAGATTTAGGCGCTGTGTGTCTCATAATCAGTTTATTCTACAGCGTGGAAGAAACGTGCTTTCTCCCATTTGCAGTTTCAGTTTCATCCTTTTGTGTTTAGTTTTATACAGTCATATTTTTAAGGGTTCTTGTCTTGCTTGTTTACAAACCTGCAGATAAAATATAAATCTAGTGAACAGCTTCACAATTTCAAGCAGGCCATATTTATTTTACGGGTGGAATTTTATACTTTTACTGTTATATAAGACAATAGTTTATGTGTGTCTATTAATTAGTTTTGCCTGTGTTGCCATAGCCTGATACTTTATATCTTATTCCTCTCTGCCAGACATATTCATTGTTGTCCAAAAGAGTTCTAAGACCTCTAAATGGTTGAATGTAAGAAATACAACCTCTGATTGGTTGAGGGTCAGAAACACAGCCTCTAATTGGTTCACAAGTCAGAAACACAGCCTCCGATTGGTCAACCGGTTAAAAACTCAGCCTTTAAATAAACTTCAGATCAGAAACACAGCCTCCGATTGGTCAACCGGTAAAAAACTCAGCCTTTAAATAAACTTCAGATCAGAAACACAGCCTCCGATTGGTCAACCGGTAAAAAACTCAGCCTTTAAATAAACTTCAGATCAGAAACACAGCCTCCGATTGGTCAACCGGTTAAAAACTCAGCCTTTAAATAAACTTCAGATCAGAAACACAGCCTCCGATTGGTCAACCGGTAAAAAACTCAGCCTTTAAATAAACTTCAGATCAGAAACACAGCCTCCGATTGGTCAACCGGTTAAAAACTCAGCCTTTAAATAAACTTCAAATCAGAAACACAGCCTTTAAATAGCCTGCAAATCAGAAACACAGCCTCCGATTGGTCAACCGGTTAAAAACTCAGCCTTTAAATAAACTTCAAATCAGAAACACAGCCTCCGATTGGTCAACTGGTTAAAAACTCAGCCTTTAAATAAACTTCAAATCAGAAACACAGCCTTTAAATAGTCTGCAAATCAGAAACACAGCCTCCGATTGGTCAACCAGTTAAAAACTCAGCCTTTAAATAGACTGCAAATCAGAAACACAGCCTCCGATTGGTCAACTGGTTAAAAACCCAGCCTTTAAATAAACTTCAAATCAGAAACACAGCCTTTAAATAAACTTCAAATCAGAAACACAGCCTCCGATTGGTCAACCGGTTAAAAACTCAGCCTTTAAATAAACTGCAAATCAGAAACACAGCCTCTGAATGGCTGACAAGTCAAAAACACAGCTTAGAGTCCAGAGTTAACTACTATAGTGTCCAGTATGTCAGATTTTACCCATCAGTCTTCTTCAACCCTTGGTGGTGAGACAGACGTGCATGCAGCTCAGCTGGAAAAGCTCAGCATCTGTGATATAGTGGACACTTTATTATCAGATAACGTTACAAACATCACAGATATTCTTCACTTGCCTGATCGAACAACAGCATGAGGCATTACACTTGCCTGAACACAGAGTGTACTTGCTTCAGGCAAGCGTTAATGTCGAGCCCTGCATCTATACTGCCTTGAAAGCATAGACCGTTGCTGTTGAGACAAGCTTGTCATCTGACAGCGCAATGCAACGCTCTCTCTCTCGCTCTTGTTAAAAGTCAATCTACCTCACCCAGCAGTCAATCTCTCTCTCTTTGTCTTTCTGCAAGCTTATACAAATAATTATCCAGCCAGATCATCCAAACAAAATGCTGTTTCCTTAAATACAATGAAATGTCAGTGTTCTAAATGAATGGATGTTTTGGTCTACATGATAGATAGAATACCATGTTTCATTTTCGCACCATTTGAGCAACATACCCATGTGTGTTGCTTGTAATAAATACAAACTGTCACGGGTAAATAATAAGCTATCTGTGCACTGAAAATGTTTCACAAAAAGAGTGTCATAATCAAGCAGACGTGCTGGTTGGCTTCCACAGCACAATACCAGCATTTCTGTTTTAGTGAGACTCACCACTTGGAAAACAAGCAAACCCTATTAATTTCTGTAATCAAAAGGCCCAGCCAAAATTGAAATGCTGGCGCTGTGCCTGCTCACAGGTCAGGAGGTAAAGACTGCACAGTAATTCTTCATACAGCGCTTCATGTACAGTTCTGCCTGAGGGATGTTTCCTGTGTTTACATTTGTATTGTGTATCATTTTCCTTTGTACTATGCAGCGCTGCAAAACAGACTTTGTATTTTTCTTTTCTGTGTTGCAATGACATGGTCTGTCAACAAATTACAGTACATACTAGGGTTGTCAAAAGTATCAATACTCTGAAAAGTATTGATACTTAAATGCTGTATCCGGATACAATACGTGACAACGTGTCCGACGGACACACGCTGTGCAGGCAGCGTCTGGCAGGCACAGAGCCCTCGCTGCAACCCGGCTTGTTGTCGTCGCTGTGCATGCATGCACACATTTCTGTTGCTGTAATATGGCCAGCGCGGCTGCAGGAGGATCAGAGCAGCCAGTTTTGGTCAAAAATGATAAAGGAAAAAGCTCTCTTTGGAAATATTTAGTGAAGTGAACACAGCACGCTGCAGAAGGCAGGTACAGCCCCTCCCCTCACCAGCAGCTGAGAAGCTGGTGTCGCCAGCATCAAACTAAAATATAACTTCTAACGTTAATGTGGGAGCTAAGCAGAAAACTTAATCAGTCATGCCCGTCTGTAACATTAATAGACAATGTTAGTTTAACAGGACAACACAATTATGTGTGTCTGAAAAGTTATGTTAACTGCAAAGTCACAGATTGAAGCTGAAAAAACGTTTGGTTTCTCCCATAACCCCTGGTTCTCTGATCACATAGTGAGGTAGAAACAGGATCATCCTGAGCCTAAACTACCAACTCTATTTGATCAGCAACAAAAATATGGTGCCAATTCACCAGAAGCACAGAAAATAAACAGGGCTGTAGATAAATACATTTGTATGGACAGATCTTGTTTCTGGTTGTTATTTATTTTGGGGGGAATTTTTGTTGTTATCATTGATGTTACTGTTCTGATCTTTATTTAAAAAATGACATGCCTCTTAATTTTTTGCTGCTGTATCGAAAATGGTATTGAGTATTGAATATTTTCCTGGGTATCGATATCAAGTTTGAAATTTTAGTATCGTGACAACCCTAGTACATACTGTAAAGGCTTGAATGTGAATCCAGTCCAGTCACTTTCAAACAGTCTCCCACATACAGTAATGTATAACTGTGTACTGTTGGAACTAATGTATGACACACAAAAGAAGTGCAGCCCTGTGCATTTCCTATCATTATCATCAAAACCTTGGACATAGTTTACATTAGAAAATACTGAGTACAGTTATACTGACAACATGACTGAGCATTTTGACTCTCTTGTTTGTAGACAATGACACAAGGACTTGTTATTCTGACGGCACTGACATGTTTATGGACATAAAGATTTAATTTTGAGAGATGAACGAAGGAATTTGAGAAAGTTACAGGCTGCTGAGGGAAATTCATTTATAATAATGGTGGTAAACAACACTTTTAAGACGGTATGGGTGCCTAAACAGTGCCTGAACCGATTCTTGAAAAATTATAAATTTATTCTATTAACTACATAATATTAAATAATTCATTATATTCATTAAATGTATGATATATATGGTATATAATAACATATTCCATTCCGTAACAGCTTATCCTGTTGGGGGTTGCAGGGGGCTGGAGCCTATCCCAGCTGTAACCGGGCGAGAGGCGGGGTACACCCTGGACAGGTCACCAGACTATAGGGCTGACACACAAGCCCCGTTTCCACCAAATACTGTACTTTCGGTATGGTACCTTTGGAACTGAAAGTACCCTTCAGACATGGTACCTACACCCTTAAATGTGGGCAGGGTTGTTGTCACTCACTGCTCCGTCCAGCACTCACTGTATTTCCTCCTTACCAGTGACACAGATGGAAGTCTGCACCTTGTTTATCGTCCACAGAACGAGGCTGCACGCCATCATTTTCAGAACAAAAATAAAACAGGCTGCAGTGAGAGTCTCTCTCCATGGGATATTTAAAAAATAGCAGGTTTGTGCATTTAGTCCTTCTCAGGCAAGCTCAGAGGTTTAGTGTTGCCGTAGCCCGATGCGAGTCACATTGTCAGTTCGTGCATTGAGTAACATTACAAGCAAACGTTCCAGCTTAAAAGTCGCTGGCAGTCGGCGAGTCTACTAATTAAACTCTTCACGGGATGAACAGTGGTTACATGAGCCTCAAAACCAGCCACAACTCTGCCCTGAGCAGAGCAACCGTCCTCTATTGACCAATCAACAGACTGCAGTGTTCACAGCTCCACCTTTTAGTACCAGATCTGTGTGCTAGGTACCCCAACAGAGGGGGGACCAAAAATTGGGACAGTACAGAACAGTTCCAGTGGTACCATCCACAACTTTTCACAGTGGAAACAGAAAAAAAGCGTACCGAACTGAACCATACTGTCCCGTATTGCTCGGTGGAAACAGGGCTATGAGAGACAGACAACCATTCACACCTACGGCCAATTTAGAGTCACCAATTAACCTAACCTGGACTTTGGACTGTGGAAGGTAGCCGGAGTACTCAGAGAAAACCCATGCTGACATCGATCAAATATGTGATGCTGCTACTCTTTTTCTGTTATCCCCCAACCCTGTCTGCTAATTACATAACACACCTGAATCTCTGACTGTGGGATCTGGTGACACTAAGATAAACAGTCAGTCTTGTCCTTTCAAACCTGTGGTGGGATGTTCAATGACAAATTTTCACTGTAAGATCTGAAAGTAGAACTTGATATTTTTCACTTTGCTGCTTGTGTAAACCGATATAGATACTTATAAATATCCCACTAACCTTCTGTATTACGACTCCAGAGACACATACATGAAACTCTCCTTGGATTCAAGACCGAAATCTGATGTATGCACAGCAGCAGTAATGCACCTTATTTGTGCCAACTTTAAACCCCTGCATACACACCCTTCCATATGTTACACCCCAGTTATTCTGAAGATGAAAACACATGTTTTGAGTGTTATCCAGAGCTCTGATCAGATGGTACGTTCCTGAACCGTCACTGGAGCTCCCCGAGGAGCTTGTCAATGTTTTCACCAGCCCTCCCGCTGGCAGGTATCCAGGGGTCACTCCTTCCAATTTCGATTCTAACTCATCTATCAGTATTATCTTATCCACCTGAGTGTCTCCCTACATACAAGCCTCTTGTGTTCTCTCTCGTGCTCAGTGTTGGGACTGTGAAGACGATGCCAGCTGTTGGTTTTGGAGCCCACCTCTTGAGTTTAAGTTGTTTCTCTCCAATGCATTTAGTGAGCCTGTTGTGTTTCTGCAGCGCTGTTTTAGTTGTTTACTGTTCTGCCAAGACCTCCCTTTGTTAAACCCTGAGTCTATAAATAAGTAAACATCAAGATTCTCCTGAGTTTTGAGTCTCTACACTGGGTGCTTCCCTCTTATTATTGGACATCATTACAGCAAATATAGGAGCATGATAATCGCGCCCACAATTATACATAAACGGATGTCAACCCATTTAGAACTGGACATACATCAGAGACACTATGTTTTATCTGGCAGCATCGTCCTAGCAGCTTGTCAGTTCAAATGCACAGTATGAGTGGGCAGTAGTTATAATCTTCTCCTCTCTATTTGCTATTTTAATATATATATATAGCATTAGAAATACATAGTGACATTCTACATTTTCGAGAGCCCTGATTAAGAAACCTTTTAACGATAAACAATCAGACATCTGCTCATGGGTTATTCAGTAAATTAACTACCTAACAAATCAAGGTTCTTCATCACATTGGTATAAAAATGCTGTAAATTCAATATTATCATAAAGCAGCCCTGCTCACTGATTGGTCTATTACAATCACAGACATTCAATGGAAAGCTACCCAAGGTATAAAAGGTACAGCAGAATCTGAGGGTTAACACATTACTGTCAGGTCAAGGTATCTCCATCTAATCACCTGATAATGAGCAGCAATTTCCAGTGCACACAGCATTGTGAGGGTGTGGGTGCATCAAAAGATAATTTTGAACTATTTCTGTATTTATTTTCCTTTTTCATTATTTTAAATAGGATAAATACGATGATACGTTTTATTCGCAAATACTACATTTTGTAACTGAGAAGAGAGGTAGTGGTGTGCTCAAGAACCGATTGTTATTGTCCAAAAACTCAAGGAAAAAATGCAGGTGCTCTTGAAGAAGAGGGCTCAAAATCTTACCAAAGACGAAAAACAAACTTCAGGCACTCTTGCATTGAGCAGGGAAAGAAAAAAGGTAGCTTGATTACTTCATTAAAAAGCCTTTATTTTATTATGGCTTGTATAAAGACCGACCGGTTTCGACCTCTTGGGTCTTCATCAGGGTTACAAATGGGGTTACATTTTGTAAACTTGTGTCTTTTTCTACACATGTATGATTAACCACCTTTATGGGTATTTTTGATTTGTATATTGATTTTTAGATTTTTGTACTAGAAATTCTGTCTTCACTTTTTTACTATTGTGATGATTTATTAAACTTTGAAACCCCCAATAAAAAATTAAAAAAAAGCTAATTTTGCACATCAAGTTTGAGTTTTTTTGTTGAAACAGTTTTGAGAGCTGTTGATTCAACTTTATCAGCATTTTGAAGGACGTAGATTGTGGTAGGGTTGTGATGAGAACTGATACTTCGGTACCAAGTCGATGCCAACGCGCAAAAAATTTGTCGGTACCTGGATTTTTTATTTTTTTTCGGTACCGTAAGTACCAGATACAACTTTACCGTGTCGATTCCTGTCGGAACTGACGGGGGCAGTATACGCGCGTCAGTCTGTGCCGAGGACAAGCACCGAAGAAGAACGCCTGTTCTCCATCGTCTTTGCTAGAAACAATGGCTTCTACAAGTGCTAGAGCTGAGATCGGGCCTAAAAAATCCAGCTTGACCTCACCAAAGCCTGTGCATGTTCTGTCCGAGCCAGGCCCGACCTGTCCCTTTAACTGTAATTACAAGCCCGAGCCCAGTTTAAACCCGATTTTTTTTAAGGATACGAACGTGGACATTGATGGCTGACTCTCGTCTTTCTTTCCATGGCAAGCCTTCGTCATGTTCCTCTTAAGTGTCGAGGTCCCCATCTTTTTGTTGTCATATACCAGCATCGTGCTGCACTTGGTACACTCGACGAAGCCGACACCTAGATTGTGGTACTAATACTTTGTCTACCCCATTTTACATTAATGATAAAAATGAAAAATGAAATCAGGTAACTGATAACACCTACTGTAAACCCTCAAATAATAGCCCGGGCTATAATTTGCTTAAATCACTGAAATCAAGAGGCCTATATTTGGGATAGGCATCTATATGGGACAAACCTTTAATTCCTTCCTCACACAAAACTGTTGCTCAGCAAATATTGGGAAATACAATCAAATTGTTTATTTAAACAGGTATAAATTTGGCTTGTATAAAAATTAGGCTTCAAATAATATATCAATTATGAATCATTCATTTGACCATGCTCTGACAGACAGCACATTAGAGAGAGAGAGTGAGTTACGGCACCACCTTATACTACTAAAACCCTTTTAATTCTTTTGATCTGAGGACCCTTATGGACTAAAGGAATATTAATAACTTACAGAAATGGACACATAATTTGAGGTAGCCAACAACCCAGTTTTATACACCTGAAGAATTTCTATACAAAAAATGAACTGCTTGACATCTAGACCAGGCTTATAATGAAGACAGGCCTTTATTTGTCAAAATGTGTAGCCACACCGGGCTAGTAAAAGGGACTGGGTGTTAAATTGGGACTAGGCTCTTAATTGAAGTTTTAAGGTATTCTTGAGATTTGCAAAAATCATGCCCTACCCAAAAAAACCCACCTTCAAACTGTTACTTATCAACACACTAAACTGCTTTCATTTTTTAACCTCTGAACTTGCCCTCTGCCAGAAAACACCCTTGTCCCAATGAAGAAGTCACAACTACAAACAATTAAAAGCCTTCAAAATCTAAAACTAACAGTACATTCATACGATAACATTGGTGTAAAATGCTCGGCTATAATCATATAAGTTTTAAAGTCTTTTCTTTGTGAAAATGTTGGTCCTTTAAAAATGTGTCCCAGATTTTTGTCAACTCTGTCGGATTTCTACAAAAACATAATTTAATCAGGCAATAAAAAGGCCACTCAATATGACTGCTGTGAAATTAATACATATATTACTTTTTGTCAACTCCAGAAGACATCAACTCTGTCAGATCTTTTCTCTAACATCCATTATGTATGCTGTTCAAGGAAAAATTAAATCACTGGGAGGTTGGCCCATTACAAGGTTTAATAGTCAAGACTTTGATCTTTTGAAATATATTTTCCAAGTCTAACTTAAGATTAAAAATCACAAACCCCAAAAAGGTTTCGTCCTAATTCTCAAGAATGAGTGATAATTATGATCTGATATATCTCATATATATATATACATACATATTCCTATGTCTGCATTACGGTACGTTTTGGATAAATATGTGACAGGATCACACTTGTAGAGAAGGAGAATGTCACTGCACACATTCATAAATGCTGCTCTGTAACTGGCTGAAAAAAATAAAAAGACTAAACATGATTTTCCTTCTTTGATGTTTTCTCTTTCAGTAAGGTCGAGAAAACCATCATGCACGCATGCACTGACTTACTGTTCACATACTGTCATGACACATTCTTGTTTGTAAACACCAGTGTCTGTGTGGAAAGTAGCGTATGCAGATTGTGCATACACACATCTGGCTCCAGGGCAGTGTGGTGGCTCAGTGGTTAGCACTGTCACCTCACAGCAAGATGGTCGTTACTTTGATTCCCTTTGATTCCCTGGAGAGTGTGTGGATTCTGCCTAAAGACATGTTATTCAGTTGGACAAGAGGCTCGAAAATTGCTCAAGTATGAATGTGAGAGTGGCTGATTTTCTGATTTTGTGTCCGGTAATGATGTGATGATTTTTCTGGGGTGGCCGTCTTTGCTTTTCCCTCCTGCATGTGTCCCACAGGCCGTAATTATGTTACATAACGCAACACAATACTGTTTTTCCTTATCTTCATTTGTTGCACATTCCTCTGTCCTCACTCTAAAGTAAACCATCTTTAAATTTCAAATACATTTTGCTTTCATTTCATATTCGTGTCTGCATAATGTAGGGCTCAATGACATATAGTCTCAAGGCGTTATCCTGCCATATCTGAAAAATAAATAGAATCTGAAATTGAATTTTAGGACAAATTTCTGCATTAGAATCACTGGATCTAGCTCTCAGATTGTGGTATGAGCTCAGTCCTCAGCGGGTATCGTCACTTTGGGAGAGCAAACATTAGCGGCTGCAGATAAAAAGTCTAGTTTCTTAAAATAAGTCAAAAGGTACAAGACAGAGGTCTCTGGTTCTAACAGGTACTGCTGTAAGAGTCCAATTACAGAGCTTAAAGTTCTGCTGCCAATGTCACCTCAGGCTGGGCGACGTTAAAAGGCTCTCACCCATAACACAGTTTTGTACCTCAGGTTGGTGTCTGCGTTGTATTTCCACTTTATCAAGGAGACTCATGTTGACAAACATTCAGGTCAAACAATTGTGTTCAATGAGGTGAAGTCTATATATGGACCTACTTGGTCACATGTTGAATACAACCTGATGTTGAAATGTTGTAGCTGTACTCAAAGGGACAGTTCACCCCAAAATCAAAAATACATATTTTCCTCTAGACTCACAAGGCAGTCTTTAGATGCTTTGCTTAACTAAAGACTGATGACTTTCTCCCTGATTTTGTGTTTAGATGGGTGGATACAATTTCAGAGTTTAAAAAAAACTCCCTATGTTGCAGAACCAATAGTAAATCTGCAGGGCGGTCCTTCGATGGCCTTGTTGTTTACAAATACTTCTGGGTAGAAGTTTATATATATATATATATATATATATATATATATATATATATACATATATACATACATATATACATATATATATGTATATATATATATATATATATACATATATACATACATATATACATATATATATATATATATATATATATATATATATATATATATATATATATATATACAGTCAGGTCCATAATTATTTGGACAATGATACAGTTGTCGTCATTTTGGCTCTGTACACCACCACAATGGGTTTTAAATGAAACAATGAATACCTGCTTAAAGTGCAGACTCTCAGCTTTCATTTAAGGCTTTTTTCAAAAATGTAGTATGAACCGTGTAGGAATGACAACCATTTCTTCACACAGTCCCCCAACTTTAAGGGCTCATAAGTATTTGGACAAACTAACATAATCATCAATTAAACAGTCAGTTTTAATACTTGGTTGCAAATCCTTTACAGTCAATGACTGCCTGAAGTGTTGGACCCATAGGCATCATCAGATGCTGGGTTTCTTCCCTGGTGATGCTCTGCCAGCCCTTTACTGCAGCCGTCTGCACTTCCTGCTTGTGTTTTGGGTGTTTTGCCCTCAGTTTTGGCTTCAGCAAGAGAAACGCACGCTCAATTGGATTCAGGTCAGATGATATGACTTGGCCATTGCAGAACATTCCACTTCTTTGCCTTAAAAATGTCTTTGGTTGCTTTTGCAATATGCTTCAGGTCAATGTCCATCTGCACTGTGAAGCATCGTCCAATGAGTTCTGAAGCATTTAGTTGAATCTGAGCAGATAATGGTGCCCCAAACACTTCAGCTTTCATCCTACTGCTCTTGTAAGCAAGACAAGACTTCACTAGAATAAATACAGAGGGTTTATCACAAGATGCAAACCATTGATTAGCCTTAAAAATGGAAGGCTAGATTAGAGTTTGTCAAAAATCATCTAAAAAGCCTGTACAGTTGTGGAACAGCATACTATGGACAGATAAAACAAAGATCAACTACCAGAATGATGGGAAGACAAGAGAAGGAAGAAGGGAAGGAACTGCTCATGATCCAAAGCACACCACCTCATCAGTGAAGCATGGTGGAGGTACTGTTATGTCATGGCCATGTATGGCTGCCAGTGGAACTGGTTCTCTTGTATTTATTGATGATGTGACTGCTGACAAGAGCAGCAGGATGAAAGCTGAAGTGTTTGGGGCACCATTATCTGCTCAGATTCAACCAAATGCTTCAAAACTCATTGGATGATGCTTCACAGTGCAGATGGACATTGACCTGAAGCATATTGCAAAAGCGACCAAAGACATTTTTAAGGCAAAGAAGTGGAATGTTCTGCAATGGCCAAGTTTTATCATATCATATCATCTGACCTGAATCCAATTGAGCATGCGTTTCTCTTGCTGAAGCCAAAACTGAGGGCAAAACACCCAAAACACAAGCAGGAAGTGCAGACGGCTGCAGTAAAGGGCTGGCAGAGCATCACCAGGGAAGAAACCCAGCATCTGATGATGCCTATGTGTCCAACACTTCAGGCAGTCATTGACTGTAAAGGATTTGCAACCAAGTATTAAAACTGACTGTTTAATTGATGATTATGTTAGTTTGTCCAAATACTTATGAGCCCTTAAAGTCGGGGGACTGTGTGAAGAAATGGTTGTAATTCCTACATGGTTCATACTACATTTTTTAATAAAAGCCTTAAATGAAAGCTGAGAGTCTGCACTTTAAGCAGGTATTCATTGTTTCATTTAAAACCCATTGTGGTGGTGTACAGAGCCAAAATGATGACAACTGTATCATTGTCCAAATAATTATGGACCTGACTATAAATATATATATATAAAACGTTATAGCTAAAAGCTCTGCTGGTTTTCTACCCAGAAGTATTTGTAAACAACAAGGCGATTCCCTTTATAGTCCGGCCAGAGGGATGAGTTTACAAGCACACGCACATACATATCACATTTTTCACATCACTATATCACCGTTTAGACTAATCCGATGTTTGTAAAGTCTATAAACACAATGATTGAACAAACATTACTATTTCTTAGCCGTTAGCAGTGTCTGTAATAGGTAATAACTCATTAAACAGTCCGTGAAAAAAATATTTTTTCCAGCGGATATCTTAGTTATAACATGATTGAGCTAGCAAAGCAGTTTTGTGTTGCTATGTGTGGTATTTATTCAGTTTTAGGAAATCACGATGTCTAGAAAGCATCAGTGGCTGCAGCTGACAGGGACAGCTAACAGCAGCAGCAAAGCTAACATCAGGATGTTGTCTGTTAAAAGCCTCCCGTTGTCGGATACGACATGAAACTACTCCAGTTAGCTCAATCATGTTGTAACTAAGACATCCGCTGGAGAAAATATTTTCTTCACGGATGAGCACACATTTGATAAAACGGAGTTTAATCTCTCGGCATCCATTTTCAAGCTCTCTGTGTGTTTGTTTCCTTGCGGACGAGAAAAGGGGAGCGCACATTTCCGAGAAGGCGTGTCCTTTTCAAAAATGCAAGAGGCGTTGCTTTGTTGCCGGCCGTTTTCGCCAGTGTATTAAACACACTTTAGAAAGGAGTGTCCCCAGACTATCAGAAGGCGGAGATCTCTGATTGTCTGGTGGCGAGACTAATTTTCCTCTTACCTGTATTTATTAATCCAGATTGTTTTGGTGTGAGTTGCAGAGTGTTGGAGATATCAGCTGTAGTGATGTCTGCCTTCCCTCTAATATAATGTAACTAGATGGAATGTGGCTTGTAGTGCTCAAAGCGCTAAAAAATATATCTAAAATATTCAACAGCAATGTCTCTTTCCAGAAATCATGACCTGCTTACTCAACATAATTCCCAGACCTTGTTGTGAACAGCTTCATGTAGGAACTATTTTCTTTCCACCAAACACCTGCCAACCGTATCACCGTGCAGAAGGAAGTGTGCATCTGCTAGCTCAGCTGTTTACTTCTCTTAATGTCATGAGCGCGAGCCCCTCATTCTTGAGTAGACGTGCGCTTCCTTCTGCAAGGTGATTCAGTTAGCGGGTGTAGCTCGGTAGAAAGGAAACAGTTCCAACATGAAACTGCTCACAACAAGGTCTGTGGGTTATCTTGAATAACCATCATTTCTGGAAAGAGACATCACTGCTGAGTTTTTAAAATGTATTTTTTGGCACTTTGAGCACCACAAGCCGAGTAGTTCCATTAAACTGAAGAGAAGGCAGACACACTCTACAGCTGATATCTCCAATACTCAACAACTCACACCAAAACAATCTAGACTGATACACAGAACTAAAGGTAAGAGGAAAAATATGTATTTTGACTTGGGGGTGAACTGTCCTTTTATTCAATCTTTTTGGGGGCATCTACAGAGAAGACTGAAGGTTTTGGTAGGGTACTTTTCTGCAGCATTCGTGCTAACTAGGCTACACACACTGTAAACCTTAATACTGTTTGGAAAAACATAGCTGATCTCATCATTAGACCACATAAGCAGCCTTGTAACTCCTGTATATCTGTTCCACTCAAACAACATTTCCTCTTAAATGTTTTAAGATGTATGGTGTCACAGAAATATCTTGCAACAGAAACAGTACAGCTCCCTCACAGCAGAATAAATAATACTAGTGCATGCCATGTATGTTAATATTAGCTTCGTTTTATGGGCAAATAACATTAGGTTAGCACGCTTGCCAATTTGTGAGTGATATCTAATAAAAAGTTTCTTTCAGCAAGCACCAGAGGCTTGTTTTTAATATGTAAAAAGTATAAACAGTACAAAGTACCAAATGTACCTGTAGTCTTTGAAGATGATGTGCTAACATGACAGTGAATGCTTCCAAAACTCATCACAGGATGAGCTGTTAACATTAACTCCCTTGATAGCTTCAAGTTGAACTGCACAGTTAATTCATTCACTCAATCATTTTCTGTAACCACTTATCCTGTTAGAGGTCACCGGGGGGCTGGATAGGGTTCCCACCTTGGATTTGTGAAAAAAAGGGACACTCGACCAAATGTTTGAGGCGGAGGGCTCGGCCATTATTACCAGTTCAGACTGACCAATGAACATGAAATTCGGACATAGGAGACCAGATTTGCCATCATTCCATGTCCTTCTATGTGCCTGTATTTTATATTAATTTTTATATCAATGAAAAAAACAAATCTGTGTGACTAAATTCTTACATTTTTACATGTATCTCACCATAGCAAGTTGGAAGTTGACATATTCTGCCATATCTGAAGAGGGGAGACTCTCTGGAATCTGGTAATATAAGAACCATGATGCTGGGACATTCTGTCACTTCACAGCTGTCCAAAACATGTGGTTTGTGCCAGGCGGACATGATTGACAGTATTTTTTCATTATTGCAAGAAATTCCATTGACTCATTCACAAGTCAAAAATGTGTTTTATCTGAAAGAAACAATATTTACATCTAAGATCATAGAAAAATAGTCACCCAAGTGCAATGATGTCCTCCAAGATAATATTTGCCACTTTGCCCTGTCATGCATGCATAATTAGGCTACAGTTGTCTGGGTGTGCAAAGGTGAAGTGGCTGGTCTTGTCATACAAAGTTTGATGGAGTGTCAACTGGACAATATGGAGATATTTGCATCTTGAAAGCCGGACTACAAATGTGGATAGACAGGGAGAAACACACACAAGCCTAAGACGTGGTAAGATATGATATTCCTCACTATATGAAGTGACTGATAACAAGATCTGTATAATGGGTTGTAAAGAAATTCGTCAGGATTTTATTTGGTAGAGAATTAATCTGGATTTATAGCGTGATGGGATGACAGCACAATGATTTGTGTGGTCCTGCACTTTCATGTGATATGCGTGGCATTTCTGTGCGATGCTGCATTCGCGAGTAATCCATCCAAGAGTAATGTGTGTGCAAAGCTGTATGAAAGCTCTGTTATACATCATTTTAGTGTAACTTTATCTTTTTTTTTTCGCTGTGAAAACATTCGGAAAGCTACGATTCCGCTGTTTCACGTGATATGCGTGGTTTCTCGCTATGACGCATGGTCGCGGAGAAAAACCATAGAGAAGAACAGGTGTGAATTTGGACGCACTATGCGTCGTTCTGGATGGACTCCTTGGCCTGCTGCTGCTGCATTTTCCCCAAAAAACGGGACAAATTGTGTCCCGGGAGAGTTTTTTTATTTTTTTTTCCCGGGACAGCTGATGAAAAAAGAGAACAATTCTGGGAAAAACGGGACAGGTGGCAACTCTAGGGCTGGAGCCTATCCCAGCTGACATTGGGTGAGAGGCGAGGTACACCCTGGACAGGTCACCAGACTATCACAGGGCTGACACATAGAGACAGACAACCATTCACACTCACATTCACTCCTACAGACAATTTAGAGTCACCAATTAACCTGCATGTCTTTGGACTGCGGGAGGAAGCTGGAGTACCTGGAGAAAACCCACGCTGAGACATGGAGAACATGCAAACTCCACACGGAAGGGCTCACCTACTCCGGGGTTAACTATTAAAATAAGAGAGGATTCTGTGAGAAAACTCCCACAACATTCTTTTATCCCTCATCTTTTGTACTACGTAATTGGTGTTTTAATGTTAATAAAATGTGCTGGGTTTTTCAACCTCAAGACAGATTGTGCCCTCCGCAGCTTTATAATGTATGGCACTGAGCCTGGAGCTTTAACTGTGCAGCCAGGCTAAGCCATTCACTTGTTATAGCCATGTGGGTAAACACACTAGAGTCAGCAGAAATATAGTGCGGCACTGAAATCAGCTGTGAGATTAACTGTGAGTCTGAATATCGAATGTATAGCCGCTCCAATTTTTATAGGTGGGTGACGCTGTCCCAACACACTGTGAGCCAGATGTGTCACCTCCCTCAAGACATCAGAGGGATCTTTTCGCGTTGGTTAAAAATTGGAACAAAGCGAACGTTAATTGGCTTTTGCTCACAACAGGAAGAGTATCTTACTTGTGCACTTTTTCAGCCCGGACCCTTTCTTCACGGCGTGACGGCTGAGCTTGCAGTTGAAGTTGTTCTCCCAGAACTCAGCAAACCAGATATTCCTTCTGTTGTTTTCCAGCGTTCGGCTGATGAAGTAACGATCAAACCCTAGACAGATCAATGAGTTCATTGTCATTGACACAGGGAGTGTCAGTGTAAACAACAGTGTTGGTACAGTCTGTGAGCCGCAGCTCTGATGTGCTCTACAGCATAACTGATTGAATATTGCATATGTTCAAATTACTCTGTTGCTTTGTTTGACTGATTTTTACTTTTTAGACCTTTGATGATCAAATGATTTATAGTTAAACATTACAAAGCAACTTTTATTCCAAACAGGCAGAGTCCTGCATCACATGAAAGGAATATTTTACTGTTTTTATGCATATGGTTTTATTATACAGGCAGATTTGATATATGCACAATGCCCTTCTCTGTACCTTTGATGGACTGCCGCTTGGGCAGGATGGTGACTGCTCCCTCTGCCATCTCCTCCTGGTGCACCACCGGAGAGATCTTTGAGCCCCAGCTGTCCGAACCCACCCAGATGAAATGACCCGTCTGGTTGGCCTTTTTAGCCGCATGAAGTAGCCGCCTGCAAAGGTGAGAAAACAGATGTTGCCATGGATAAGGTCAGCATCCTGACCGGCTCCACTTTGATTTGGTTCTGCAATTCATTACACAGTGGTCTGGCAGAGCTGGACTGAAACGGCTGTGTTCCCACATGTTTCTGTGCCGTCTGCTGCGGTTGTGTTTCTCTAATCTTCAAAGGAGTGTTATGTACCTATTACCGGGCCTTACCTGATATCATCTTCGTTGGCAAAAAGTATGACAACTCTCGCATTTGGGTTTTCTCTGAGACGCCGGATGACCTTGTCAAATTCTCCCTGTTTGGGCTCCCGGGGAATCTTGACGGACTGGGAGATGCACACACCTCCTAAAAACACACAGAAGTTTAAAGATGTTAACATGATGATGAAGCGAAACTGTGGAACAATACCTTCACAGTATCAGATAAAATCAAAGAAAAGAAACATACAATGGATAAACATCAAAAAAGCACTTTACACATTTGTTGTGTGAACTGAATTTAAATGTAATTAGGTGCAAAAAAAAACAGTCATGGGTGAGGTAGTGAAATTGAGAGCTGTGTGTCGTGAGTTTACAAGGGAAGGCTCAGACAACTGAGATGATAAAATGCTGCACTGATGGATAGTTTGCTCTAAAAGAAAGAAACAGATCGACTGTCTTTGAGAGCTTCTTAATGTACGATCTTTTCTTTAGCAGTTTTGTGGAAGAGGAATGTGACAATGTGAAGTAGTGTGTGTGTGAGTTGCTTTATTATTATGACCAAGGCATTATGCATTTCCTGTACATTCACATGTGGATTTAGCTGATGCTTTTATTTTGAAAGATACTCATTATCATATATAGTGTTACATTTCCGACTTTTTAACTGGTTCCTAAAGTGATGTTGAGATATTGTCATTGGGTTAAATATGTTTTCATTTCTGTTTTTGTGCACTTTCCTATTCACCTTTTTCGTTGCCTAAACTACGGGGCTTCCACATGGCGTAGTTTTGTGCTCTTCCATTTTAGGTCAGTGTAATTGCTTTGCTTAGTTCCTGCCAGCTTTATCATCCTTCACTTGCCAAAAAGCTGTTTTTAGGCTAAAGAAGCTGCTATTAAGTTTTTCCAGGCGAGAAAGAAGCCATTTAGATTCCCAATATGTGATCAGGTTATTCAAATAACACCTGTTTGGAAAATTGCAAATGCTTTTTCAAAGCTCCTGGCTGTGTGAGAGCTGATCCTCATGATGTTACAAAAGTACATTTAAACAATGGTTTTGTCATTGCTCTCACCACTGGTGAAAAAATGTCAACACTGAATGTTAATACAGATGATGATGATGATGATGATGATGCCCTATGGCTGGTCGCTACAACTAATGTATAAAGGCTTGGCTAATGCTAGTGAGGTGCATCTAGCTGGGAAAAGGTGCTTACTCTAACTTTCTGGTACCGAGCTAACAGGTGAGCTACAGTTAGCAGTATGGGGGTAGTAAAAGTAGCGTATCACACTTCTTCTTGAAACATGGAGAAAATAGCATCTGGCGATCTGCTGGTTAGCTCAATCTGTGGA
This sequence comes from Epinephelus lanceolatus, assembly GCF_041903045.1. Lineage (NCBI taxonomy): Eukaryota > Metazoa > Chordata > Actinopteri > Perciformes > Serranidae > Epinephelus > Epinephelus lanceolatus. The sequence goes on from NC_135734.1 coordinate 38,903,892, forward strand.
GAATTAAAAGGATAGTGCACCCTAAAATGAAAATTCAGCCATTATCTACTCACCATATGCCAGGGGAGGGTCAGGTGAAGTTTTAGAGTCCTCACATCCCTTGCGGAGATCCCAGGAGAGAGGGGCTAGCAACAAAACTCCACCTAATGCAGGCTGGGCACCCCCGATTAAAACATCCAAAAACACATAATTGAAACCACAAAATATCTCCACACTGCTCGTCCGTAGTGATCCAAGTGTCCTGAAGGCCCGACATAAAAAGTTGTTTGGTCATTTAAACTCTGTGTTTTAGCCTCATTGTAGCCTGTAGCTCTAACTGCCTATCTTTGGACCGCACTCACGTGTGTGCGCTTGCGCAAGACCGCCTTCATGTGTGTTCATGTGCTTTCGCTGGTCTCGCACGCATGAGCTAGGTGTAAACAGAGGCAGTCAGAGCTACAGGCTACAATGAGGCTAAAAACAGAGTTTAAATGACGTTTTTCCAAACAACTTTTTATGTCATGGCTTCAGGACACTTGGATCACTACAGACGAGCAGTGTGGAGATATTTTGTGGTTTCAATTATGTGTTTTTGGATGTTTTAATCGGGGGGCGCCCAGCCTGCATTAGGTGGAGTTTTGTTGCTAGCCCCTCTCTCCTGGGATCTCCGCAAGGGATGTGAGGACTCTAAAACTTCACCTGACCCTCCCCTGGCATATGGTGAGTAGATAATGGCTGAATTTTCATTTTAGGGTGCACTATCCTTTTAACTCTCCACAGATTGAGCTAACCAGCAGATCGCCAGATGCTATTTTTTCCATGTTTCAAGAAGAAGTGTGATACGCTACTTTTACTACCCCCATACTGCTAACTGTAGCTCACCTGTTAGCTCGGTACCAGAAAGTTAGAGTAAGCACCTTTTCCCAGCTAGATGCACCTCACTAGCATTAGCCAAGCCTTTATACATTAGTTGTAGCGACCAGCCATAGGGCATCATCATCTTCATCATCTGTATTAACATTCAGTGTTGACATTTTTTCACCAATGGTGAGAGCAATTACAGGTGTCCTGAAGCCATGACATAAAAAGTTGTTTAGAAAAACGTCATTTAAACTCTGTTTTTAGCCTCATTGGAGCCTGTAGCTCTGACTGCCTCTGTTTACACCTAGCTCATGCGTGCGAGACCAGCGAAAGCACGTGAACACACATGAAGGTGGTGCCCATGTCTCACGGTCTCGCGCAAGTGCACACACGTGAGTTTGGTCCAAAGATAGGCAGTTAGAGCTACAGGCTACAATGAGGCTAAAAACAGAGTTTAAATGACCAAACAACTTTTTATGTCGGGGCTTCAGGACACTTGGATCACTACGGACGAGCAGTGTGGAGATATTCTGTGGTTTCAATTATGTGTTTTTTTGGACGTTTTAATCTGGTTCCCCGTCAGCCATTATGTGTGCAGTTGTGCTGCTAGCCACTCTCTCCTGGGATCTGCGCAAGGGATGTGAGGACTCCAAAACTTCACCAGAGCCTCCCTCGGCAATTGGGTGAGTAGATAATGGCTGAATTTTCATTTTTGGGTGCACTATCCCTTTATGGCCTTGAAGTCCTTCTAGTAGTCATGTTGAAAAATTTTGCTTTAGGTTCCCTACAGCAGAGCCATCTCCACGAAAAGACACTACAAAGTAATTAAAAATGTCCTCATTTCGTTATGTCGTCCTCAGAATCACTGAAGGCTGATGGATGTGGTACCGTAAGGCCCTGATCAGACAGAGAAAGATTGCAAACTGCAAAATGTGAGGTGCACCGCACTGCCTTTTTCATTGAAGTCTGCCTGGATCAGAGAGAGCATTTTTTGCAATTTGCGGCATCTTCAAAAAAAAAAAAAAAAAAAGTTGCCGGGCAATCACCTAATCACACGTCCTTGACTAAACTCAACAATTTGGCTTTGAAGCAAACTCACAGATACCCTATATAAAAAGGCTCTGACTGAGACACTCATCAGACAGAGGAAAAATCACACGAAGTACCACCAGCTGGTCCAGGAGCTTTGCCTGGATGATGATTGGTTCAAGGCTTATTTAGGATGAGTTGGGGACAGTTTGACAACCTGCTGTCAACCGTCTGGCCTACTTATGTTTGGGAAAATGTTGGAAAGTAGTTAAGGCGACAGTTTCTTCTGTCGCCTCAACTACCTGCTTTCTGTCTGGGGGGGGTTAACGGTGAGCAAAAGTTAGCTTAACATAAACCATGTACGGAGCTCTGCTAACTTCAACTTATCGCTACTACAGAGACCCGCCTGTCATTCATCTGATTGGACGTTGAGAAAAATGCACATGACGACCCCCCCCCCCCCTTCTCTGCTTTAAATTGGAGGGTGTCAACTCGAGGTGTTCAGTGCGCTCCTGGAAAAATGTGAGCCTCACACAGTACAAAGGTGGGGTGCTCAGCAGGAGGAAAAGCAGCGAGCAAAAGGCTTCACTCTCATTGAAAACGATTTTTGAAAACCGCCACAAGCTGCTAAAATGTGCTCTGTGTGATCGAGGCCTACAAACATCTGATCGCTGTGGTGTAGCTGCTGAATGTCATTCACTGTTTAAAACACAAACTGGCACAGTTAGTGCTGAACTGGGAAAATGAAAACAACAGTGTTAGAACCACATGACAAATAATGGGCGGTGCAGCATAAGATAAATAAAATACATTGATATTTTTTGGAGCTTATCTATTTTCATGCATGAACCTGACAGTGAGAGGAGAAGTTTGTGTTGCAGGGCTGCTGTGTGCTGCAGCTTGCAATGCCAGAGCACACTGTTACATTGGCAACATGGATCATTTAATGACTCTGTTCACGGTGTTACACAGGCACAGAAAATATTCATGCATGAGCACCTTGTAAATGCTTTTGGTCTGAGTCCCTGCTTAGACCCACTTTAAACTCACAATATGACTATATCAACACTTTGAGTCCTTGCAAAAGCCGACTGAGTATAAAAAACAAAAAGAAACAGGAGGATGTTGTGATGTGTTTTGTGCACTCAATGCAATGTTTCCACTGCTTCTCCAACAGGATTTTGTGGAGGAGATTTAGAGTGTCTCAGTGTGGCATGTTTGTGTGAAGGATTGTTTCTTAGCCTCCTGCAGCTCTCAGGACAGTGGGGACAAGCCGAGACATGTCTTTGTACATACTGTGCACCGTAGACCCTATAGATACATACTGTACTTATCACTATTGTGGCTGGAGACTGGTGCAGAGTCAGAGAAGCTAAACTTTGTAAATAACTCTGTGCCAAAGCAAGTCTGTGTTTATTTAGTGTCACATTAAAGATTAACTCTACAGCCTGACAAGCTGTTCTACAAAAAGCAATCAGAGCAAACAACCAATGAAATGATTAAATAATTAACTGCAAATTAAAGTTGCACATCCATCCCTCTCCATCAGCTGAGTCATGTCAACAACTGTGACGCATGAAGCTAAGCTAACACAGATAACAAATGCAACAGCAAGAAGGCTTCGTCTTTATTTCAGTTTCTGTAAAGTAAATTATCTTCCTGTGTGTGTGTGTGTGTGTGCGCGTGTGTGACGGCCAAAACTGTGGCGGTCTGGACTCCTGTCATTCTGTGGTCTTCCAGCCTGGTGCCCAGCTCATTGAGGGGGCAGTTAAATCCCGATTTAGCTGTCTAAAAAAAAAGGTTTTGAGGTCTGAGACAGACTCCCTGTGTTGGATGAAACTGTCTCCTTCTTGCACAGCTGTCACTGAACCTCGTTAAGTTTGAGAAGGTCAGACAGAATTTCTGACCCAATCCTCACACATGCAAAGATTTTAAAATTTTGTCAGCGACACACAAAAAAAAAATCTGTAACAATCCTGCAATGAAAGCTCTGTAAAGACAAGTTTGGGCTGCAATGGCTAATGAGAGTTTATGACAAAAGAAATCGCGCTGCCTGTGCCCAACTAATTTCCTCCAAATTTGTCATGTGGCCTTGTAAAGATGGTTTCTCTTTCATCAGCATAAATTATTGCACATGCAACAGATTTTGTAAAGTTCTCTTTCCTCTCAAGGAAGTTTTGATTAAATCTGTTACTAAAAGAAAAACAGGATAAAGGCAGGATAGCAGGATATCAAGACCCCTCACCACCAAATCCAAATTCAAAATCTTTTAATGCATGACCCCGCCTTGGCCACATCTTTTTACTCTGTGGATCACTGCATCACTAAGAGAATAAACTAAATTAAAAAGCCCTCAATTTCAGCTGTGCAGGCACGTTATCTTTCTGTAGTTTTGTTCTCTGCTTCGGCCGTTTGAGGAGCTCCACGTTTCCAATAAAGACACTTTCACTATCTGAAAGCCTGAAAATTAAACGATAAATTTGCAGACCTGTTGAATCAGCTTCAGTCTCACACTAACGGCCGGCCTCCACCAGCTGCAAACGTAACTGTGCGTTCCCACCAAAAGATTCATGAGCGTCATAAGCAGCCAGCAGCCATTCATTTTCAATGAACACTCGCGACGAAGAGCGTCACTTGCGTCGGCTGCAGCGAGCGACCACGAGCAGCGCGATGCCAGCGACCTGAGCGTCAAGCTGAAGTTGAGAGAAGCTCAACTTTATGCAAATGAGCAGCGCTGCCGCCAAAGCAGCAGCGAGCAGCAGCCAGTTGCAGACTATGAATATTCTCAAGGCGGTACAGTGAAAGAAAGAAAGAAAGAGATCTTCTGCATCGCAGCCTGAAAGTCCCGACCCTTGGCAACCTTCTGCAAGGCCTGCCAGAGCTGCCAGAGCTGCCAGGCAGCGCAATGCCAGCGACCTGAGCGACCGCTGGCGATTCTGAATCTTTGGTGGGAACGCACAGTAAGCGTCACGTCAGCGTAGCGTTGCGGCGTATTCATTTGGGCTCCACTGACTGCGTACGGAAGCGACACGTAGAGAAGCCAGCGGGGTTGTTTACCGTTTGCCGAGCCGAGAGGCTGCATGTAGGCTGCATGAAATGTTATAGCATTTTCCACCGAAGTTATTACATATATTTGAGTTACCTACAAGTTTACTGTACTGTTTGTCATCTACTCGCTTTTAAATGTCCGCCACGGACATTTACACAATGTCACGGATAAACATGGGTAAATGCATGAAAAAAAATCATCACATATCACCTCTGATAATGGTTTATTCATTTAAAAACACATTGTGCTCGTTTAGCACACTATTTCATGTAGTTTGTATCTGCTGGAGGGTCGCGTAGGGGAGCGTAGCGTGACAAAAATAGAAGAGCCGCGTAAAATAGAGAGTTGTAGCGTGACAGACGAGGGTTGTTGCGCCGCTCCCGTTGCCGGTGGAGCCACTGTAATTGATTAACAGGGGGGCAAGCTGCTACGGGACTCGCGCTGCAGACGTGTCGCGCTGCTGACGTGCCTGGTGGAGCCCGGCCGTTAGAGGGACACACTGCATCACTGCTCTTCGAGTCTCAGAGTTTAATACTTAAATATTTATTTATTGTAACAATGGAAACAAAGCACTTTGCTTGCATGCAAGATACATTTCTAGCTTGGGTGACCAGTGTACTGAATAAAATACCAACAAAATATATTAGAATAACAAACTGTTTTTTAGCCAGGAGGGTCATTTTATTTGACTTTATTCATTCAGTCTACTTTGTTTATTAAAGGTTGTTTCTAATAACAACACCAACAACAAAAAAAAAAATTATTATACTTTGATATAATTATTATGTATGGCACATAATTTCAGTCTCTAGCTGTAACCGAAAGAATGAGATCGCGGATACAAGCAGCCAAAATGACTTTCCTCTGTGGGGTGGCTGGGTGGGAACAGCCCATTGGTTCGACAACCCATTGGTTCGACATCCCATTGTTCCGACCATATTAAACTCATTGTTCCGAAGTCCGTTCCGAAATCATCATGATGCCCTGTGGTTAAGGTCTGGTTAGGTTTAGGCACAAAAACCACTTGGTTAGGGTCAGGAAAAGATCATGGTGTGGGTTAAAATGAAAAAGAAAGTGACAAACACATAAGCCGTGAGCCTGCTCCGCCTCAAGCCGGTCGCGGCGCACCATACGCCCGCCGCGAGCCGTTCAGCACCACGGACAGTCGGACTAATGGGATGTCGAACCAATGGGCTGTCGAACCAATGACATGAACCCGGCTGGGTTCAGTCTTAGAGACAGGGAGAGGAGCTTGGACATCCAGAGGGACATTCAGAGCACATCTGTGATTCTGAGCCAGATCGTCTGCACACAGCTCTCAACATGGAGGTGGCTGAGCCAGCGACTAGCAGCTAACAATGCTAACAGTGCGAACACTGATGACAGCTGCTGTGGTTTAGACGGAGCTAACAGTGTTAACATGGGGGGAATTGGAGGGTGGCAGTTACAGTTTCCTGACAATGCCATTCTGCCACTCTAGGTCGGGACGACGTTATCAGTGGTAACTGCCATAGGAGTGCAGTGCAGAGCGGGGGCGAATAGCTAGTCATTGGGATATATATATATATACAGTGCCCTCCAAAAGTATTGGAACAGTGAGGCCAATTCCTTTATTTTTGTTGTAGACTGAAAATATTTGGGTTTGACATCAAAAGATGAATATGGGACAAGAGATCAACATTTCAGCTTTTATTTCCAGGTATTTACATCTGGATCTGATACACAACTTAGAAGATAGCACATTTTGTTTGAACCCACCCATTTTTCATGAGAGCAAAAGTATTGGAACATGTGACTGACAGGTGTGTTTTGTTGCCCAGGTGTCTCCCAATTACACTGATTATTCAAACAATAAATAGCACTGGATGTCTGAGCTCAGTTTCAGATTGGGTACGATAGTTTTTGCCTGTGCAGACTGCATTTAGAGGTGGAACCAACATGAAAACCAGAGAGCTGTCTATGGGTGAAAAAGAAGCAATTGTGAATTTGAGAGAAGATGGACAATCAATCAGAGCCATTGCACAAACATTGGCCATAGCCAGTACAACCATTTGGAATGTCCTGAAGAAGAAAGAAACCACTGGTGTACCAAGCAACAGACGTCGAACAGGTAGACCAAGGAAAACATCAGCAGTTGATGACAGAAACATTGTGAGAGCTGTAAAGAAAGACCCTAAAACAACTGTTAGTGACATCAGCAACAACCTCCAGAGGGCAGGAGTGAAGGTATCACAATCTACTGTTCGCAGAAGACTTCACGGACAAAAGTACAGAGGCTACACCAGAAGATGCAAACCACTCATTAGCAAGAAGAATAGGAAGGCCAGGCTGGAATTTGCCAAAAGGTACAGAGATGAGCCTCAAAAATTCTGGGAAAAAGTTTTATGGACTGATGAGACAAAGATTAACTTTTTCCAAAGTGATGGAAAGACGAAAGTTTGGAGAAAGAAAGGATCTGCTCATGATCCCAAACATACAAGCTCATCTGTGAAACACGGTGGAGGGAATGTCATGGCTTGGGCTTGCATTGCTTCTTCTGGGACGGGCTCTTTCATCTTCATTGATGATGTAACACATGATGGCAGCAGCAAAATCAACTCAGAAGTCTACAGAAACATTTTGTCTGCTAATTTAAAGAAAGATGCAACCAAACTGATTGGGAGATCCTTCATCATGCAGCAAGATAACGACCCAAAACACACTGCCAAAACAACAAGGAGTTCATCAGGGGCAAGAAGTGGAAGGTTTTAGACTGGCCAAGTCAGTCTCCAGACTTAAACCCAATAGAGCATGCATTTTACCTGCTGAAGAGGAGACTGAAGGGAGTAACCCCCCAAAACAAACAACAACTGAAAGAGGCTGCAGTGAAAGCCTGGAAAAGCATCACAAAAGAAGAATGCAAAAGTTTGGTGATGTCAATGGGTCACAGGCTTGATGCAGTTATTGAAAGCAAAGGATTTGCAACTAAATATTAAGTCTCATTCACTTTAATTTATTTTAAGTTTATATGTTCCAATACTTTTGCTCACCTAAAAATTTTGTGTTCCATTACAAATAATGCTATCTTCTAAGTTGTGTATCAGATCCAGATGTAAATACCTGGAAATAAAAGCTGAAATGTTGATCTCTTGTCTCATATTCATCTTTTGACGTCAAACCCAAATGTTTTCAGTCTACAACAAAAGTAAACGAATTGGACTCACTGTTCCAATACTTTTGGAGGGCACTATATATATATATATATATATATATATATATATATATATATATAGGGACTCACATGCACTAACATGCACATACTATCGGACCGTCTACCACAGGGGTGGGGCAACCTGCAGGTCTAGAGGCACATGCAGCTCTATAGCCCCTCTCCAGTGGCTCCCTGTGGCTTTGACAGAAAATTAAATGGAAATAAATAATCAATATTTTATCTAATATTTGAATTTTCATATATTGTTGTAGGCCTAAAGTGATTCTTACATTCTTTAACTTTAAAAATGTGTAGCCTATATACCGATTAAATTTTTTTTTTTAACATTTCGTCAACTAAAATGTGCGTCATGTCTGTGGTCTGGCACATTTTCCTCTAACAACATCATTCGCGATGGCAACAGTAGTCCTGAGTCTTCCTCAGGATAGCTGTTGATTCCAAATCGAAAAAGGGAAAAGTCTCAGGGGAAAATAGAGAATTAAAAGTGCAAGGAGAAATTTGTTTGCTTTTATCGGCAACACCGCAAAGTTAAAGTACAAAATAATCATAAATAGCCCACTGCATAGGAGCTATCTTGTGCTAAAACATATTAATGAATGCTCATTTAAATCTGTTAGTAATGTTAATAGGCTGAATTATGTTTTGCGGCTACAGACAGATTTGTTTCTCCTTTTTGGCCAAAAATGGCTGTTTTAATAATGGTTGCAGACCCCTCGTCTACCACAACAAAGAACAGAGAAGTTTGCATTACAACACACACAGAGGGAACGTGACTACATTCTCTGCTCAGGACGCCATTACTCAACTATATATCACAGTTTGCTGCTATATTAATAATTTAAATGTCGCACACAGCTCCTTTAAGAGTAAGTAACTTACAACAACCTGTACTTCTGCATCGATTTCATCCATGCTTGTGGCCATTTTTCCGTTGCAATCTTGCGACAGTGCAAAGTTCTGATTGCAAAGTTCTGATTGGTCAACTGCTTCTCTAACTGAGGGAAAAAGCTGTCAATGAAACAACAGCAACATGTGGTTGGTGATTGAGAGGTGAAACCGGGTTACAGGATTTGCAGATTGTTTATAAATAAACATGACTGGGTAATGGATTAATGGTTTCTGGTGCAGCACTATCAAGTCTCATGTTCTGACAAGGCTGACATCAACGAGCGATTGAGACTGTTATTTCAGGTCTTTGAAAGGTTTCTTTGACATTTGAATGTCCTTTGGGACATTTATTACAGAGTTGAGTGGGAAGTGCAGTGTGTGTTTGATCCTCGAAGTGTCGTTTGGTGTCCCTAAAATCACACTTTAACCGTCGGGATGCTTCTCATCATCTTTTAGTTTATGGTAGACTGCTGCAGGGAGTGTGTGCCATGACTACAGTCATCAGAGCATTTCATCACTTCAGCCATTTGTGTGTGATGACCCACTTGTCCAGTTGACTCAAACAGGCTCCATTATCGGTCATTTTGGGTGTTTGATGGGTTTAGATAAGTGAGAGGCATGTAAACCATGCCGTCACTTTGCAGTATCTCCCATGCCACAGTGGAGGACTATTCCGGTGTTATCTTAACAATGTGTTCACTAAAATGAATGGAAACTAATAGTGACAAATAGCTGCCGCAGTGTCAGGACAGCCACAGTCATATAATCTGTCTTTGCCACAATGGCTGAGCAGCATTCTTCTTCTGCTTTTCATTTATATTTAGATGCCTTCCAGATAACAACAGACATTCCGTGCGTGAGATCGAGTCAAGACATCAACAACCAGTGCATTTTCTTTGTGTTTGAATTATGCGAACACCAAATTCCACAGCCATAAAATTGGATTAAGTCACAGCCGCACACTTCCATGTTTCCCTCATGAACAAATAAGCTGATGATTAGATTTAGACTGCAGAGACGACGTGTTGATACATAAAAGGAGTTGAGAAACTGCCAAGATGTGAATTGATTTTTATTGTCAATGACACAAGTTCATCAGAGGCCAAATTCAGGTTCAGTCAACCAGTTTCTCTCTCCACATAGCCTCGACTGATATAACTTTGCCACTACGTGTGCAGCATCTTCTCTGTGTTTTCCCGTAACACTGAAAATATCCTCCTTCCTATTTGGTGCCCATGTTTAAAAGGCACCTTTTATGCTTCCTGCATATTTGTTCGAAATGCACCTCAGCAGGATATAAAATACAATAACTACATGGAAATGAAACGGATAAGAAAACGTTTTTATGTGTGTGATGTCATTTTTCACATCTAACACACAGCACTTCATGCTAATATCACAACAAAACTGTATTCTGAAGTTAATATTAAAAGCCCCCCAGCCAGTTGGCATGAACACAGACACATACACTTGACCTCCATGCCAAATTCAGCCTCCCAAGGCAAAAAAACGGCCTCCAAAGGTGGGGAAATTTTTGTGGACAGACCAACTAACCCACCGACCAAACAACTGGCCAACACAGTGACCTATAGAGCTGCTGATCACAGCTAAAAGACACTGTAAACTACCTGCTCAGCACCAAACAAGAGACAGACAAAATTAGCAAACAACTGGTGAACATAATGAAGCATTTAGTGGTTAACTGAGCCAGATATTTCCCTTTAGGGAGTTGGTAGAGACCAAAACACAGCTAAGAGAAAAGTGAAAATTGGGCATAAACATGACTCCAAATAAGTGCTTATGTTTATCCATGCCTATTGAATGTGTGATTAGGCAACGATGTGCTAACAAGTTCACCATATAACCTTTATAGTACCTCCTTTCCACCAAATTAGCGAAAGTATGTAGGTTTCTACACAAGAGAAAACTTCTTCTAAAATGGGCGGTAGTCTGCTGTAATGCCGTAGACCAGAGCTGTGTACATGGGTCTGCCTTTCTGTGTGTGTGTGTGTGTGTGTGTGTGTGTGTGTGTGTGTGTGTGTGTGCGTGTGTGTGTGTGTCTCGTGTCGTGGATGGGCCACAAAAAAAGGTTGGTAAACCGTAGAAAGCAGCATGGAGGCCAGTAAAATTGTTACCATGCCTACTTCTTTTTTATATGATTCACTTATTCTGACTATCTCTCAAACTCTGTGCCAACTAAATTGTGAATGGTGTTTGAGCCCTGCTTAGACAGAGACAAACAGTATTTTGTAGCAGTCTGTCATTGTATTGTGCTGGCAAAGGAGCTAAAATTAGCACGTCCACACAGGTGTTATATTTCCATCAAAGCCCATCGAAAAAGACTGTAATTGTAGCCAATAAATACCTATGACTGCTGCAGAATCATTTTGTCCAGGAGTGAATAACAGTAACCTTTGCCATTGAATAAATAAATTTAAACGGATGTTAGAGGGTGTTATTAGTTTTTTTTGTGCTGTGAAAAGGGGATCAAATGATAACAGCCGAAAACGTCACTTAGTGCTGCCTTAAAAGGGACCTATTATGCTGACTTACAGGTTCAGTCTGCTATCTAAGGTTTCTACTTGAACATATTTACCTGCTTTAATGGTCATAACACACTTTACTTTCCTTTACTTTCATCTGTGTTCACTCTCTGTCTGAAACGCTCCATTTTAGCACCTGTCTCTTTAAATCCTCCTCCCAAAAAAGCCCAGTCTTCTCTGATTGGTCAGCGTTTCCAGGTCTCCCATATCTCAGCATCATTGCAGCCAGGAGAGTTAATGTAACAGAGTACAATGACACTTGCTGCTCTGTTTAAAATCACCAATAAAAGCTTTCAAACACAACCAGACATGTTCCAAACGGAATATGATGTAATTTTCAACATCAGCAACCAAGATTACATGTTTCCCTGATTTTAGCATGTAACTTTATAGCAGTGTAGGCTAACTAATGTAAACAACTGCAGTAATGTGCTTCAAGAAAGTTCACGAAACAGGTCACGAGCCTGTCTTGAAAGTGGAAAAACAAACAAAAAAAAAAAACAGCTGGAAACTGAATTAGACTTGCACCAAATACAATGTTTTGGGCCGATAACGATTTCCGATTTACAGAGCGTTCGGATGGCCGATTCCGATTTTGGCCGATTTCGATTTCATTTTTTTTCAAACCACTTTACAGCACACAAGATATTGCAATATTTTCTGTCTTTCCTTGATTTAGAACATTTAGTAAATCCCCATTGACTCCAATGTTAAAATGCCCAAATTTACAGCAGAAATAAACATGTTTACAGCCTGGTACAAAAAACGGTGTAGTCTCTATGGCAAATTTCAACATTTATGACGACTGTATGGGGGTAAATTTTTTATAGAACTCATCCATTTACATTTTATCAAGGCTCAAAGTAACAAATATTTAAGGGCGGGGCTACTTGAGTGACAGGTGTCACCACAGTCTATGAGTCAGATCCACCCTTCGCTAAAAATATGGTCACTTCTGGCTCCAAAAAAACATGATGGCAATGGCTGATATGCTGAACTCAAGGCTTCAAAACCAGAATCCACAAACCAATGGATGATGTCTCAGTAGCTACGCCTATTATTTATGCAGTCTATGACTAAAACCCATGCATAGAAATGGAACAATGTGTGAATTCATGAACATTTATATTTGTGTTTATGAGCATCATTTGAAGGTTATCCTCTATGTAATGTACAGTACACTGCATGACATCAGCTCCTTGTAAATCCAGGATTAAATCTTAAGGATGCTGAACTCCACATAAGCTGACAAAGGCTTTCTATTTAAACAAAAACTCTGGTGTCACTTCCTTCATTTCCTCAGTATTTTACATGAGCAACAGCCCATTTCCCATTTCATGCCTTTCATGTCATAATATAAGGTAGAACATACTGTCATTTCCTGCTTAAGTCAAGATTTGTTGAAAAAAAAAAAAAAAAAAAGCATTGAGCCTGCTAACCTTGCAACAATCATACACACACAAAAAGACTGCTGTTTAATTCCACTGAAAACTACAATTTGAATACATTATGTAAAGACCTTTTTGTCAGGGAGGAAAGTTATTCACTGAAAAAAAAAGGACACAGATGTCCTCATGCTGAATACTGATAGCACTATATCACTAATAATGATCAGTAATTACTGGATTGATGAGGACAACAGCCAGAAAGAAATTTAATCATATTGTTTGTAGAGTTTATATGAACGGAGATAACACGGCATTTAAACTGACACGTGTGAACTATTCACCATTACAACGTTCTCAGCAGCTGTACTGTGGTTTTACAAATGAAATGTGAACTGCAGAAAAGTCACAAAAGTTCATGGAAGAGTTTAAGTACTGAACTGACAACATATTGAAAGAGGAAAACCGGATCCTGGGAAACCGTTTGATGCTCGAAAGTAACTTCTGTCTGTGATGGTTTTACCTTTCTGCTGCATTTACAATACAAAGAGGAATCTTCTAGGTTTGCTTTTGGCTTGCTTTGCGTCAGGAGGTTGTTTTCGTGGATATGTGAGGAGATTTGAAATAACCTCCCCTTGCAAATTATTCCCTTTACTTGCCAAGTGTATACTGTGTGTCTTTAACAGCCTATGTGAGTCTGACGTGCCAGAAATGAAAACCCTGTCCAACGATGTCATTTGTTTTTCACAATAAATTTTCGAGACATATTTTCCACCGTGAGCCCCGTCAGCCTGGCTGCTTGTAGACTTTAATCTGTTATGCTGTGTCCATGCTCAGTTCATGTTCAATTAAACCAAAGAAATACAATAGTATTAAGTCTGAAAACACAATTTGTTGTGTCTCTGCTCCACTGAGTTTCCTAATTGTACATCTTTCCCCTGCTATTTGTTCTCCACACATGTCTTTTTGTGTGTTTAGTCTGTGAAGCCACTCAAGTAAATAATTAACCAGTTGGAACGCAACATCTTAACTTTGTCTTTGTTTTTTCCTTTTTTTTTAAGCTCTAGATGCTCCTGACTTTAAAGGGCTGTTTGATTTCTGTGCTGTCGGCGTGTGGAAAGTTGGTTGATTTCAGACTTCAGCTTAAAATATTGTGCTAAATCAAATGAGAGCACAAACAGCAGTCCAATACCAGCCATGCACAAATTGAAATTATCAGTTTTATTATAGTCGATGATGTGTGGCACACACTGTAAAATTATATTTGGCGAATTACATTTTAGGATGTATAACAAAGGACAAAAATGCAATGATACTTAGAGACAGCATTTTCAGAAACAGGAAGGTTAATAATGTGCTATAAATAATGTCTGTTTACCTATTAGGTTTCTAGCTGAATGCACATTTAGTGATATTTAACACGGTATCACACACAGCTGAGCCGTCTCTATTTGGCTGTCCCACAGATATCTGCGTGACATTCTTTATGTCAGAGTGCAACAGCTACTTTGAAAAACAGCACCAAGGAAAAATAAGTAAGAACTAAAAATCAATATTAAATTGAGTCATTTTTACCTCTGTCAGGGAGGTTGTGATTTCAGCCTTGTTTTTTGTTGGCAGGCTATCTCTAAAAACTTACTAACAGATTTACATGAAACTTGGTGGAGACCATAGCCAAGGGCCAAGGAACAAGTTATTATTTTTTCGATGCGAATCTGGATCCAGGCACAGAACCAGGAATGTTTTAAAGGTGCTATCTATAGGCTTTATTTTATATTCTCACCACTCTCTCATCAAAGTATTTCACTGCTGGGAAGGTGGTCTCTTCATAAAACTAGGCTGTCTATGCTGTGAAGAGACATGAATACTTTTGAAAGTGCTGCTATGTGACCAGAAAAAAGAAAACGGAGAAAAGGGCTGTGGCATTTACTTTTGCTCAAGAGGTAGAAAACCCACAACTACCAGAACGCACTGCACTACACTGGACCAATAATGCTCCTGCTGGTGGGGGACGTAATGAGAGTTGGTTTCTATTTGTCAGAAAACAATATGGTGGCCAGCAGGTTACAAACAACCTCGAATTACAGCTAAACAGTGCACTTAAATATTTTTCTGAAGACATTTTAGGTGAGAAATATGCAATGCAGTAACAGAATCTTGGTTTATATCTGATTAACGCTGCTTAGTTTTACAGATGGATCTGTGTTTGAGAGAGGGGGGCGGCTCTCTCTCAATCCGCTTCACTCTTTGTGTTGGTGGTGACAGCGGGCATGCAAAAGTGAGGAAGTAAAAGCTGCTCTAGCAGCCCTAGAGCCTACTTAATCTGTCTGATTTTTTTAGCTGACAAATGAGAAGGGAGATCTGGGTGCTGGCAAAATGGAGGGTTGCTCAGTTCCTTTACATGTGCTACCCATATTGTTATGATACAAAGCTGGTTGAGAATTGGTGAATTATCCCTTTAAGTACAAACTATAAAAACTATAAATATCTAAAGATGTAATACTCAATATTATGATACTGAAAATGGATTTAAACAACACTGTGTAATGTGAAAGAAGTTATTCATATAGTGATAAGCCCACAAAGCCCACAGTTCCCCTTAACTCTACTGAACGTTTAAGCGTCTTTCAGCTCATTGTTTTGGTTCTACTGCCTGCAAATTTACTGTTTTGGTTCACAAACGCTTTACAACCTTGTTTTCAGTTGCAGCAGGCAGCTGTTTCTTGCAACAACAAAAAAAAGCTCTACAAACTGACATAATGAAAGCTAAAGTTGCTGTAACAACTTTATAAGGTGATAAAGTCAATGTCATGATTACAGCTTGTTCCACTGATGGTAAGTGGCCAAAAGAAATCAATCAATGCTGCTTTGAAGAATGTTTTCTCTTCTTAGAATTTCCTCAGCAGGTCAAAACCTACGAAGGAATGAATTAACGTAATGTTAACTGTAATAATGTCATAATAGTATAATGTAATCTAAGAAATTTTAAGCATCAAACTCTTTATTTCCTGCATTTTGGTTCATTTCCATGCACCAATTACAGTGGACATATCTGTGTTTATTGGAGCTGGGGGAAAAACTGATACCGCATAGTATCAGGATATTCTGCGTAGCAGTACTGAATCAATACACAAATGCCAAGTATCGATTTTTCAATTATATAAATTATCAATACTAAAAATATAAATTAAACATTTGGTAGCCTTCCAGAATCATAAAATCAACTGGTTATGTCATCCATTATATTTATTTTGCTGCAATAAAAATGACTAGAGTGAGATAAACAAACCAAAAACTCTAAAGTTTTCCTTTGGGGACATATTTAACAGTTGAAAAGGGGTAATAATTCATAATATACTGCAATACATGTTATTGCAATACTTAGAATAAACGTTTAAAATCGCAATAATATCATATTGTGACTTACGTATCGTGATAATATTGGGTTGTGGGGCCTCTGGTGATTCCCACCCTGAGCATTCATGTGAGGGAAAACACAACATTCAGGCACCAGGTGACAATTCAAAATCTGACAATACAATGAAATATTATGCAGTACGGATTTCAGACAGCCTGTATTGCTTTCAGATATTCATTTTCCCCGTAGATCCACTTGTTATCCCTGCTGCTGAGTCAACAAATACTCTTAAGTTCTCATTTGTGCCTTTTGTTTGGGGAAGCAACTTCTTTAAATGTGCATGTGGCACCTATTTACATCAATAATACATTTATTCATTTTAATTTTTCTTTTTTTTTTATAAACCCCTGGACCTTAATACCTCCTTTGTGTTTCAGAAAGATTTCTGCTCACGTTCAAAACTTCCTGCACATTCAAAACACAATCCCACGTCTGTGTTCTTTGAGATTTCAGTAATAAAGTCATAATATTTTAGAAAGAAAAAAAAATCAACCTGCCCTTTAGTCCGCTGTGCATTATCTTATTGCTCTGTGCTTTAGTATCCCCTTCAGACCGTCTGACAGACACATACTGTAACCCGGTTTGGTGCTCTCTCTGGATGAGACAAAGTTCAGGAAAGTGGTGTGCGCTGCTCTTTACTGGAAGTGAAGACTATTACAATTTCTGGTCTGTAGTGAGCTCGCCAGCCCAGGACAGTCTGTCTTTCATATCACTGAACAATCAACGGGATATCAGTACTATAACATTATGATCATGGAGGGCAAAGCTCTTCATACTGCCCCATGTAAAGGAGACGGAACTTAACAAACACCAGTAGAAACACTTTCTCAGAGCCCGTGAAAATTATATCTGATATAAACACACGAAATTAATATCAAACTAGTGGTGGGGACAATTTTAGGTAATCAGAAAAGTGGTTAGGACATATCTCTACCACTCCTACCATTGATGCTGGCTTATGTGTCGATTTTGAATCTGATGGTGTTATATTATAAGGTGTGCAGTGGATAAAATAATATGGATGCCTTACAAAAATGCATCTCAACACAGAAACATCACATTTTATGCCCCAAAGATGTGTCATCTTAAATTATACAGGTGATTTGTATTCTCAAAATAAAAAAAAAACTTTTATTGCAGTCTGCTCTCTCTCACATACTGCACAGATTTCTTTTTGCAGCCAGTGTCTGAGAATTTTTAATTTTAGTGAATTGCAGCAATATAAGACTTTAAAAAAATAAAATAAATTCCTAGAATAGTTAATTTTCTGAAGCACAAAGTAGGGAGGATGACACCTTTCAGGCCTTTTGACATGTCAGTGTGAAATGTGAAATCTGTTACAGCATAGTAGATGTTTTTCAGTTTTGTGTTTTGTCTCTCATCGAACGGCTTCTTGTCATTCTGCTTTTCATAAAAATAAACACAAACTCCTCCTTACAAACCAGCATACAGAGAGCATCTAAAATTAATGCACAAGTCAGCGTGAGTACACTTAGGTGATAGAAAACAACCACTTCCATTTTTTATTCATGTACAAAGTCATGTTCTAAAATCCTCTCCTTCTATCATAAAGATGAACATGTATTTACAGCTTTAGATGGAAACCCTAAAAGTAATAAAATCTACATATGCAAACGAGCTGTCTGTTAAGAAGGCTAAGCCGAACAGTGAACTATTGTAATGTGAACATCTGGTGTTTGTTTCTCTGAATGTTTTCTATGTGATTGGAGTGCAAAATTATTATTCATATTTACTTTGTTTGCCTGTTATCAGACAGAACTGTCAGCACTTTAAACTTTGCTTCTATCTTCAGTCTGACAGTGTGTCCACTCTGATTTTTATGGAGGCGGAGGATTTGATTTTACCAAACCAATCAGGGGAGACAAGGGGTGTAACAGTAAGTGTATTTGTTCTGAACCATTCTGTACAGGACGACCAGTTTGATATGCAACTGACCTTCTGTACACTCTGTGACCTTTACAGTCAAATTCATTAATGTTTACTACTCAAACACGTGGAAAAAAAGATATTCAGAAGCCAGTTCGTTGTGAAAATTTGCAGTTACCTATCTGGCTGTCACCACTCCCTCCCTCCCTGTCTTTCATGTGGCACCGCAGCTGCGTGAAGGGGCGGAGCTATCCCATCTCTCTGTCTCCATATTGTGTGTGGTCCACGTCCTCCTCCTCTTCATCATCATTCACCTGAATATTACTATCTGACCTATTAAAAGTGAGCTATCTGAGTTATGAAATGATTTGGTGCGCCCCATTCCTGTTGTTGCGACTGTGTCCCACTGCCATATTTTCTTTACTGATTCTTGGTCAAACGTCTCTAAAGGACTAAATGGACGAAAGTTTAATGACAGACCTGGTGTACAAACATGACTGACACAACGTGAAGTCGTATTGACATGCGACAATTTTGGATGAAACAAATGGACTCTGTGCAAAGACCTTTATGACGGAGCATGACATTACTGACATTTGTGTTATTTTTTTCTTAATAACAATATGCCAGTGTTTGAATACTTTAACTCTTAACGTACGAATTATGGCCGATGAGCTGCTAAAAGTTTACATTTTTTATAATACATCAATTCTTCCCCTGCTGTATCAAAAATGTACCAAACTGTGACAACAAAACCAAGGCTCATGCCAAAGCATGAATTTTGTGTAGCATTAAACTCATACTAGAGACCAACGTATCTGCCTGAATGTCATTTTGAGTCGCCGCTGATGCATAGCCATGACAACATACTGGTTTTGCAGGGTTTTAAAAGTGAAGCAGAGTGAGGTAAATACAAACTATGATGTCAGGTGATAATCACTTTAGAACAGCCTTGGTAGCAGCGTCTATCTTGTCTCTATCAGTCACCACTGTTGTTATTACTTGTCATTGATTCCTGCTAGACAACAGCTTGACAACAGCTTGACAACAGGGTTAGCCCTGCCCGATGCGCTGATTGGCTAAATGTTAGTCCCCCTGCAGCATTCATTGAATTGATTGCTTGTTAAACCCAGAAATCCGTTGTTTCATGTCACGATGTCAGACGAAATCAGCCAATACGGAGGAGTGGGCGGATTCAAAGATCTGGACCAAGGTCATTTGTTTCTTTGATGGTTGATTGGTAGATAATTCCTCAATACTCATCCTAAACTGTCACGAACACTTGAATGTATTCTCTGTAAGTTTGATGAATTTATACTTGAATACAATGGAATTTCTGATCACTATTGCATGAAAGGGTAGTGCAGGCTCAGTCAGATACCTTTGCCCACAACAATACATCTCTAAAGGTGCCAAATTGCCATTTAGTGTGTTGAAAGGTTTCGTTCCACACAGTTTTCGGTCCACATTGAAATGTCAAAAAAGAAGAAATGGTAAAATTGCTTCCTTTGTTTCTCTCTTTTAGTTTGATGGTACTTTGGCAAACACTAAAATGGAGCATTGCCTCCATCCATGGTGTTTGGATGAATGACAAATACAGCCAGTTAGAGCACTTTGGGATAAAACTCTTTTTCTGTCATCACTGACTTTCAGACATCAAACTGAAAAATACTTTTGAAACAAAATTTCTAATTCTCTGTGTTGTTGGCTGTATTACCAGGCAAAATAAGTGACCACAGGGGGGGGGAAGTTAGTTTGGCTTCCCCTCATTGCTGTGAACCAAAATGACCTGATTTGTTTTAGGCGTTGGATGAGGCCACGGTGGAGTCAAAACCTGTCATTGTTTAAAAATGTGACCTTTAGTTAGTATCGCCTCCATCAAGCTAATCACTGTAATGTTTTTCAACATCACTAAACACTGCCGGATTAAATCATGCATCAACATTTTAGCAACGTTGCATGGAGATGGTGCCTGCCATGTCACATTTAAGTTTAAAAAATTTAATTACAGAGCCCCTCCAATCAGTCTGCTCTTCTGAGACATCACCACAGATACCCCATTACCAGACGGATTGACACAGTCCCATCATCACAATCTCTCTTCAAAGTGCAAGACAAAAAAAAACGAGACGGCTGCATAATGTTCCATTTTATTTTTCACCTCTCCTCTAAAGCAAGGGCAGCAGTTTCAATCAAACCAATTGACTTCTGCCTGACCTCTCTGCTATGACTACAGTCCAGAAACGCCTTAGGCAGAGCTGAATCCGCACACTAAGCCCTAAGAATAGGAGTGCTTTAGACTGTAGCCTACCTAATTGACTCTGTAATAGTGTCATAGTTCAGTGCCACCAAATTGACTGAGTTTTCAAGCAAGCTTTGGCAACACTGATACCCTTAAAAATGACGAAAAAGACCTCCCAGTGTAACTCCAAGTTTATCACCCTTAACACAACAAGGAGCAACAAAACAGTGGCGATGTAGCACTCAGTATTTACCTCTGCGTTTAGAATTGATCTCTCTGAGCCAATTACATCAACATGCCAATAAATGTCATGGATAACTATAGATCATGCCATGATCTTAAACATCAATACTTTTATGTGAACAGTGGATAAGACACATTCATGTAAAAGGGTCGCTTGTGGTGACAAAGAATCGCTCTACAAAGCATCTGAACATAGCATCTTCAGCTCATTGTTCTGGTTTAAAGGTCTGTAGCTTTTCCTTTCTGGTTCAGTCAGAACCAACAGTACACTATCTGCCCCACACCTAGGGATGGGTATGGTTAAGATTTTATCGATACTCCTTATCAGTACGGTACTATTGGTACTCTTATCGGTTCTTTTTCATTTCTAAATAATTGCTTTTTTAGAAAATATAATTTTATAAGTTTGTCTCAAATAAGTTTAAACGTATCTGCCCAATTTTATGATAAGTGTCAATCTAACCTAGTCTACATACAGACAGCTGTCATTTGAGCTTATTAGTAACAATTCACTATCAGCCGAACTAGTGTGCTGTCTAAATCAGCATGTAAGACATAATGGCAGTGTTGGTGGATGAGAGACTGTGGACGGAGCATATTGAATATCGCTGTCTACACGTTTACATGTTTATGCTTGCTGAACACATGTATTGATAAAGTATTGGCTTCTTACTCGCTAAGATTTAATGTCACTTACAGTAACGAGTGTAGCTGCCGTCAACTCGGGTAATGTTTGAGTGAAATCTTCACTCTGTTTCCACCGCGTCCACTCTCCTGTTTATTGACTTTGCTCCGTGTCATGCGGGTGCGTGTGTGTGTGCATAGAGTGCAGGTGAGAGGCTGCAGGATGACAATCAGGGCTCGACAGTGCGAGCGTTTCACTCGCATTTGCGACTAAAAATAGGTGTGTGCGAACTGTAAAAAATATTTAGGGGCACATGTGCGCATAAAAAAATCAGCCGAAGCAGCCTATATTTTTGTCAATAAAAAAATATGATAATCTAACCGCAAATGTTGGAGGAACTCCAGCCGCCTTCCCTGTTCCCTCTTCCCCGTGTGACACGGTTATGGGCAGTTTTCCAAGCCACTGTTGGCACAATGCGCTCTTGCAACCGCGGTAGCACATACACAATGAATGGGTTTGTCGGCGGAGGTCTGCGCTTTGCGCGGTCTGTGTGAAAAGGGCTTAAGTCCCACTGTCGGCAGCGTGGAAATAAGTCAAAGTGTGGAGGAGATTGACCAGGTTAAGCGGTGGATTTCCGGGGAAGCCTGCTCCGTTCTCCCCATAGTTCAAATAATTTCAACTCTGAGCGCAGCACTCGGGCGGAAAATCCGAGCAGTGCGCGACGCCAAGGGTAGCAGTGCCGCTTTGTCAGGCGTTGCTGCCCTCTCCATAGACAAACAATGGGACAGCCAGTGCAAAGCGGTTTTACAGCTGATCATGTGTAGAGGCCTTTAGGGACTGTTTGCCACGGTACCGCTGCTGGGCAGGGTGGAAATAAAGCCCTTTTCACACAGAGCGCGCAAAGCGCAGACCTCCGCCGACGAACCCATTCATTGTGTATGTGCTACCGCGGCGCAAGTGTGCACCGCTCTGCCACCGAGCTGAGTGGCGCGCGAGAGGGCGCATGTCGCGGCGTCTGTGCGCTGTGACGACACCTCAGCACGTCCAATAGCAGAGAAGAGCCTGAAGTAGACCCAGAAGCGGTCACCATGGAGCTATAGCTCCTGAACGAGCCTGTACTCCCCCAAATCCTGTCCTCTGCGCCCTACCCCACAGTGGGCGCCGCGAAAGCTCTGTGTGAAAGAGGCTTAAGTCCTGCAGAGTTTCAGAGGACCTGGAGAATGTTTTAGGATAGTAATAGTGTTGTCACGATACCAAAATCTTTGTTTCGGTACCAATACCAATATGAATTTCGATACTTTTCGATACTCTTCGGTACTTTTCCTAAGGAAAAGTCCTTTTGGATACAAACCTTTAGTTCAATAAATAGTAGGGGTGTAACGGTACCAAAAAAATCGTGGTTCGGTTAGTACCTCGGTACGGACGTCACGGTTTGGTAACTCAAATGTTCCACCAAGTTGGTGTTGTCTCGTGTTGTCTCCCTTTGCGAGGTAGACTTTCTCTTGTCTTTTTTCACGTGCGCCTGCTGCGAATGTTGATACAGGTGTTGTCATACACACCACTTGTGTAATCTGTGCTCCAATAGGAACAAGAAAGGCGTTTGTGTGCATAAATGAGTAAAATAAATTAACTAAATTAATGAATTGAATCAATTTCAAAGTACTGGTATTTTTCAAATGCAGTATAGTACCGTTTGGAATACTCTAGTACCACGGTACTATTTTAGTACCGGTATACTGTGCAACACTACATAGTAATAACATTGTATAAGATAATCATATTGCAAAGATAATATATATATAAGATAATAATATTAAAGACAAAATTAAATTGCAATAGGCCTACTTTTTCAAAACTTGATGATTTTACCTTTCTGTACATTTTGTATACAAATTCATTAAATAATTTTGCTTGTAAATGTCTATTTGCATCACGTTTATTACGGAAAACACATTATTTGATCAATTTACATCGTGCCCCTAAAGTTCTTTGTGCGCTCCTTACTTTTTCAACTTAGGAGCACATGTGCTCCTTGGGAAAAAAGTTAGCGTCAAGCCCTGACAATGCATTAAAGCAAAATGTTAAAAAAGTACTGTTAAAAACTTCACTAACATTGGAACTTATCAATACTATGGTCTTTGATAATGTAACCCCGGGGCTCATTTAATACCAGGTTCTGGTACCCATCCCTACCTGCACCTAATGACAAACAGGCAAAGGTAGCATCAAACGGTAAACAAATTTTAGCACCTGAAAAGTCATATTTCCCTCAGGAGTTGGTGGAGAGCAAAACAGAGCTTCAAAAAAAAAAAAAATGAAGTAATCACTGGACTTACGGCCAATCCCCATTTAAAGCTGTTTTAAAAGCATTTTTGATGTCCATCATGCAGCATTCAACTTTGGACATCAATGCCATCCAGCATTATCATTGCAGGTATTTTCTACCTGCCTCACCTAATTTTACTGTCCTGCTTTAATTCACTTAAATGACATCTAGTTTGCGTCTATGACTGATGGTGCCAAGTAAAAGCATAGAGCAGATACACTTCCATTGTATTAAATGTATCAGTCCACAACCCTCTGCCTTTTTTTATACTTCATATCTATTTTTGTCTCATTTAGGAAGGCAAAATCTGCATAGACAGCTGTTAACCACACAATATCCAGCTTTATATATGTTTTGAACTTAATTACTGTAATGACATTGACTGATCAATACAAGGTTACCAGAGTGTGTGTGTGAGCCTGCCTGTTTCTCGCTTTAAGTGGGTATTCCCAGTAACATTCATCAGGAGGTCCAAATCACGACTCCAAATTAATGCTGATGTTGCTTTGTGTCTGCCAGATGTGTAAACAAGCAGCTGTATGCTAACAAGTTATATCAGCTTTGTAAGGCCATAATTCAGTATGCCAAATGTGATGTTTGGGGCCCAGTTGTTAAAAAGAATTAATCTGGCTAAGAGTGAACCAGATTAGGAAATTCCATATTTTGCAGTTGAGGATCAGCAAATCCATCTTACTTCTGTGGCAGTTTTTCAAAACAACACTGGCTTAGATCACAGTGATCCAAATACAAACATTACAAGATTACCAAATCCGGATAACCAGAGCTCTTACTGGGACTACAAAGACACTGTAATTAACACTCATCGCCACTGATGCTGCCAAAGAGAACAGAGAAACAGAGATCTTTAATCAGTCAATTTAAAAGTTTTATTACAGTTTGTTCCTGAAATCAACCCTGAATCCACCCTTCTGCTGGGATCAGGACAATCCTAATTATTTTGGTCGAGGTATCTCAATCCTACCAAAAGGTTTTGAACAACACACACTGAAGGTTTGATCCAGATCACAACCAAGACTGGATTACATGATCTAATCCGATTGCAGAATCCTGTCTTTCTTTTGAACAACACTTATTCAAGATTTGATCCTGTCTGCCTTGATCTGCCTTGAAGTGGCCAAAGAAGGAAAGAAAATTACTGCTTTAACTAATCTTAAAATAATCTTTAAAAAAATGTACTTTATACAGTGGTAGTAATCATCACTTCTCATTAAGTTCAAGTGAGTTTTAAATATTTTTTCCCTCAAACGAAGCTATCTATCGGAGCGTCTTCACACGAAGAAGTAATATTCTTGTTAATTCTCTCTGGACGACCTGGGCCTCTTCCACAGAGAGTGTTTTTCACACCTCTGACCTCTCCTGTGTAGAGAAAGGGGCCGCTGCTTACATTCAAAAGGTGTTAATTAAAAGGAGGAAAGAAATTCCTGCACCATATGGAGGAGGCTACCTAACAGCAGGCTCCCACTGTTTTTGAATTTCACTTTGCTGCTCTTCCCTGTGTTTCTGTGGCGATGAGGTCATCTGGAGTGACAGGATGACAATGATTAGGTAATGGGTCTTCACAGGCTGCCGGTGCTTTATAAAATCTGCTCTGCTGGATCACACACGGCTCTCTCACAAATTTGGCTACACAGGTTTACCTTTTCTTCCTCTCAAATTGTGAAATCTAATGTCTCATCAGTGAAGAGGTAAACAATTTTGTTGTTTTATTAAGAAGTAGCTATTTCAGAGTGAACTCAGAGAAAATATTAGCCGGTGTGTTTTTTTTAGTTTTATTTTTTGGCTTAATATTTTAGTGGTGCCATTGTGAGAGATACTGTGAGTGGGAGGGGACCTGCAATAGCACAGAAAACCTCTTATGAGAGAAACGCTAAGCCTCAAGAAATGATACACAGCTGCTCGGGAGTATTTTTGCACCATAATTGATGTGCCACAAGCATAATTTCCCATCATTAGAGGGACCTGTTGCCTGGGAGCACAGGGGCTTCCAAGGAGGAAAATCCAAGCCCTTAAGCTGCCAGGCCTGAGAGATAACAGAGCTGTAGAATCACAACCGCAGAGATATGGGCAAAATATGCGGACAGCAAACAAGCCCATTTTGCCCATTCATTATGCCGGGTTGTAGAAATCATATCAAGCATTCTGTTACACATAATGAATGCAGACCTGGAGGAACATTTTCATAAAAACTCTGCGAAGGAGAGCAAAATAAGTCCATCCTCAAAACTGATGTGCAGAGTAAAGTGTTTTCAAAATGACTGAATAATGTGCCCAGTCCCTTTTCTTTAAATTCAAATTTAATTCTTCGATCCAGAGCTCTTTTCCTTCCCTCGAGACGCAGCAAACGATCGCGCCAGTCCTAAAGAAAACCTCTGCTGCAGGAGATGAATGACCTCTGCGCATTCGTCATCATCACCTCCTCACCAATTAAACGCCGACAGAACACCGCAGAGGAAGCAGCTGCTTTCATCTTCTAATTGACTGATTGATTTGCCTGTTTTTCTGTCACCATATAAGATGTTTTTATGATGCAACCCCCGACAGCATTTCATTTGATTTATAGAACGCAGCTTTAGTGGGCGCACTGATGTGGGAAGGTGATATAAACACCATTTGTGAATTCATATGGTATTAAAAAAAAAAAAGCCTGCTGAGGAAACAAAGCCAAAAAAAAGTCAAGTGTTTTGTTTTGCAAATTTGTTGTGGCTGTCAAGTCCCTGTAGAATCGACATAAATATGGACAGAAATAATGTAAGTCTGAACATTTGCAGTATGGTTAATAATATCTTAAATCTGAGACAGACTGCCCAGTGTGGGAGTTGTTTAAAAGATTTTGTTGTTATTGTCTGGTTCATGCATTGAGAGATGTGTCCAGCCCTCTGGGTGAGCTATTGTTTAGGTGTTCTTCACTCATCTGGGATCTATATTCACCCAGACCTTCAGGATAAACAGTGCTCATGAAATAGATTTTGCAAAGACTATTTTTCATTAGAGAGCCATTTGCCGTTCTTGGTTTGGATTTTGTGGAAAATTCATGATGTCATGTGAAGCATAAAAAAAGATTCATTTGTCAGTTTCCCCTCTGAGGCAAAAACAGAAATTCTCTCAGACGTGGTTTTTCTTTGGGGATTAGTGTTTGACTGAGACGGTTTTTAGGACTGTTACTTTCAGATTAGAGGACCCTATAATCAATATGTTGCACTAATATATGTTATCTTTAAATTTGATCATTTCTGCTGAAGTTCACGTCTCCACAACAATGTTATTTTGAGGTTTATGGTTTAATTTATTCATCCATAAAATCATGGAAATTACAGTGTTCCCATCTAATCAACCAACACTGATTACAGAACATAAGAAATAAATACCCATAAAATAACAGCTAAAGATAGATTTCTAACAGTGTCTCTTTATGGGCACAAAATACCAACCTTGTGTATCAGCATATGGTTATATTAACATACAGACATAAAGCAGGGTTCCTACATGTTTTCCATTTTTAAATACCAGACTTTTCCATGCTCAAACTTCTCGGTAGATTTTTCAGACTATATTTGACATCTGAATGCAAATTGCTAAATGTTTAGGATGTAAATAGAGGGTTTTAAAATCTAGCTGTTTACATGCTGATTACATTCTGAATGCGTTTGCTATGATGTTGCCAAATAATTGCCAGAAGATTGTTGCTAGGAAGTGTAGCTCGTACAAATCTATTTACGCTCCTACTACACACAAAAAGAATGACGTCCACTGTCAAACATCTCTGCCCAAAAAGGAAGTAAACTATCCGTTGCTATCTACTTGTATTATTTTCACTAAACATTTTGAATAAATAATATATTACTGTTGCCCGAACATTTTTCAGTGTTTTTTTTTTTTTAAAAATAAAGCTAAAAAATGAGTTGGAAAAGGTTCCATCCATCCATTTTCACTTGCTTATCCGGGGCCGGGTCTTAGGGGCAGCAGCCCATTGAAGCTCCCCAGACGTCCCCTCTCCCCAGCAACACTTTCCAGCTCCTCCAAGGCGTTCCCAGGCCAGATGAGATATGTAATCCCTCCAGCGTGTTCTGGGTCTGCCCTGGGGCCTCCTACCAGTGGGACGTGCCCGGAACATCATGGAAAAGGTTAAATAATTCAATTTTTACAGCGTCTATGCAGCCTTGTTTATTCAGTGCGTCCATAGAAACTATGATGAACGCAGCTATAAAGTTTTCCTTACACAGAAAATATTACACACACACACACACACACACACACACTTTGATGATATGAATTTTTCATATACCGCAATACCGGTGAATAGCCCAAACAACGTCCAGAACGTGCGCGGCGGGAAAGTGTTTCAGCGGGGACCCATTTCACCGCTGCACACCACAGGCACACTTGAGCGGGTGAGAGTGAGAGCATAGAAAAGTTTAGAGGCGAGAATGGCTGCCGGAGAGAGTCCTGAAAGCAAAGCAACTGTACACAATGACCCAGAAGAACTCATATCAAAAAGAGCAGTGTTTCCCCTATATGCAACTAGCAGCGGCGCACCGCCGTTTACAATTCTCCTCTGCCCTCTGTATCGCACACGGCGGAGTTTCACCCCGATGCGCACACACCACACACCCACATCCACACACACACAGACAAAGCGCACACACAGGTGAGCACACTAGAGCACGGCTCGGACCGCATTTTCCTGACCCAAGACGACCTGTCCCGAGTCCGAGACAGTTACGGCCGGGCTCCACCGGGCACGTCAGCGGCACGACACGTCTGCAGCGCGAGTCCCGTAGCAGCTCACCCCCCTGTTAATCAATTACAGCGGCTCCACCGGCAACGGGAGCGACGCGACAACCCCCGTCTGTCGCGCTACAACTCTCTATTTTACGCAGCTCTTCTATTTTTGTCGCGCTACGCTCCCCTACGCGACCCTCCAGCAGATAAAAACTACATGAAATAGTGTGCTAAACGAGCACAGTGTGTTTTTAAATGAATAAACCATTATCAGAGGTGATATGTGATGATTTTTTTCATGCATTTACCCATGTTTATCCGTGACATTGTGTAAATGTCCGTGGCGGACATTTGAAAGCGAGTAGATGACAAACAGTACAGTAAACTTGTAGGTAACTCAAATATATGTAATAACTTAGGTGGAAAATGCTTTAACATTTCCTGCAGCCTACATGCAGCCTCTCGGCTCGGCAAACGGTAAACAACCCCGCTGGCTTCTCTACATGTCGCTTCCGTACGCAGTCAGTGGAGCCCAAATGAATGGAGTGGAGCGTGTATTGTGTTCAGGCGTTGTCAGGTAAATAACAAATTCCGGCACTTGAATAGGCCATAGCACAACACAGCAGCATGTCAAGTTGGCCGAACCTGAGCAAAATACCGTGAAATACTGTGACACCGATATGATTTTTTCTTAAAACCGTGATATGAAAATTTTGTCATACTGCCCTAAGCGCAAGTATATATACACTGGAGAGTTGTTAGTGTGTTTCCAGCTTATAAAGAATAAATTATCACGGTAAAAGTTTAATTTAATGAGAAGCAGAGAAACCGTGTGACTTGTACCTGTAGGGCTCCAGATTGCTACTATTTAGTCACATTTCACTACCATGGAGCACCAGGGTATCTTGCAAATACTTTTAATATGTGAACAGGAGTTAGTTACTGTTAGTCAGTGTGTTTCCAGCTCACAGTGAGTAAATTCTCACGTTTCAAGGTCCATCCGCAACAGTTTAACTAACGGCTAACATCTGACTGTAGACTAGCACCTTAAACTGCTTTGATTTATTTAATTTTAACGATACTTTGCCTTTATTTTAACAGTACTTTCTTTACCTTTGTTATGACAGCAGCTACTATTTTAATAGTCTGCAGTGCTTTAAAATATCGCGATATTTATTGTGTATTGCAATATAGCCTAAAAATATTACAATATTATTTTTAAGCCAAATCGCCCGGCAGTAGTTTGGTTATTTATGACGCTATGTATATATTTACAACTAGAAAAATTGCCATACTCTCTTTTAAACTAATTTGGTCACAGATGTCCTGATTTGGTTCAGTTGTTTGGTGTGGAGGCAGCTCTGCGTAGAGGTGTGTGTTCAGTTGCATGTCATACTTCTAGCCTTCCTTTCAATGGAATAAAACTTGCTCTAGCCTGCACTCTCTCACACAGTGGTAAACATTTTGGCTGTGCTGGCTGCCTGCTGCAAGCACCATAAAAAAAATAGTTATATGATCAATTTATTTTCAGAAATTCAGAATTTTACATTTCAGAAAGCAGAATGGGGCAATGGTCTGGAAACACAAATATCTAACACCTAGTACTGCAGCTTTCAATTAACTGTGAGTTTACAGCATACAAATTTTGGAGAGACTCAGAAAAGGTTGATTTAATTTAAAAATGTATTTTGTGGTGTTTTTTCACCACATTGTTGACACTTAAAATAGCCTAAGCCTTGTTTGCATGACTCAAAATCACTCCACATAAACAAAAACAACTCTAGCACTTGACAACTCTAATTAACTTGCTCAGAAGTTGACCAGGACTTGCTGCGAAAAACTTGATCCACCTTTCACCATGTCTGTGCAGCATGTTTCGATTTGGACACATTGCATGCATACTTGGAAAAGCTGTTAAATGTGCCAGCAGGGAAACCAGCAGGACAGACAGTAGTTGCCCATTTCAACACAGAATACCCACAAAGCATTTTGGCAGCTCCCTCACTCCAGCATGAGCAGAGCTTTGCAGTAATCATGCCAGAGACAGACAGGGACCTGACACATAAAGGGAGTTCACCATACAGTAGAGGGGTTCTCTATGAATTTTTGGGGTTATCCTGGGTTCAACTGCCAGCTCTGTGGGATACATTCAGGACACCAGTGATTTTTGATTCATGATAAGTGAAACAAAATAACTCTAAGACAGCCTGACTGCTGATTTTTTTTAGTCATGCCAGCAGCACAGCTCTAGGCAGTTTTGGTCATCTGTCAGTCAGTCAGGACTGAAATATCTCAACAGCTGTCAGATGGATTGCCTTGAAATTTGGTTCAGACAGTCATGTTCCTCAGAGAATGAATTCTACATCACTTTGGTGTTTCCCTGAATTATCCCTTAGTGCCACCAGCAGGTCAAAGTTTCCACTTACCCAGTGAAATATCTAAATATCTACTGGATATTAGCACATAATTTGGTAGTAACATTAAAGACACTGGTGACCCTTGTTTCCATCATTGTAGAGGACTACAAGTACCTGGGGGTACACACTGACAATAAACTGGACTGGGCTAAGAACACTAACGCTCTCTACAGGAAGGGCCAGAGCCGTCTCTATTTTCTGAGGCGACTGAGGTCCTTCAGCATCTGCCGGACTATGCTCAGGATTTTCTATGAGTCTGTGGTGGCCACTGCTATCCTCTATGCTGTTGTGTGCTGGGGCAGCAGGCTGAGGGTGGCGGACGCCAACAAACTCAACAAACTGATCCGCAAGGCCAGTGACGTCGTGGGAATGGAGTGTGACTCTCTGATGGTGGTGTCAGAGAAGAGGATGCTGTCTAAGCTATGAACTATCTTGGACAATGTCTCACACCCACTATACCATGTGCTGGTCAGGCACAAGAGTACTTTCAGTGGGAGACTCATACCACCAAGATGTACCACTGAGCACCACAGGAAATCATTCCTGCCTGTGGCCATCAAACTGTACAACTCCTCCCTCTGAGTGGCCCTTAGACTACTTCACCCACTGTCACCTTATTTTACCTTTACTGTATATATTCTGTTTATTATCTATTTTAATGCCAATGTATCTGTGAATATTTGATTTAGGTTACTTTATATAATTTTGTAAATAATTAATGTTCAATGTTGACATGTTCCAGCAGTAATATGATCCAAATCAGAAAGAAATTAGAGAACATCCTCAACCACGTGTCCCTGACATTAGCATGTAGCTACACGTAGCAGTGTACTTGCAGCTGGGGAATAAGTGAAATGGAGAAAAGCAGCACTTTCTCCCATTAAAAAAACACCAGTAAAAGCTTCTAAACACTACTGGATATGTTTCAGCAGGAATATGATCCGAAATCAGGGAGAAATTAACAATATCGGCAACCAAGTTTACATGTTTCCCTGACTTAGCATGTACTTGCAGTTGGGGAATGACTGTGTATACTGGCACTTTCTCCTGTTACAAATCACTGATGAAAGCAAAGAAACATGACTGGATATGTTTCAGCAGGAATATGATCCAAAATCACGGGAGAAATTAACAACATCCTCAACCATGTCTCCTTGATGTTAGCATGTAGCTACATGGTACAGCATAATTGCAGCCAGGGAATGACTGCAATGGAGAAAAGCAGTATGTTCTCCCATAAAAAAAATCACCAATAAAAGCTGCTTACCATAACTGGACATGTTTCAGCAAGAATATGATCTGCAATTGGAGAGACATTAACAAAATCCTCAACCATGTTTACATGTTTCCCTGACATTAGCATGTGGCTACATGTAGCTACTGTGTATATTAGCAATTTCTCCTGTTAAAAATCACTAGCGAAAGCTTCTAATTACAACCAGACATGTTTCCGCAGGAATATGATCCAAAATCAGTGAGAAAACAACATCAGTAACCTTGATTACATGCCTCCCTGACGTTAGCATGTTGCTTCATTATAGCAGTGTACGTAATGTAAATAGTAACAGTAATGTCAACATTTGCAGTAATGTGCTTGGAGCAGATGGCCATATAAATAAGATAATATATAGGTCCCCCTTAACGTTTACTGCTAATTATCAAATATTAGCTAACACACCAAACAAAAACGCAGAATGTAGTATATCTTCTAAACATCATCACATTAATGTTTTCAATGTGAGCATGTTATCCGGCTAATGTTAGCATTATGTTTAAAGCACCACTGTGCCTACGTACAGCAACACGGATCCTCTAACAAGTCTTTCTTATGAATTAATTTATTTTCTTTAGATTTATTTCTCTCATTCTTTTGATTTGCTTTCTGTCTAAATACACTGTTAGGTGACCAGTGAAAAATATTATAGATAGATAGACAGATAGATAGATAGATAGATAGATATTATTTAGGTTGTTTTCACATGGTTCTGCTGTAATGTAGTGGTATACATCTTTGTGGTTGTGTATGTGCTTAATGCAGGTGATGCTACAAACAGGATTTAACATTCACTGATAGTAAACAGAATTGAAGTAATGGTAGAATGGTAGTCTAAGAACAGTCTGTGAAATTGTCTGTGGAAAATAGCCATTGTACACTGATCTTAAGACTGCACTTACAAGATAACATTAAACAAAGAAGTGTGTGTTGTCACTAACAAAAACAATCCCCTCCAAAAAACAGGATTGTGTGCCGAAAGGAAAATATTTCACACACCCTGTGATGTTGTTAAGTGCTCGGCTGCACCAAACCAATTTTGCATCAAAGAAGCCAGATGAAAAGGATTCAA
Source organism: Epinephelus lanceolatus (assembly GCF_041903045.1). Lineage (NCBI taxonomy): Eukaryota > Metazoa > Chordata > Actinopteri > Perciformes > Serranidae > Epinephelus > Epinephelus lanceolatus. The sequence goes on from NC_135734.1 coordinate 38,937,080, forward strand.
AGCGACAGTGATTTTCCCTGAAATCTCTTGTAGCAACATTTTCTCAACAAATGCAACATTCTTAATTTCGCATGATTTGAATATGTTTTTCTGCTCGCAAAATGTCAATAAATATCACGGTGTTGTACACAAATATGCATCACTTTATTCTTTATCACTTTCCCAGCCTGACCTTCAGCTCATAATAAACAATCCTTTGTAAGTGCTTGTACTCGCTGATGTCCATTTTAATTTTAATTACCCGCAAAACTTGCTTTGCATATTTTATTTACAGTTTTGTATGCTGAGGAAGTTGTTCTTTAGAAAGCACAACAACACTTTGCAGTGTGTTCACAGTCTTTAACAACACTGAACAGAGCGCTCAAGAGTATGTGTCTATGTGTCTTTTCTTATAAACGTATTTTTGTAGCACAGATGAGATTTTCTATGATGAAAGGTGGTTTGAAATTGTTCTTGCCATTGTAATGTTGGCTGAGTTAAAATATATTAAAGGATAAATACAGATGTGTGAAAGTAAGAGATCTTGTAGCTGTCAGTTCCTGCACTGGTGTAGTATTTAGGGATGTATTGGCTTGTACACACTACATCTTAACAATCTACAGTGATGTTGCTTGGTATGTGTCCTATGTCCCTGACACATTAAAATCTGAAGGGATGCAATAAACACACACTCTGTTATTTTCCCAAACAGTGCTACATGGTGAACAACAAATCTGTGTTAAAATCATAGAAACAATAGACTGTATATAAAGGTGGACGTCACATCTCCACTTACCCCCAAAAATGAAGCCAAAGTATCCCAGATATTGCTGCTGCCATCTTGCACTAGTGACATATGTGGAGCCAGAGTCTGCTCAGTAGCAATCTCCCAAATTACTTGTTATAACCAGAACCCTTGAACAAACATCCCATCCGCTAACATGGAGAGGATGGGATTTATAACCTATACTGCAGCCAGCCACCAGGTGGCGATCAAGCTGTTTTGGCCTCACTTTTGGGGAGCTGTCCTGTCGTCCATCTTTATATAGTCTATGATAAAAACAGTGGTGTCACACAACTTAACATATTTTGAAAGTATTTATGTAGCAGAGACCAGTGAGAGTGAAACTTGTGTTTTGGATGTTATCATACTGTCTGTGTTTTCGCTCCGCTGCTCTGCACTGATCTGACACCTGCAGACCCGCTCACTGTCATCCCTGGCTCTCTGGTGTGGGCAAAACAGCCCAGAGATCCCCCAGGATCATCGGTAGACAATGGCTTTACATTTTTAGGTCCATAAAATCTACCCAAAATCATAAATATGTAAATATTACTACAGAAATTCCTATAATCACACGCCGTAATGTCCCCTGTGACTGCAGATGGAAAGGAAAACATAAACTAAGAGAGCTTATTTCTCAAAATGTTGAAGTGTTATATTTATACTCTAGTTTATTTTAATTTGTAGGGATGGTCACACATACCTGGACCTCAGGAAGAATAGCTGTTGTGATGCAGTAGCTAATCGGGATCCTAATAAACTAAACTAAACATCAATTAAGCAATATCACACTAGAGGGAGTGATGTTGTATTATGTTGTTGTACAACGTCATGACCTCGAGTGTGATGTTGCTTTTATACAACAGTTCAACAACAGCTTAAACAGCAATGCTGAGTAAGGAAACGTTAACAAAAGGTGATAGATTATTTAAGTATGTTATGTAGCTCCGCGAAAAAAACAGTTCCCCCAGTCTGTTGCCAGGCAACGCAGCACACACGCCAGGAACTGACAAGCTACTTTGTATTTACATTGATCTGCAACTGTGTAACTTTGTCCAGTTTGGCTGATGAAACGTTGGCAAACCTGGATGTTGGCACGGCCGGATTCAGCTTCCACTCTCCCTCATCCTCATCAGTACCTCATCAGATGATCACTGATAATTCCTGACCGTGTTCACTTCATTTTTGCTCCTCTCCAGTTTGTCGAGGTCGGCTGATGTCACACACTCATAATTTAATTCAAATGTAATTTTGGGGAAAATATCCATCTTCTTGGTGTAACGCTATAGTGCCCGTTTGTGTGTGACAGCTGGTTAATTAACAGTTGTATTTATATTTATAACACCTGTGAGCGGAGTGATTTTACTGTTACATGTCCCAGTGATGTTATACTCTATATCAGCACTCACGGAATGCCTCTCGTCCAATCAAATTACTTGGCCGGAACTAACTGTTGTATAACACCATATATCACATGTGATTTACTTGAAATTGGGTAGATCATTTTGGTGCTCTCAATACTCAACTCAAGATGTGACATTTATATAATGTTCTGTACAAAGACCGTGTATGAAGAGACACAGTCTGTGGTTTTGTGTATAAAGTTTTAAGTAGGGATGGACGATACTGGATTTTTGGCCGATATCAGATATGCCGATATGTGACAACCCATGTGACCAATAACCAATATCGTTATATCCACTTTTGTCCCTACCTAATTTTAGTGATCATCAAGTCTCTTCTGTAGTGGAATTAACATCTTATTGTGAATGTGTACTCTTATCGTGATGGCCAACCAGCAGATGGAGGCATGAAATACAATACTTTTCAATGTACATAATATTCATTAATTGTGCAACTAAGGAAAAAGCATGTTAGCCAATTCTGATAGCTCATTTTAAAGCCAGTACTGGCCAATACCGATGACGTGCTGATATCATCATGCATCCCTAGTTTTAAGATTTGGGATTTACTCAGGTTGACTCGTATTGCAGCGGTGCCTGGATAGTGTGGCGTGTGTGGTTGTGCTTCTGCCGTGGTCCTGCCAGATGCCCCCTGCTGCTGCTGTTATCATTGGTCATACTTCTACTGTTATTAAACACATATGATTATTGTCACATATGTATACTATCAGATATTAATATATTATTATTAATTATAATATTATTACTTTCATTGATGTTGTTGTGGGCTGCTGTCATTGCTGTCTGTCCTGCATCTCTCTGTCTCTGTCTTTACTGTTAATTTATTATGTTGATCTGTTCTGTACGACATCTATTGCTCGTCTGTCTGTCTTGGAAGAGGGATCCCTCCTCAGTTGCTCTTCCTGAGGTTTCTACCGTTATTTTTTTCCCCGTTAAAGGGTTTTTTTGGGGGAGTTTTTCCTTATCCGCTGTGAGGGTCCTAAGGACAGAGGGATGTCGTATGCTGTAAAGCCCTGTGAGGCAAATTGTGATTTGTGATATTGGGCTTTATAAAATTGATTGATTGATTGATTTAATTGACTGGTATTTGTTTAAGTTTCCAAAACATTTTCAACAGACATGAATTTAACCATGATTAGAACCATAGTACATCAAAATTAAGTTTAACACTACAATTCAAAGCAGTAGTATACCCAAAAACTTGCATGCATTGTTAATGATCAAATATGACAATAAACATACTCAAAATCTATTATGCAAAACAATGGAGAACTCTTTTCCGTACTGCCACAGCTTTGCTTTATGTTTATTTTTAGCTTTTTCGGGAGAATATTATCTGTAAATAAAAACAGAGGACATAAAGTTCACTGCTTTGAGCACACGGTGATAATTAAAGCCTCCTCTTATCTGGACTTTGGCAGCTCGACAGTAGGAGCGCACTGTTTAGAGAGATTTTTGTATCAAACTGAGACTGTAGACATGAGGAGGACTAAAATAGGATTTTCAAATATCCCCCCCCATCTACAGAACATCTGCAGAAACTGCTTCAGGGATAACATGGAGGGTTAGAGCAAGGTGTGCAGTCATTCACACATTCACACACGGGAGCTGTCAACACCGCTGCAGTGCATCTCCACCGGGTCAACTACAGAAGCTCTGAAATGGCTTACAGTGCCACAAGGACATACATTTTTATACATGCATATATTTTCACTGTAACAGTGTCACTTGCCTCGCGGGCTGAGGAATCTGGCTTCAGTGCCTGGTCAGGTGCATCCTGACAGCAGTTACAAAGTCATTTCAGCCCCCCTACAGCACGCCTCTCCCAGCTCAAGTGAATCTCTGGTAACTGGTAAACTTTCTGTTACGAGCCGGATTCTTTAACCTCCGTGCTACCGCTGCAGTTAATTTTTTTTTTTTTTTATGCACGCTGGCACATTAAAGAGTGCCCTCAGCTATAAACGTCTCACCAGTTCCTTACAGACACTCATTTCATACGGTATAAACAATATGAGTAAAGTCAGATAATGATGAGACTTTAATTTGCCGGTGGCCTCGGGGCTCACCACTGGAAGATTTTGATGTTCTCCTAAAGACATGGCATATCAACCACTCAGCCAGCCCAGTCTATTTTCATGCGCTAAGTCGTGTTTAGTATGCATAATGTAGTAAATATCCCAATATTATGACTGAAGGCGAACTGTGGACGAGCATTGTATTTAAAGATAATTTGGATTAGCTAAATGTGCAAAATAGATTTACTGCAGCTTTGTTTAAAACTGGGATTTAAATGTGTGCAGTGTGTACTTAAATATTAGCAAAACTGTCTGTCTACCTTATGAAGTCAGCCTCACTGTCAGGATGTTATACTGACGTTATTACCGTATATATGCCACACATATTTCTGCAAACTGATTCTTATGATTCCTATAGATGGATATTTATGGAAATATCTCCAACTTTACAATCAGAGACAAATAACTGGAGGTACCTTTCTTAAAAATAAAAAGAGAGGGAGAGAGGCATCCTCATTTGCATGCAGACAGATATTCTAACTTCACAATCAAACACATGGAGATCTGACTATTTGATGCCTGCTTTATCTTTCAAGCCTTGTCAAGAATTCTGTGGAGAATTCACAGCAGAGTGCACACATTGTTCATTTCCCAGCTCTACAATAAAGGAACACTTGGCGGAGGAATACAGGCAAAACATAAAATGAGTAACATACATGACATCTTTGTCCTATGGCAAATTACTCCAATGAAAGGAGGCTCTTATTCCTTGACAGATACATGAAGCAGAGAGCCAACATTTTTATCATGTTATCGTCTGTTTTTAATTAAAGCTTTTATCTTGTATGACTTGTCAAATGAGCGCAGTGACAGTGTTACCGCAGTTACCAAAATACAGTTGGTGAAACTATGAATACACCTTTAAACGCTTCTGCTTAACAGACCCCTACATCATTATGCTGCTGCGGGTGCTGCAGATTTACTGAAGCCTTAGACAAGGTGATGCAGATTCACTTCAGCTTTGTGCTGCAGCAGAAAGATGATAGTGAAAGTAAAAAACAGGAGGATCACTCTGAGATCTTCGCAGCGCCATTCATCTCAGTGTGCTTTAGAGCTCTGGGCCCAAATATGCTAATCCTGGATCCTGTACCCTGGCCTGTAGAGCAGACCTTGTCAAGCAGGACTACAATTTAAAGTCTGTGGGTCAGCGCAGTGGGAGCTGTGTTAAAGTGGGATAATCCCATGGACATGGTACTGTACCTCAAGGCCAGCACCGCAGACTAATCTGTGTAGAGACCGAGCACCAGACAACCATACAGAAGAAGAAGAATAAGGGTAAGCTTGTGCAGTCAGCCAAATTCATCTGCTGGCTCTGTCATGGATCATGAGAGGTGATAATCCTCCCATCATTCGATTGTTTTGAATTTCCTACAATATTCATTTAACGTTATATGTCATTGCCTTTGGTTGATGGCTTGAGGATCGAATTACACTCAGTTCGAATACATTTTTTGATCATATCTCTTCCCTCCGTATTAATCATAAAATAGAATAGCAGACCTTTATGTCTCCTTTTGTTCATCTATCACCCGGAGTTCGACAGTTTTATTTGACAGTAGGAAAAAATGGATTGTTCATTTGCTTTACACTGCCATATTTGACTGAACAGAAACCCCTTTTTCTTACACAGAGCTGCCACATCCTGTGGAAACATTTCAGCTGCCTTAAAAAGCAGCGTGTCTCTTTCTCTGCTGTCTGATATAGCAGCCGACATGTTCTGTAGTCTCTAAGTAGGAAGGATTTTTACATGCGGGAATTTTCCCGACTACCACGCGGATAGGCAGCACCTGTTGGTGTAAAACGCTCGTTGCCTTATGGCTGTATCCTGTGTGACTGATGCTGTTGTCAGTCACGAACAGGTGGATATACCTTTTAAAATTCATGAAAACTCTATTGAGCCGCAGCAAAGAGGAGAGTGAAAGAAAGTGAATTAAACTGAGACCTGCAGTCACTTTTTTTTCCTAGCCTTTAGACTTTGACCCACTCTGAATCATTTGTATATCCTGGCAGCCTCGCCACATAATTGATGCCATTCATTACATGATTGGAGGGGGGGGTGTGAGGTGAGTGGAGGTAGCCAGACCATTGCTGAGAGCAACTTGCGTTGTGATGATTGATAGGAGGCGAGCTGCATAAATGCTGGAGTGTTGGTTCCCTAAATGCAAGTGAGTGTTACTCTGGTAGCCGGCTTGGGGCGAAGCCATTAATAAACCCTGCAAATGATGATAGCTGTTGTATTGATTCTAGTTTGCACCCTCTATTCCACCGGCCCCTTCGTGCTCCAATACTTTGCCTCAGTAAACACAGGCATCGAAACTGTTGACCCAGGCTGTCTCTGCCATTGATCACGGCGTGATGTTGGGACGCCACATTTTCTTTGTTTGCGTGGCTTAATCCATCCACAAAGCTCGCTGATGGTACAAAATGGATCGATGCGCGAGGAGAAATGGAAGTATGAGATTAAAAATTATAGATTTATCCCTGAAAAATATCCCACCCGCTCTCCTTTTGCAACCGCTTGACCTGCATACTACAAGAAACCAGGAAATGTAGGTTTCAACACTAAAATCCTGCAGGGAAATGGTGCTCTCTGTGTTGTGATCACAGTAGCGTGCATGTTTGTTTTCCCACAAAACAGTAAAGGATGAACTGTTTCATTCTGATCACTTCTTCATCAGACTGACAAAAGAACAAATGAGTAATGAAATCCCAGAGTTACAGCAGCTCGCTCACTACTGGCTGATCAAACAACTGTTTCTCTGCATTCTGCAAACATTTCCCCCCTTTTTTTTTTTCCCTGCCTTCAAATCCGATCCTGCTTTGTCTCACCCACACGCCTCTCCCTCCTCCTCCTCCCGCTCCCTCCCTGTGTTTCAACTGACTGTTAACCGCCTTGTCATTTGTAATGGAAATGACACGCCCTGAGTCAAAGTGACATTATGTCAAAATTTTATCCTGTGATTCCTGCCGGGCTAAATCACTCTTGCTCTATTCCTCATTCAGAATCAAATTAGAAACACTCTCGCGGAGCCACCATAACTTCAAAAAAGACTCCAGTGTAGCGTCTTCAATAATACTTGAAATCCAGAATGCCAGCTAATGTCTTTCACTCAAGTTTCTCTGGGAGAAAAGTTGCAAACTTCGACACCTCTTTACCAAGTTTGAAATCTGCCAGAGAAAATGGGGAGGAGGGATTATGTTCAACTTTTAAATTGCAACAAACAAATGAAAGGCTGTTTATCTTTCTCCCCTCTACTGAAACGGCTGCCTCCTCTTATACTTGTATAAAGGATAGACTGTTTTATGCCTCAGCCTCCTGCTGTTTGTCTTGAAGAGTGATGGGCAGCGTCACATTTTTATGAAGCTGTGAAAGTCTTTTCCCCCCCAGTTTTTAATCGAGGTTATTTGAGGTCTAACAGGTGAATAAGGGATAAAATAAGCCAAAGGGAAAATACAGATGCGTCTTAATGCCCAGTTGGTCAGAAATGCAAACCAGACAGACTTGGTTCACACATTAATCAGCATATTGTGGGATATAACTCCAAGTGGTTTGTGCTTATCCTCAAAAAAGATATTTTTTAAGACCAAATGCTTTGAGGGAAAATCCCTGCCCACAACACATTAATGCACAAGAGAACACTTATTTTTCTCCAGCCGTCGTCAGAAAAAGCTTCTGCTTTTGATCAGGAATAACTGAAATTCATCCGACATTCGCTTTAATCAATCCTGAATGTTTAACCCATGTGTAGCCTCAACTTTTTCCTGATTTCATCAGGGCTAATGGGACAATTGTGTCTCACTGTGCAGCCTATTACCAAATCATGTTCAAAATTCAGCATCACTGGTATTTTTTTTTTTCTTATTGCTAAATCATATTCCACCATCAAGGTTACGCAGCCAACTGTGGATGAGATTGCTTGTCCCTGATAGTGGTTGGTTGTTTCATGCCCATGTTTTCTCCCTCACATAAGGCACCAAATCCCCCATTCATCCCCCCTTGTGATATTGGTCCACCTGCCTCGCTAACACAAGGTTGCCTTTCCCACCGCTTCCAAATTGACCCTTCAAGGGCTTTCTGCAGAAATGAAATTGCATTTATCTTCCATTAGAGGAAGCGTACGTTTCAAAGAAATTGTTGGGACTCGGTGACAGTGGTGAACACTGTAGATTATAAAGTTATTATGGAAACAAGAGAAAAGGTTGGTGTTCGGTGTTATAAGAGACCCAAGGACTCACTTTAGGGTATCTAAGCAGATGTGTTCGCCCCAGACAGTATTACTCTTCGCTGTATTCTGAATACAGATACAGGGACCGATTATTCACACTTCAATTAAATCACTAAGGTGTTGAGTTTGAACCTTTTGAATCCGACAGTACAGTGATGACTTCCATCCAAAGGTGTTCAGGTATATAATCAGTGTGGATGACTTATGACTATCATTGATTTTGAATCCCAATCTGTTCCAAGCCAGTTTCAATTAATTAACTCTTTTTTTAAAGGTCATCTCCAACTCTAAAGAATAAAGGTCTTCTCTCTTTTTTTGTGGTAAAGTGGGTGTAGTGTGAATGGAAATGAGTGTTCACCTTTATAGTCAGTCTTTTATTCTAACAGAAAAATAATAATCTGCAGCATATTACAGAGAGACACTGATGGAAAAGGTAAATAAAGACACTGACATCATTCATTTTGCTTTGAGTCCCCCGAGCCGTCTCACAGTGTTCAGACTTTTTGTCAAGACTGAAATAATGTCAGCACCTTACAAGTGCCAAGAACCTGCTAACAACAGAGGCAGCTAGATCACAAGTGAAGGACTTCTGGTTATGGATGTCATGAGTCAGACATAGCCAGTACACTTTGCAGTGTGCAGTATTCTTTTTACTTGCTAATTAGCTCACTCATTAGTAGGTTAGCTCTCTTGTTCACCTACTAGATAGTCAGTTCGTTTGGTAACTTGTTTTCTTTCTGAATTAAAATGTGGGGATCCTTACATGTCTGTGAACTATGGGACAGTTCTGGGGACCCCACCCTGGGTTTTATCCTAATCAATGTGTGTACATGGCGTACATTGCCCTGACAGGCGCATGGACAGAAAAGTGTGTCCTGTCTGGATCTCTGTAAAAACACAGGGTTTCACCCAAGGGCAGTGCCTCACATCCTGTGTCACACAGAGAGTTGCATGCCTTATGCCTGTTTTTGTCATCTCACATTGGGTTGTCTTGTAACTTTTTGGATAAGCTTGCAAAACCACAACCTAAAAAATTGTTTATTAACTTAATTTAAACATACAGGAGACCATATGCCTAACTGTAACTTCAAACAAAGATGACATTTTGTTGTGATCATTGATTTACAGCTGGCACTATGCAACCACAACTAGACTTCCCTGCAGATTTCCAAATGACTTTTATGTGACTGCTTTTCAATTATTAAATTGACCGTCATAACTTTATACTGGAAAATATGTACAACCAACCCTGTCTCACTCCGAAGACGTTGAAATCTGGCGCTTGGGCAGTGATTTGCGGCATCAGACACTGAGGAAAAAGACATCCTTTAACATTGGCATGATATGCAGCCGATCATTGTCATAGTTTAAGGGTGCTCGGAAGTGTCGAGGGGGAAACGTGGTAGGACAAGAACTAAAGTTAAGGTGGCGAAACTCCGAGTAGGGGGGGCGGGAAGGGTGGTGGATGGGTCCAACAAACACTGACCTTCACTTGGGAGAGTGGTGTTCATGTCATGTAAGATTATAAAGCCAAACCCTGTTGTTTTTTTCCTAAACCTAACCACGTGCATTTGTTGAAGGAAAAAACAGTCAATTTGCAGTGTTGTACTGACATAGACTGTAGACAATGCATATAACAGGCAGAACTTGACACAGTGTCCCAGAACGTCGTCAACCAATGTACCCAGAGTACCTTTCACATCATATCTGGATGAGCAAAGTCCATGACCAAACGTATGCAACAATATGTGACGAGGCAGAAGTGAGAATGTATTGGTACAACTAAACAGTGCTAAAATATACTGACATATAGATGGACTGAATTATTTCCAACAACAAAAATCTAGTTCGATGGGGGGAGGTCTGTATTCTGGTATCAATGCCGTATCTTGCATCAGTAGCTGCCCAAACGGGCTTACAAGGCAGATGACCAGTTTGGATGTACATGGGTGTTAGACTTCATACACAAGGTATAGGAAAACACATTAATAAATTCTGCATGCCTTCGTACTTGCATAAAATAAACTGATCGCATATTGTTAAGTATGAGAGTATTATCCAATTTCCCATGCTTTATAAATAAAACTAGTCCACACTAAGTCCAACTTCTCATTTTCATTTACCAAAAATACCTCAGAATTTCCGTTCTGCATTGTTACAAAGGTGCACACAAGTTATCATATAAAGTATGTATGTACACTCAGAGCACAGGCTGAGATGGTCACAGAGCTCGGATGAAATACCAAGTCCCTGTCCTGTCCACACAGTCCTCAGAAAAGGTCTCATCAAAATACCACCACCATCTGAACTTCCTAGCTTCTCCTTGAAAAACAATACATCTTTGCTGGATAAAGAACAAACAAAAAAACGCACACATCTTTCATCAATCAAGATTAAACTCCTCCTGTTGCACAAATTGGGGTTACAGCAGTAAGTTTGTGGGTTTTAGAAGAAGCTGCTGTCTTTGGGTGATGGTGTTTATCACAATGAAAATTCACATGAGACGCTGACTAAACAATATTATCTTCCACCTGCTCATTAGCAGCAACCATCTTGAAAGAAACAATACTTCTAAAGGAAAATGTACTGACAGATGCATTTGCGCTCCTCTTGGATTTTGTCATACAAGGCTCCATGCTGTGCGGTGATTTACACACAAGATTCTTTACAACAGAGCTGTGAAGCAAAATCTGCTCTGATGCAGATACTGTACACAACAGAAACTCCCCTGCATCACCAAAATATAATGATTTCATCTAATTCAAGTTCATAGAAGCTTTTATCAGCGTTTGTCATTGTGCTAGTTTTGAATGAGATGTTAAGATGTCAATGTCAGGAGAGACACGAGTGACAAAAACAAAGCTTTCACTCATCAGTTCCACTTTATATATTTCCTGTCCAATAAAGCTGTGCTCCGACACAATCCTTTTTGATTATTTTACATTTGTGTGATTATACTCTTCTGGTCTTTGCCTATGCTAAATCTTATCACTTTCCCTGCTGGGAAGACCTAATTTCCCTGAAGGAATCGATAACTCTCGCTCAATAACCTAATCTAAAGACTAATGCTGCTGTGCGCTGCCACCGGCTACATGGCTCTGGTAATCCAGATGCCAAATGTGCAAATCAGGGAAGGCTACAGATTTTGCTTTCCCGCTGAATGTCATGACTGAAGTAAAACAAATGAGGTATTTCCAGTTGTAGGTTTTGACAGTGTAGGCAGATAAATAATACATTTTATCCCTGGACAGGGGTCCAAATGTAATAATTAAAAATGTCCAGAGCTCTCATAGTGATAATGCTGCCATGAACTGCCAACAGAATTCCTGTAAACATGATCAGCATGGGACAAATAATCAAATTTGGGAACTCTTCCCACAAAACAGGTTTGTCTGCCACTTTTGTGCTTTATTTCCAAATGTTACAGGATTATTTTCAGATGCAGTGACATTGATTTCTGTGGAATAATCACTTAAGAATCCAGTAGCCGAGCCTAAGCAGTGGCAGCCTCTCCAGCTGACTAGGAAAAAGATTTTCTGTAGATGTTAAGCAATAAAACGCGGAGGAAACAGATGTCACAGTTCTGTCCACACTGATTAACTGCCAACTGACCTCTGGGGGGGGTGTAGTGCAAAAAATTCCACAGCTATAAACACAACATTTCTGTAAGATATAATATAAAGGATGCAGGTTCTTACTCAGAGCAATTCAGATTCTTGAGATGACACATAAAGAAGTTATGTGAATCAGAGGTTGCTGTTCTTTCTTGCAGAGGTGGTCAGTGGAGATGTTTTAAGACTACACAGCTATTTCCTAGAAAGACAAATAAATTAGATGCCTTTTTGTGAAGCACAGCCCACCCCACCCCCAAACCCTCCCTCTGGGGAATCAGTGTCCCATGATCAGAGTTAGAAAACAAACTGGCCTTGGCACAAACACAAGAATGACATCTGGTGAAGCTGCTTTTCTTTTTTTAACTGTACAAGCAGTTAAAACCAAAACCAATAACAACAGATATAAAATAACTACTGTAATCTCATAATGAGAATACTGAAATATATGTATATACTCTCAGTTGCCAGTTTATTAGGTACACTTGTTAAATCTTATGCAAACCAACACAAAAGCTCAGTCGTGAATTCTACGTTTATAAAGACAGTAATGTTCGGTGTTGGCTGGCGCTGTCAGAGAGGGATTACAGTAACATTAAGCAACTTTTTTTTACCTGAAAATAACAGCTTCAAAGTCATTTAGATTGTAGTCTGACTCATAACAGGGAAAATGGCACCTCTGTTATTCCCACTGCACGCCTTTAATGCCTGTTCTTGAACTATGTAACTTTGGTGAGTGGGTCGGATCTCCCGGGGGACAAGCGTTAACACTTTATGGCTCTGCAGCTCACACCTCCAGCTAGCTCAGCTGTTTTACATTGCTTTTGGTTTTGTTGTCTCAGTGATTTGTTATGATGTTTTCTTTTGATACTATGTACAATTGGAAACCAAGATAAAGATTTTTTTCTAACAGCTAGCTTGGTATTCTCAACACGTCACAGTAGGAGGTTGATGGAGGAAGAAAGGAAGAGGTTAAGACCAAGTAAGAGCCCCAACAAGAGCAAATTAAACAACCAATACAGGGCTGCAAAGTGTTCACACTGTCCTGACGTGAGCTGTATTGATTTGTCTCATGGCTAAAGGGAAAATAACAAAAATCTGACACTATAGTGTACATACATCCCTGCAAAAGTTTTGAAAGACTGTGACAAGCTGTAACCTTATCAGTGTCTTTTGTGCAGGGTGTCTACAGGTATCAGACACCCTAATTGAAGGCTTTTTTAGACCAGTTCATCACACTTTTTGACAAAATTTAGGACAGATTTTGGACAAATCATGTTTTACTTAGTTTACTAGCGCAGGTAAGCACTGCAGACAACACTAGAGTCCACCGGTTACACTGGGTATTAGAGTGAGTTTAGTCAATCTACATTTTGCCGACAGGTAAGTGCAGGTATGAAGTAAAATGACAGTATTATAGTTTCAAGAATATTTGTAACATTATAAATGAAAGCTTTTACATTGAAAGGCTTCACTCATTTTCACAAAAAGAAATTAAAAAGTGGATAAATTAAATTTGACGAAATGTTTGTAGTAGTTAAGACCTCACAAATTCAAATTTAAGGATTTTTAATGACTTTAAAGGCCTTATTGTTCTAACATTGAATTTAAGACTTTTTAAGGACCTGTAGACACCCTGTTGTGGCTTATGTCTTAAAGGGCAGGTCCAAAACTGACAATGGCGTTGCGTGGCGTGGTTTTGCTCAGCGCAGCCAAGAGTGACAATGGAAAAAGGGTATTTGATTGGGAACTGAAGCTGTTGTATCGCCCTCTTGAAAGCCACCGGACTCCATTGACACACAGTAATTCTACCTCAGAGCACACAGGAGTTGCTGGTCTACTGCAGTTTAGTTTGTTTCTTACTGTTTAACTTTCAGAACCAAACTAACGCGTCCAAGCAGTGCGTGGGTTTATATTTAGCAGTGACATCATGTAGAAACCTACATCAGGTAACATGGAATAAGGGTTTTGGAAGAGCCTAGGAAAATAGCGTTTTAATGCTAAAACACACATACTTTGACCAAAATTTGAATTTGTTGATTTGAATACAGAAAGAACCTGAATGGAAAGCTACAGAATGATATAAAAACCTCCTAAAATAAATAAAAAGCACCTTTAAAATGTACACATATATACAATAGATAACATTTGATATTTAAAAAAAAACTACATACGTGTATACAAAACTTTAATTTGGCTAAGTTAGTCTTTATCTCATGAATATGAATTTTCTGCCTTGATAGATCTAAAATCAGTCATTAGATTCTGTTTCCTTTTACCTCTGTTTAAATATACAGCCGTTACTGACATGTCAAACATTGCTAATTAACTCCTGTATTTATTCTGAAGTATTTGTTTGTTTAGTTTGCTTAAAATATAACTTGTAATTTTAATAGTCTCTGCCATAAGTCATTTCATTCACAACCACATCATTGTATTCTAATTAAAGATACCAGAGAAAGAAACAGGTTGCCATCAAATCTTTATAACACTGAATAATACAATGTGTAAGCCTCGTCCGATGATGATAATGTGGAGCCGTTTAGAAAGTGCTTAGTGGAAGCTGAGAAAATCTTATCCCTCTGACAGAAGTGATATTGATATGTCCTAATGAAGAGGAGCTGTATGGATTAGTTACAGAATTGTAATCCAGATTAGTTGCATGAGCTGTCCAATTTACATTATTGTCTTACGTTGCCTAATTGAAATCCTTTCCTTTTTAACAGTTGGGGGAAGACAAAGGCAGATTTAAGTATCTTTTAAAATCAAATCCTTTATCCTCACAACCCTGTTAACAGTTTCAAATGAGCTGTTCCCAAAATTTCTCAAGCCATGGAGTTATTATACACCTGATTTGGGTTTGTTACATCAGTTCCTATTTCACAAACCTGTTTAATTTGTTGTTTTTAATTATTCCTGTGCTGTAAACTGATAATCTCCTGTTACTGAGTGCAACGTGACTAACAAGGAATTTCATTTAAGCTCCACTTTTAGGCATGTGACAACACGGCAGCCTATTGATTGGATGCAAATGTGTTATTGATCTCTTAAAGTCAGTATTCTCTTTTTTTATCTCTTTGTTTTAATTTTCCATGTAATTACGCATATACTGCATTAGCATAGTAGCCACCGACTTTATCTGTGCGAATTTCTGATCGCCTTTTGTGGCCGATTTGTGCAACATTCACCGGGTTCTTCAGGATAAATGAATCTGCAGCGTCTCCCGAAACCTCCCCCACACCTTAATCCATTGCCTTGGTTTGCTGCTCTCTTGGTTTGATGAGCAACACTGAGGTTTTGTGCAATCTGAATCATTACAGCGAGAATATGATTTGTCACGTTCTCTCTTTTTTTTTTAAGCATCACATTTCAGAGATATATAGTACCCTGCAAGGCAACAATAGACCATAAGTATTGAGAGAAAACATAAGATAGCAAGAAGACTCGACTTAACACTATCTAAATATTGAATGGGAAAATATAAGTCAGTTATCATCACATAAGACAACAGGCTTTGAGGTTGAACGATGCTGCGCTTTAGCCAATCACAATGGAGGGGGCGGGGCTGAGATGTGCAGGTGTCCCCAGGAAATGTGTACCTACAGAAACGGCAAGCTCCGCATCCATGGCGACCGCTCCACCCAAAACACTGTCTCGTCAACGTGAAAAACATGGACAACAACACAACTTACAAGTATTGTGCATCCACCAGCACACCTTCCACTCTTCAGGACAGGAAAAAAAAGGGCAGTAGCGGCAACGTTTTTACCGCCGTTTGGTTCGAGTTGCAGGTAGGAGTGTAACACTGGGGGCACTGCCGGAAGTGAAGGGGGTGAGCGATCCCCGAGGCCCCTGCACTTCCGTTTTTTTTGTTTTGTTTTATTTTTAACCAATGGATTTCCAGATTGGTTAACTGGTGACTCTAAATTGTCCATAGGTGTGAATGTGAGTGTGAATGGTTGTCTGTCTCTATGTGTCAGCCCTGTGATAGTATGGTGACCTGTCCAGGGTGTACCCCGCCTCTTGCCCAGTGTCAACTGGGAGTCAAGTTAAGCAATTACGAAAAATGAATGAATGAAAGAATTAATCATTCTGTTTGGAAAAATACCAAAGGGGATGGTTGGATTTAAAGATAAATACCTTATTAGAATACTGACGCTATCTACTCTTAAACTCTTAACAAAAACTGGTTACGTTTTTAAGCCCGGTCTCACTCCGAAGTTGTCGAAATCCGACGCTTGGGCAGTGACTTGCGGTGTCAGAAACCAACGAAAAAAGGCGTCCTTTAACATCAGCATGATACGCGGCTGGTTGTCATTATAGTTTAACAGTGCTCTGCGGCACCAGGGGGAAACGCAGCGGGATAAGGACAAAAGTTAAGGTGATAATAAAGTGCTTTAGTTGTTGAAAGAAAAGGAAGACTGTGTACACATTAAATTTCCTGTGAAAACTGAAGTGTATTTTCATAGAAGACAATGCATATAACAGGCAGAACTTAACACGGCGTCCCAGAATGTCAACAACCAACACACCCAGGGTACCTTGCATGTCATATGTGGACATGGAAAGTCCGTGACCAAACGTCGATATGTGATGAGGTCAGAGTGAGAATGTGTTGGCCTTGTGGAATAAGTAAAAGAAATGAAGCAGTTAACATGAAATCAGAGGGAATCTTAGAATGAGACGCACATTGTGGGGCCAAATGGCAAGCAAACTGTTAACCCTATCATTTTGACAATTTGTTGCAGGTTAATTGGTGACTCTAAATTGCCCATAGGTTTGAATGTGAGGATGAATAGTTGTCTGTCTCTATGTGTCAGCCCTGTGATAGTCTGGCAACCTGTCCAGGGTGTACCCTGCCTCTCGCTCAGTGTCAGCTGGGACAGGCTCCAGCGTCCTTGCGAGCCCCAACAGGATAGGTGGTTAAAAGGAAATTTCGGTTTATTTCAACCTGTCTCCTATCGTCCTAAATTTGTTTCAAGTGACTAGTGACATAAAAATAATAGTTAGCATGTTAGCACGGTATGAGATCGCTGCTTGTTCTCGCGATATTTCGGCCGCGCTTTGGAAAGCAGAGCTAGGTGGTAAACAAACATGGCACTACTAAGGTAAGACAACACGTTTACATGTCGTTTTCTATATGTTCTCTGACATTTATCCTAACAATATGAGGCGGTCTTTGTGGAAAAAAAGCTTGTTTAGTGGACTAACTTTGCACTTGAAGGGATGCCCGTTCACTTACGTTTTAACAGGTCTGACGCTACTATGCGCCCCAGCTGTATCTAGGCTAACGGCTAACATGCTAACTATTATTTTTATGTCACTAGTGACTTGAAACAAATTTAGGATGATAGGAGACAGGTTGAAATAAACCGAAATTTCCCTTTAAGGAAGATGAATGTTGTTTTGTTTTTCCTTTATTTGTGCTTTCTTTACTCATGTTGTTTAGAGTTTAAAAAAAACCAAACAGTTTTTCTCTTTATTTGAATATGTATCGATGTACATTAATATTAAAATGCTCCCATATGGGAAAATAACTTCACTTGTGTTTACCTTTAAGTTAAACACAGCATGATGAAAGGTTACCCACCATCTCTACAGGGGACTGTGTCTAATACTAGAGATCAAAGATCAAGCAGCAGGCAGTCGCTTAAGGAAATTGGCTTGTGCAATATCTGTGCATTAAGAGAGACACATAACCATTATGTCAGTGACAGCCGCTGAGTGAAAGGGAGAGTGAGGGGGGGAAGCGAGTGGAGATGAGTGATGATTATTCAGCCATTCGCCGTGCCCAATTAAGCAATGACAAGTAATTGTTTAAACAAATTGCAACAGGACATATCTGAGGCACTCAGGGGTCATTTGTGTGATGTTGAATAATAAATAAAGACATAACTGGCTGACACGTCTCACCCGGGTGTGAACTAGAGATTAAAAAGGCCATATGGGTAGAAGCAGGAACATCACTAAGTGTGCTGTGATCCCTTCCCTCAGTGACTGCAGCTATTTAGAATACAGATGTTCAAATGTCCCCCTGTTGCTCTGTGTGGAGACCTGTTTTTCTCTAATCTATTCACCACACCCTGCCACGATTCCGCATCAATTTTCCTTTTATCCTTTTAAAATGTACATCTGGTGATATTCTGTATGATTCTCAGTGTCATCAGATTTCAGTAAAAAGCCTAAAACTAACAACGATTTCATCTTGATAAAGGTGATTTTTTTTCTGGTGTTATCAAGCTCCATTGTTACTGAAAACACATGCATGAGTCATGCTGTTACACTGGGAGTCACTGACACTCATTATGATGAACATGGGCACTGTGGTTAGTTTCAAGTGGAGCCCACATACACCATCTTGCTGCTGTAAATGTTTTGCTTAAAATCAGACAGAATTGAAAACTTATTACACTTCAGTCTGACAGTGTGTCCATTCTAACTGATTTCCTCTGGGAAGATTCGATTTTCCCTTACCAACCAATGGATCTGCCTGAATCTAAAATCATTTTACTGTAAGTCCACACTGATGATTAGCCATGCCAATATACCCGTTTTGCTGGGGTCTTAAGAGTGGAGCTAAGTGAAGTAAAAACAAGATACGATGTCAGATTATATTTAGAGGACATGTCGATGGGAGGAGTAAAATGTTTTGCATGTTGAGAGAAAAATGGTCTGTTGACATATGGCATAAACCAAAAGTATGAACTTACTGTCTCATAAAGAATAGCTACAGCGTGTAACCTTATGTGAAGTATAATCTAAACAAAAGACAGCAATCCCTATGTGCACAGTTGTGCTCAGGGACGTTACCATTAGCCTTAGAGACTGGAAGGTTTAACGCCACCCCAGAGGAGGACAGAATTTGTTTGTTGTGTAATTTAGGTGAAGCTGAGAATAAGGTTCACTTCTTGTTTTACTGTTCTGTGTATGAAGACATAAGGAATGTACTTCCCAGTAAAATGATGTCTATTTATGTTGATTTCTTTTGGTTGGATGATCATGAAAAATTTGAATTTTGTTTCAGAAAGAAACAAGAACCTTTTCTGTGACTGAATTTCTTTGCCAGGCCTGGGATAGAAGAAGAGCATTCTGTTTCTGGACTGAGTAGTTAAATAACATGTACTTTTGATTGTTTCTGCAATATCATTGTAATGGTGTCTTGTAAACCAATGAGGGTTGGGCACATGTAAGGGTGCATGACAATCAGACACTTAGATAATATAGAAAACAAGCCAATTTTGCCCTCCAAGATAATGCGTGCTAACTGCGCTAAAAACAGATAGGAAATCTGCAACGACAACAAAAGACAGCGACTGTGTTGTATTAAGATGCTGTGAGCTGCACATTCAACATTTCTAAGCAGAAGTCAGAAAATAACGTTATCTCAGAGCCTGACCAGAAAAGGTCTCTCTTCCTGCCTCCGCCTCACTCAGACTCACCCTGGGTCTGGGTTTACAACTACCTGTACCAGAGAACAGCATGACAGCGACGAGCGCTCACCCTGCAGCTAAATCTCAGGACTGAAAGGTAGTAGTAGTACACTGCACACTCAGTGACAAAAAAAAAAAAATTAATCAATTAATCAAAAAAACAAAGACTCTCTGTCGACTGAGGGGTCTCTGACTGATGATTTGAATCTTCTACTTTCAGGGGGGCAGCCCCACTTAATAGCCGTGTCTATCTTGTCGACTGACTAATCATTAATACCCCTGTGGCACTCATTGAATTGATATTTATTTTAACCAAGAAACCGCAATTTCATGTCACAACATCAGACGAATCAGTCAACTCGGTGGAGTTATCAGATTCAAAGGTCTGGACCACGGCAAGTAAACTCTAACTATAACCCCAAATACTGAATGTGTTAATCAGCGGCTGACAATATTCCCCAACAAATCCACTGGCCAGCTGTGACTCAGAGGTAGAGCAGGTCGTACACTAATTGGAAGATCAGCGTTCGATCCCGGGCTCCTTCAGTCCACATGTCAAAGTATCCTTGGACAAGATACTGAAACCCAAGTTGCTCTCAATGGCTGTTCAATCAGTGTGTGAGAGCATGTGAATGGTTACTGAGCAGCAGGTGGCACCTTGAATGGGAGCCTCAGCCACCAGTGTGTGACTGTGTGATTGAATGGATGAATGTGACATGGAGTGTATAAAAGCACGTTGAGTATTCGGAAGACTAGAAAACCGCTATGAAAGTCCACAGGTCCATTTACCACAATTTCTTTTTAAAGGTCCAATGTGTAGGACTTCATGGCACCTAGTGGTGAGGTTGCAGAACTGAAAACTCTCCCGTGTGTCAGGCATGTTTAAGAACTACAATAAGAAAATGAAATGGCCCTATCTAAAGCCACTGCTTGATTTTTCCATTCTGGGTTACTGTAGAATATGGCAGACTCCATGGAAGAGGAACCGCTCCATGTGTAGATATAAATGGCACATTCTGAGGTATCGAAAACACAGCGATTCTCATTTTCAGGTCATTATGAATTGTTCATTGTTCTGCTGGTAGTTGCCCCTAAATCCTGCATGCTGAACCTTTAAGTAACACTTGCTATAAACGGCATTACCCAGTTGTTTTAGGAACTTATAAAGCCCTTTAAAAGAAGTGATGAGATTTGCGTCTTCAGTAAGAATGGGCTTGTGGCAGCAGACTAACACATTGCTGGTTTTGGTCTTTTCATAGATCTGTTGACTATGAGAAAACATGTAGAATATTGCCAGTTTTATCCTTAATAAATTATTCACAGAAACAACTTCTGATGAACCCAAAAGATCTTTCTTTGTGAGAATCAGTTAATACAGTATAATTAGGCTCCAACTTCTTCTTCGTATTGTACTTTCTGTTGCCAGGCATAACCCCAACCCAGTCTAATATTGTCTGTTCTCGGTATCTAGAAATAAATCACCCAGGAGCAATGCAGAGTTGTTTGTGTTCCCCTTTTCTTCCTCTTCATTTTGCATTCCCCACATGCGCTGATTCATCCAAACTCTGTGGCTAATGCTTGTAATCCTCCTCGTCAAACAGGGATGCCAGTTACTCCATTAGCAGGGTTTCTCATGTTGATGTCAGGCAGGCCATTGGTTTGCAAGGGGAATCTTGTTAGGGTTCTTATTGACATTGTGTTTCATTAACTTGATTAATGACATCTATTGGGGCACGCTCCACAGTAATCAACATCTCTGCAGAGAGGGGCTGTCTGCAGTCAGAGATGGGACTCTCCTGCCCACACATGACTGGCCTCTCTCTGTGTCCTGTTTGTTTCCAAAAGGCTGCACTCAAAAAGAATCCTATATTCATAAATACCAAAGTAGCAAGCAGTGAGAGAACATTAAGTAGACCCCAGATAACCATTATGAACTTTCCATTTCAGAAACTGTGCGTGTGTTTCAGAAAACAGGCCCTTTGAAAATTAAAGAAATAAAGCATCTTGTGTCCATACCAGGCAGGAATACATCACTTAAGATGCTCCTACTAAATTATTTGGTGATATAAGTGCTCATTGTCCTGCTGTTTGCTGTGATTTCTTCACCATTTAAATATAATTACAAGACGCACACTGCCAGGAAAGCTGTCTATTAGACTGGCACTAAAGAAAAGGTCAAGAAAAGGTTTTTGTACAATGCCACTTTTAAAATCCCACACACCACACTCTAATTTAAGTGTATTACACTGTCAATAGGATAGGTTCTGGGTAAACATCTGAAGGACAAAAGACTCTTGCACATTTTCACACATCTGATGTTTCCTAAAGTGGTTTGTTCAAAGCAAAGGGATTTCTTCCTCCATGTCTGTGCATCCTACATCTGCTCTCGTATCTCCCTTCAGGAAGAGTGACATCCAGGGTCAGTGCATGAGAGATGAGAAGCTGCTCGGCCTCAAACACCCCGAGAAGGGGAACACTGAAGGCCACTGACTCCCAGCTCCAGGCGCTGTGTGCCAGCGAAGAAAGATACAAAAGCAGAGATCAAAAAACCCCCACCTGGAATTCATATTTACCTTTCATCATCTGCTTCTTACCCATATTGTACTCAGTTATATTTTCTAGCGCTCTTAAGGGAGAGAGGGGAAAGCTGTGCTGGTGCAACTCCAAGCAGGTGGCTGCTGGGCTGCCAGGGTTGTGTCTGCTGTGGGAGCTGACTCAGATAATTTGCCTTTTCGGCTTATTTTCTTGGTACGCTTTGCTCACAACAATGCAAAGTAAGTGTGCAAGTACAACAGTGAATTAAGTCAGTATATATGCAGTGAAATAAAACGATGTAATATCCTGCTGCAGGATATAGATGTGGTGTATGTTACATAATTATACGTCTTAGTTAATCACTTATTGGTCACTCACACTTAATCTTAAGTATTACTTTATATAAGCATTTGTGTAAGTGGTGAACTAGCGTTGAACTGTTTTGGCAGCTTATGGGCCAGTAACGTTTGTTTTTGCCAAAACTGAAGTTTGTTTTCGCCAGACTGTGCCCTCAGCATAATGCTTGGCTCTGAGGGTGAAATGTGAACTTGCTGTTTTTGAACATTTCTGGAATTTGCGAGATTTTATATCCTTTTTTTTTTTTTTTTTACCAAGAAATGTCATTACAAAAAAATTGCTATCACGTAAGTTCAGTGTCTGCGGCTCTATTAAAAAAGCCTGCCTTTCTTAAAACACCAATCAGCTACCCTGAAGATTAACTCAGCTTTTGTTAGGTGTT
This sequence comes from Epinephelus lanceolatus, assembly GCF_041903045.1. Taxonomy (NCBI): domain Eukaryota; kingdom Metazoa; phylum Chordata; class Actinopteri; order Perciformes; family Serranidae; genus Epinephelus; species Epinephelus lanceolatus. The sequence goes on from NC_135734.1 coordinate 38,959,880, forward strand.
AATAAAAGTGTTTCTTGGAAAGATCTTCATCTTCTGCCGTCATCTCTCCACTAGACTGAATAAATACTGCCTGAGGACACTGCTGGAGAACATTTCAATTAAGAGATCAAACTCGGTGCCGATCACTTCACAGGAAAATATGTGATAACCAACATCTGTTGATTTTTCAGAGCAACATGCTTGATTTAATTTGATAAGTTTTGATTGGTAAGATGTTTATCCACTCAAAAATGGAACAAACCTGGAATGAACTTTATGATGGATGACGACAAAGCTGGATTTTTTTATGAAAAAAACAATATGATAATCAGTCTCTCTTGACTACAAAGAACGCCACTATGCAAGGTACTGCACATAAGGGTTACACCTGGTGATTACTTTCATATAATTTGTCAGATATTTTTGATAAATCGTTCTTTAAAAAATGAAGGTAATAGTGCACCACAATATTTTTGATCACACACCTGAATATTGATTTTTCCATAATATTGCAGGGTTGACTACTGATGTTTTAACAAAATATTTACATGAGAATTTTGCTAAAAATATCATCACTAATGTGGATATAATGACTGAGTGGTCAAAGGCAAATTATAGAACAGTCTGGTAAGCTCAGATAATTACACTTCACGGTAATGCAGTGAGTGTCTGAGGAAAAAGTAAACACTTAACAATATAACAGTATCCAAAATCTAGAAAGATATCTAGTCTCATATCGATAGAATATCAATAAACTGCCCAGCCCTAAACTTAATTCCATATTCCTATCAAGGTGACATCATCAAATTCCTTGTTTTGTCCAGTTCATACCAAAGATTTACAACAAGACCAAACTGTTTTCGAGAATGTTGCAGAGAAAAGTTTCAGTGGTGTGAAATTACCGGTTTCAGCTCAATTCAAGCCGGCTGATGGTGTCACCTGCAACTCCGCTGGTCAAGTCGCTGACAGCTGGTTTTAGAACGAAAAGCTGGTCACCTGTTTCCAACAGCCAATCGGCTTGTAGTGAAGTCTGCTGGCTCAAAATGACCACAGACGGCATGTTTGCTTGCTGTGGGAGTCGGACGGTGGGTCTCTGCTGCTGCTGCTGCTCACATTCTTACTAATTAATGGGCACTGCTTACCTATATTATTGTGGCATATTTATCATGAATACAGTCCATCAGATGCTCGTTTTGTTTCTGTTTTTCACTGTTTCATCACTACTACAAACGCAACTGTAGCCAGTATCTCACTATCACTATCCTCATTCATATTTTAAGAAGCTACAAATTATATTCAGCTACAAAATAGGCCTGAAAAGCATCGGTGTGACCGATGGTAGAACCTAGGAACAGCGAATTGACCTATGGATATGCCCCGCCCTCAAACACGATGAGCCAATCACAGTGCGTATAGCCATTCCAATACACTCGGACAGTCTTTGCCTGGACGTCCATTGAAATGCATTACAGAAAGTCAGTTTCGTTCGGTTCAATGACCTTTTTCTGAGATTTGAAGTTTAAAAATGGTCAAACGGTGTGCATGGGGTACATGCAACTCCGACACAAGGTATCCTGAGAGGCTGGGCGACGGGGTGTATTTTTTACCCTTTCCTAAACCACATGTCAACCGAGAAAAGTGTCTCCTTTGGATAAAGTTGTGTGGTAACGTTAGACCACAATATCAACTCAACGTGAATAAGATTAACAATGATGTCTACATCTGTTCTAAGGTAAGTCAACATCGTGTTTGAGGCAACATATTGTCACTTTGCTGGAAAGAAATATAAAGTTATCTTTAACATCTCTAGCTAACGTTAGCTAAAGTTAGCCTAACGGTAGATCCTAGCTGCGTTGTTCATCATGTCACCTTGTTTGCTGGGAGTTCATTAGCCTATTTTGTTCTAGTTTTGTACTTTGGTGATCGTACATCATTGTTAGCTGTTGTCCAAAGGGCTCTAGTTAAGCTAACGTTAACTTCTGGAGCTTAGCTTCATTAACTTATCTGTAATCGCAGAGATAACAAAGGTTGGCAAACGTTATGCTGAATGATTCAGTGTAAATACTGTAGCACCAAATTAACGGAGAGACACTCTTGGTAAAGATGGTAAAAAGGCTGTTATCCTTTTCTCATATTCTGAGCCAAAAACCTTAACTTTAGTGGCACTTTAACTTGTTGTCTTTGATGGCGACAGCAACGAAATGTGGTTTATCCCGCTTACACTGGGACCTTTGGCTTTTGGGCTTGTAATTTAAGCTTTTCATCGACCTTCTCCACAATAAAATGATTAATATATCCCTCCAATTCATAGTTTAGGCCCTTTTGGTTACTTCTCAATGACATCTGATTGTTATGTCCCCAAAAATCATCATTTCCCTCCTGTGAAATGCCGTGTACTGTGACACCTGCCATAGCGCCAGTCACTGAATGTTGATATTTTGTCTGAGTGAGTGAAGGGGGGGCGTGGCTTAGCCATAGGTCAATTGCAAGTTGTTGCCCATTTCATTTCATCATGCCACAAATCTTAAGTCTGAACTGTGCTTGACCAACCTGATGGGACGAAAAGCAGAAAATCCTAAAAATCATACTTAAAACTATTGATTGGGATGGGAAGGTTTTTGTTTAAAACTACTTATTAATTGTCAAAAATATCTGCTGAATATTTCTACTTTTTCACTAATCGATTAATCCACTAGCCATTCCTATCAAAGATTAATAAATAATCTTCTGTAAATTTGCAACTAGACTTATAAAAGAGACACTCGGTTAATATACAAGGAGAGTATTGAGGAAGTTACATTTGACAGTATTCATACCAAGTTTCTTAACTGTGTGAATATAAAATACTGTAAGCCTAGAAAGTCTACAGATTGTTATGTACTCAGTCTATCTTAAAGGTCCAGTGTGAAGGATTTAGTGGCATCTAATGGTGAGGTTGCAGATTGTAACTAAAACTTCTCCCATGTGCCAGATGTGTAGGAGAGCTATGGAAAGATACGAATGGCCATATCTGGAGCCAGTGTTTGATTTGTGTGCTCTGGACTACTGTAGATACTTATGTAGATATAAACGACTCATTCTAAGGTTACAAAAACACAATGTAGTTTCAGGTGATTGGACACTAATGAAAACATAGTTATGAATATTATATTCTTTTTCTGGCAATAGATGCCTCTACATTTTACACAGTGGACCTTAAATGGTTAAATCTTTAACTGCAGTATATTTGCTGTTTATTCTGCAAAATAAGGATTTTTTTTTTATGGAAATGTTAAAGGCAGCTAAGTGGGATCAAAGCATTGTTTATTTGAAAAAATGTGCGACTTGGATTGTGTTCAGGTATTAGTTGTTCATTAATGTTGGTTTTAAAAAGCCTTGCATCTTTAAGTGATGTGCATATAATTCGTTTCCTCTTTTTAAGGCAGCAAACGAGTTCCATGATTTGGAAACTGGACAAAAAGCAACATTAATCATGGATTTACCCTTTAAAGTTCTCTCCTGGAGCACAACTCATCAGGTGGAGATGATCATTTAGCGCTGTTATGGATTGTCTTTGATTGCACTGAATATAATCTCTAAGTAATGTGTGACACTGTAGGTTATTAGCAGTGTTTTCATTGTTTCACCCATGCATGACACTTTAAAATAATTGCACCTCAGACCTTAGGTAATGTATTTGACTCATCAGATAGATCAGAATTTGCAGAGATGTGCATTTCCTGATTTTTCAGCCCTGATAAAATCCCTAACATGTTTTACCCGGCATCACTTATTTTCCCATCCCTCAGCAGCCCCTGACTTGCGCCCAGGCGATTAAGTGCTCAGAGAGTGACAGACATAATTGATGAGCAACCACAGCCAAGCTGGTCTCATTCTGTCCAGGCACGGTGCAAGCCGGAGACATGACCGAGGCACCTTAAAGTCTCGTCCTTTTAATTACACTCGTACTTTGCCAAACAAAACACTCAAACTCCCTTGGAACTCCTTCAATAGAGTAATTTGTTGGATTGGGGTAAACACAAAAGGAAGAGGATACAAAGCCTTGAACAGAGGGCCAAATGAAAAAATTGTGTTCTGTGTGATATTTATGGGAAAAGCTCTATTTCTTAAATACAGCCTCTTTTTTTCTCTCTACCACAAAAGGCTGTCTGAACCCGTACAGTTGATTTTTTAAACACACTGAGGTCTGTCAGATGTTGGTTTTCGTCTTGGGTTACTGGGATTAATGGTTTTGAAATAAAATCAAAACCATTTCTAATGACTGATTGAATTGATTTTTATTTTATGTCATGCACACAAACATGTGCCCAACCCTCGTGGGTTTACAAGACACCATCACAATAATGTTGCAGTGATCAGTCCAAAGTACTTGTTTTGTTACTGGTCAGTCTCCAGACAAAGTACTTTGCCTTCTATCCCAGGCCTGGCAAACAAATACTGCCAAAAAAAGGTTCTCCTTCTAAAAAATAATTCTTATTTTTCATGGTAATCCAATCAAATCAACATAAATAGAAGTAATTTTACTGAAAAGTAGATCCCATATGTCTCCATATACAGTACAATAACATGTAAAATGAAACTCATTGTTACACAACAAACAAAGTCTGCCCTCCTCCGGGGTGCCATTAAACCTTCTAGTCTCTAAGGCTAAACATAATGTTCCTGAGCACAACTGTGCACATAGGGATCTTTGTCTTTTGCTTAAATAGATAATAGCAAAGACATGGTTCCAATCCTGAAACCTAAATTGGTTCGGTATATGTAAGCATATGTGTTTTGTACTCTTAATTTGGTGTAAGAAGCAATTTTTGATGACTGGGTGAAATAAAAACTCCAAAACTCAATACGAACTCTGAAAGACAACCCTAGCATACTGTCAACTTATCATGTTGTTCAGGCTAATTGCTGCAAACAACTGCCTACATACACATCCAGCAGACTCAAAGCAAAATGAGCAACCCATTGGAGTCAATCTTCACCAACTCCTCAGAAAACGTCTGCTAGTTGCTCAAGGTTGAGCAAAAACTAGTTCAACTCAGCTCTGTGTCATTTTTGGGCAGGTGGTGTTCATTTAGCTTGTTAGGAAATGGCTGCCTGCAGTTTTATATTGGTGGGTCGGGTGATGAGAGCCATGGCACTCAAACATGTACAGTCTGTGTTTGGGCAGAAGAACCAAAACAAAGGGTTGAAAGATGCCAATACCCTGCTACACTGGACAGAGAAAACCAGACTTTTTCAACTGTCATCAACAAAGCAGACAAGCTCACATTTTAACCAGTGTTTGCTCCGTACAGCAGCAGCAGAGCTGCAGCAAAGAGTAGCAGGAGTCAGATTTCCCTTCAAGTCATGAGAGTAAGGAGAGTTAACAGACAGGCGGAGGATTTGGTGTCAAAGTCAAAAACAAAAGTGCCTATTTGGCAATATCTCTGATTTAAACCCAATGGTAATAGGAAACCTGATAACATTGGAAGTAAAAGGAGCTTGTTGCATCACTAAGAAGTTGGAAGTGCACAGTCGGTCGCCTGCAGCTCTTCATCTAACAGCTCACTCTGGCTGCTCCTGACTGTTCCATTGCTCCCTGGCATATTTCAAACTGATCTGTTGTCAACACATCCTGAAAATGACTGTTGTCTTGTTTAGTATTTTGTCACGAACGATAGCTGTAGTGCTAATCTCACTGACAAACACAATGCATCTCCTGTGACTACTTCATGATAAAGGTCAGCTCTTGTTTTGACGGTGAAATACTTTGAATGTGAAGCCGCAGCAGAAGGAAATGTTTGGTTTGCATTAGCAGTAACTTAATTCAGCACTCTAAAGACAATGTCATGTCTTTTCTTGGTTAATGTCCAGCATTATCAATAATCAGGTGTCGTCATTGGGCGCCCCATAGCTCAGCGCATGTACAAAGGCAATGTCCTTACCACAGCGGCTGTGGGTTTGATTTCAACCTGTGGCCCTTTGCTGTATGTCACCCCCTTCCTCTCTGCCCATTTCATGCTTAATCTGTCCTGTCAAATAAAGGCAAAAACCAAAAAATAATCTTTAAAGATTAATCAGGTGTCATCATTAGTTAACTATGAGAAGATATCCTCACCGTGGCAACCCAATGATGAAAAACAGGGGAAAAAAGGCTTGCACATCCCTGTGCCTGATGAAGAGAGTGCTGGATCAAAGAAATGTCTGGTAAAGTAGAAACAAATTGATCCACACAACAAGTCGCTTCCATTAGAAGATTTTTAATTCTGTGTTGCATTTCAAGCCAGCAGCTCCTGCTCAGACGTCTCAGTGTCCTTATAATGAAGCACAATGCATTCCTGTCCTGTGTTAGTTCCCATGTTTAATCTATAGTTTTTAACAGCACTCTCATCTGTCTCTGCACTGTTAAAAAGGGTGATATCAATGTTGCACAACGTGATTTTGCCAAGTAGGACATGTTCCTGGATCAACATCCCACATTACGTTCCTGGACCAACATGCAATGTTCAACCAATGATCAACCAATCACAACCCTCTGACATCATCAGTGTGCTGCTTCTTTGTGCTTCTTCAGAGCTAAGCTTCCAAAAGTAAGTTAGTAAAATTAAACAAAATCCTTAATAACATTAAACAAAAACCTTGAAATCCACTGCAGGGTTAGTGAGTTAGCTTGCTAAGTAGGTAGGCTATGCTAACAAGTAAGTTTGCCTATAGGCTAGAATATTCTTCATTAACGGAGAGTGGTGATAATAATATAATTTTCAGATGTAAATACCTGTGATTAACACATTTTCCCTCCTTTTTCAAATTGACTATTTAAAAACATACTCGTTAGCATAGGCTACCTAATTGGCAAGCTAACTTGCTACTATTCTAGTCTATTGGCAAGTTTACTTGTTAGCATAGCCAATGTAGTTAGCAAGCTAAACTAATTAACTTTGCAGTAGCTCATAAAATCCTCAGTAACAATGAACAAAAACCTTATAAGCTACTGAAGGGTTAGCTTGCTACGCAGGTTGGCTATACTAACAAGTAGGCTTGCCAATAGGTGAGAATATTAGTGAGTTAGCTTGCTACATAGGTAGGCTATGCTAACAAGTAAGCTTGGCTATAGGCTAGAATATTAATTGACAAAGACTGTGGATAATATAATTTTTCAGCTGTAAATACCCGCACTTAACACATTTTTCCCTCCTTTTTAATCTTCTATTAAAAACGTAGCCCACCTACAGTAGTTAGCAAGTTAACTCACTAACCTTGCAGTAGCTTATAAGGCTTTTATTCGTTGTTACTGAGGGTTTTATTCAATAGTGCTAGCGTCAAATTGGAAAACTGGCTTAGCTCTGAAGAAGCACAAGGGAATTTGGAAAGAAGCACAGGAGCAGCACACTGATGATGTCAGAGGGCTGTGACTGGTTGACTGCAATGTTGGTCCTGGAATGTGATGTGGGATGTTGATCCAGGAGCATGACCTTCTTGGCAAAATCACATCATGATATTAATGTTATTTCTAAAAAAAAAATATGTTAGTGGGCCTAGAAATGAAAGTAGAGGTAAAGCCCTGATTTTGTGTGCATAACTCTGACCTGTAGTGTCAGTACAGTACAGTTAATACCTGATTGTCTTAAGAACTGTGAGCACTGTCAAGTAATTTTCATAGTAAAAGAAATGTTATTTATGATTATCACATTTATTTAAAACTGTGTTATTGTGGCACATTTTGTGGTTCTCCGTCTTCTGTTGTGTGTCTGTAACTCATTGTTACTGCTGCCCATCTTGGCCTGGACACTCTTGAAAATGAGGCTTTGCTGGTTAAATAAAGGATCAATAAATACATTTTTAATAACAATACAGCAGTACTGTGGCAGAGCAGGTCCAGTGCAGACACTGACAGGAGACTGCAACTCCTGCTGATGTACTTCTTTCACTGCACAGCCGGAGAAGAAGGTGACTAATGGTTGTGTAAGACTGCAGCTGATCTTTGGATCTAATGGAGCTTTAAAGCCACATCATAAGCAAATGTGTAACAAATAGATATCCTGCGAGTTGTGACGGTAGATATTAAAGTCTGTAATCGACCTCTGGCTGTTTGCATGTTCTGGGATCAAATCTAACATTTGACCTGACTAATTGATTTTTGCGTGCATGTCTTCGAGCTTTACCGATTTTCTACAATACAGAATGTTCGCACTGGGTAACATCTTCCCACGCCCGCTGCTAGACTTGCAGTAATGATATATGAGGCCAAGTGTACTCACCGTCCTCCCGAGACTTCTGAATGAAAGCATCGACGCCGCTCTCTCCGTAGTTTCCCTCTGAGGCCACTGTGGAAACGTAGTTCCAGCGCATGGCCTTTACAATGTCCACCATGGCCTGGGCCTGATAGGTGTCTGGAGGCACCACGCGTGAGAAGAAGTCGTAGCGGGTGTTGTCACTCAGCTCTGGAGCTGTGGAGGCGTAGCTCACCTGGGGTATCTGCACAGGAAAGAATATTGATAACAGCATGAGCTTCAAGTAGCTTCCAGTGGAAATAGTTTTGGGAGGGAGTGAAAAGTATTAGGGCTAAGAAAGTTTATCTGTGTAGCACCTTTCAACAACAAGGCAGTTCAAAGTGCTGACATAAGACATAAAGGCATTGAGACTAGATAGAAAAGAAACACGAAGCAATATAAAAAGACAAAATAAAAGGACACAGAAATTAAAGAAGATAAATCAGAAAAAGAGATTAAACAGGGGAATACAGTGCGGTGCAAGATATGAATAAATAGTCCCACATTTAATTTAATTCAAGGAAGCAGCAAACAAAAAAGTCTTAAACCTTGATTTGAAAGTACTGAGATTTATTGCACCCTAACTTTTCTGGGACTTTGCTCCAGATATGTTCAGCAGAATAACTGAACGCTGCGTCTCCGTGTTTAGTTTCGACTCTGGGGACAGGAAGCAGGCCCGTCCCAGACCAGCTGAGAGGTCTGAACAGTTCATTATGTAGCAGAACAGAAATTTATTTTGGCCCTGGAACATGCAGAGCTCTGTAGACAAACAGTATTTTTTTTAAAGTCCATTATTTGACAAACAAGACCATGGTGTAAAGATTTGAGAAATGAGACGTGAGTGATCCACTGTGCTGGTTTTGGTGAGGACAGCTGCAGCTGTCTGAATGACTTTTAAGAGTGATCTATAAAGATTATAATAATGAAGATAAAGATGCGTGGGTGCGTTTTTCTCATTCCTAGTGAGACACTGCCCTTTAATTGTTGATATATTCTTTAAGTGATGTTAGAGTAATTTTGTAATTGTCTAAATCCATGACTACACAAAGATTTCTGGCTTGGTTTGTGGTCTCTAACATTAGCGACTAAAGCTGGGCTCTGGTTTTTAATCACTCCTCTTTGGCTCCAAAAGCAAGACTGTCTGTTTTATCTTTGACAAAAGAAAAATGAGACATGTATGGGTGGGGGGAAAGAAATCAATGCTTAGATGTGCTGCAATGCGGAAGATGCGATGAAGCTGTTGGAGGGTAAAACGAGCAACGTAACGACTGTCAGGACTCTGCCTCTTCATTCCAAAAGTGCAGCTGCAGGCTACCAGTAAGCTATGCTGTGTTGTCTGTAAAGTATTGTTTAATTTTTCTTTGTAGGCGGGCTGGAGAGACAAAAAAAAAGAAAGAAAGAAGCGCTGTGCCGAAGTCAATAATGGTCTGGAAAAACCTGCTGTTTATTCATGTTGGTGACATTCTTAGGTAGACAAACATGCATGTAAACACAACGGGTAATGTAAAGGTCAGTTAACTTCTTGATACACCTGCTAAGGGGGCTGGTAGTTGAAAAAAATCAAGCATATTTTTGACCAGCCAAAATAAAAAAATGCCTTTCTGTGTCATATATATGTTTTTCCAGTACATTTAATTAAGATAGAAAGGTACTACGTTGGATACAAAATTGAAAAAGAGGCCAGAGCCAAATCTGAAGCAAATCATCACCACAGTCTATATGTGAATAAGTTACCTCTGGTACACAGCGATGCACTGTATATAACTGGGGCTTTTATTGTGAAAGGTAAGAACGGAAAGTGAAGCTAATGCGCTGCTGCTGACAATGTGGGAGGCAAGAGTTTGACGTCTTGATTCAGACACAGGGCCTCCATGCTAATATTTCACTGCATTCATAAGTATGGGCGCAACACTAGGTAGCAGCAGACCAGTGGTGAGTGATAGTTTAGTGGATCGGCTGATGTCCCATATGGTAAACAGTGCCGAGAAACTGAGCTTGAGATGGTCAGTTATATGGCACCAATTAGACGCACGTGTGTTTGTTTGCCTTTGTTTGACACAGACAGCCTTGGACAGTAGTTCCCAACTGGTGGGTCACAGTCCAAAAGTGAGTCGCGGGTCCATTCTGAATGGACCCCAAGTGACTCGCGAATGTGTCAAGTACAGTGAATTTCCGGCACATATCTTTTATTTTGAAGTGCTGCTTCCTGCTGTAGAGTGAGTGACTAACGGACAGCTACTTGACAGAGACAGCAAACTAGCTCGACAACATGGCCAAACACAAGTATGATGCTGAATATATTAAACTGTGTGGACTTTGAACTGTTGACTAAGGAGAAATCTGGACCCAGTGGCTGAACCAGTTGGGATCCACAGGCCTAGGAGCAACCTATGAGCAGCAGAGCCCCTAAATGACACCAAAATGCAGTAGAAACTCTCAGAATGGTTTTACTCACATAAGTATTTTGTTACAAATATTTACCCACCAGTGTGGCGGACAGCCTTCTGAGATTTACTTGCCAAACAAAAAAATCTACCTGCATTTGGCGCTTGGCAGGAGTTCATTTCAGACCCTGATGACAGGCCTATGAGCCTATTTAATTCAATTTAATGTCTACATAAATACATTTGAGAGATGAACATGAAGTATATCCTGAACACTTTGTACGCCATCACCCGGAGACTAAGGTTGGAGCTGGCAGAGCCGACAACGGAGCAGAGCAGCAATCAGCAGTAATGTAAACAAATGAGACCAGCTGACCGATAAACATGGCAGCATTAAACAATAAACAACTCTGTGGGATAGAAAAAAACTTTGTCAGTCTGTTTCACTTCAAAAAAAAAAAAAAAACCTGCACTCCGCTCGCTCAGTATTTTGGCTTTCCCTGGAGCAAAGGGTGCAGCATAGAGGTCGCGCTGCTGGAGACAAAATGTTTAAAACAACACAGTGACGCACACCCCCTCATTTTGTTATTCGAACACAGGCGGGAGACTGTGAGGTGCTTTCAGATTAATTGATTCATTAATTAATGCAGTTAACTTTTTAAAATAAAAAGCCTGTGGACCATTTATCTTAATTGCCACTTGTATTTCATACTGTATTCCAGTGGAATCAGGACTCCAGTAAATGGTTGAGCACAGAGGATAGCCGAAGAGAGCCAGAGACTAAAATTGCTATTCATTCAGTCGAGAATCGATTTTGAATCTAATCGGACACCAAAGACTCACATCAAATCATGAGCTTCCAAAACATTCTCAACCCTGGAGACAAGTAGAAATTAAAACCATTTTTTCAGTGAGAGGCCTGACAACATCCAACAAGCTTCCTTCCTTTCGAGACTCAAAACAAAGCTACTGATCCTGAACCCCCGCCGAGGCTTTAAACACCCAGCCTCAGTGCTCCCTCACACTGCAGCAGGCTGCTCAGTTCACAAGCTGAGGCGATGAGCATGTCAGCCTCATGAGTAGGGGTCACTTGCTAAACATAAACACATCTTAGCATGGCCTGTTGTACACACCACAGAATGTGCTGTCTTCGCTGTAGCATCTTACTTTGATAAAAAACGATCCACTGCTACAGGGTACGCAGTAGTAGCTTTTATAATAGTAACACTTTGTAAATGCAAGAACTTGCATCATGGCAGGCTTCTGTTGCTCCCTCCGCTGCGAAGATGTTAGTGATGCGTGTGTTGGAGAAAGAAAAACATTACATAAGGAACTTAAATATAAAAATAAATGGGTCAGCTCGAGCACGAAGCCTGTCTTGAGTGACCATAATTTTAGATTTTCTGGTGGTGGTGGTTGTGTTTCAACACAGGGGGCTGTTTTCGTGGGATTGCACTGTGTCAGTTTTTGTAATAGGTAAACTGTGTTCGTGCAAATGGGATTTTTCATCCCTATGGCACACAGTGATTCACCAAACAGACGGCCGGGGTGTTTCCTGGTAATGACACACAGTGTGCCTTTTGATGAGGATCTGTCGTCATGTTTTTGTGTCTCTGAACAAAATGAGGAGAAGGTGCACTCAGTGATACATGATCCTAATGAAAAACAGCCCTGTTTTCCCTCTAGATGCCTCTTTGCCACATGGCATGCGACATTTCATTATCAGAGACAGCAGACCTGTAGGCTGGGGGACACACCACACCACACACACACACACACACACACACACACAGATAACCCTTGATATTAAACATCTGACTTCAAGGCAACGTCCTCCCACCAAGATGAACACTACTGTGGCCCAGCTCTCTTATTTGAGTCAAAATATATAAATAAGAGCTGAACGGGAGTTTTATCTTGACTGGCCTTTGGCCACAGATTGGCTATGATACAGGACATGTACAAAGAGGGAATACAAACTAGAAAAGAAGAAGGAATAAAATGTGTAGAACAGTGGAAATGCAATACAACATCTGGATGATACTAATGAGTATGCACATGCGTCCTATGTGTAAGCGTGTTAGTCATTTTGGTCTATACTCTGCATTTGGTAGCTTAAACACTGCTAACAGGGCAGTTTTTATCCACATGCCGGGGCATTTAAGGCATTAATATAGACCCTTTTATTTTTAGTAAACAGTATGATGTTTTTTCATGGGCGGGGCTTAGCTGGAGCCAAAACAATTCTCCACAAACATTACCTAGTGCTAGCTAGCAACTTCTGTTGCCTTGTTTTAGACAATGGAGGAAGATGATGCGAGTGGTGTGTCCAGAAATATTCATTCTGTGAGTGTCCGAGTGTCAGAGCTCACTTTGGCACAAACTGGACCATTCGTAAATTCAATGCGCTGTCTGAATGTATCATTCGGTTATCTAGAGCACATCAGACTCTCTGAGTCTCTGCACTCTGTCTGGGGAGACGGATCAGCAGAGTGCCAAGCAGAGTGAATGTGTGATTAGCTTAGCTGCTCGTTAATTCATGTAGAAATAGAACGCTCTGTTTCTTCGACCAACAGGGCTCTCATTATAGTGTAGAGCATCAGACTGAATTTACGAACGCACCATGTCAGGTCACTCACTCTGTGAGTGTTACTTGAAAAATTAAACACTGACCAACAGGACCAGACTGGCCGACCCGTATGCTCTCACTCAGTGGAAGGATGATTGACAGGATTGCTGAAGCTTTGTGGTTGGTTACTATGCCAATCTTACAAAGGAGGATGAAACTTAAAGGGTTTCCTCCAGTTAGTTTTGCGATCAAGGCTAACGTTAGCTAATGTGCAAAAAAGTTAGTGTTACGGAGTAATCCAGTATTCTTCTTAATACTCCCCAGTTTCTGATGAGGTGGACATGATAACCCTTAATACACATAACATTTTTAACCCCTCCAACAGGAAATACTTTTCCTCTAACCTGATATGAAGTGTGCACTGCACATGTGAGCATTTTTGCTGATTGCCTCTGTCCAGTCCTTTTGTCTTATCACATTTAACCACAGCTGCCTTCGTTTTTGTTGATGGGCAGTGGAGGCTGGTATGCGATAAAATTTAAGTTTTGAGCCATGATTCCTTCTATTCTGGCTCCCAATAACACAACAGGACAACATTTAAGACTCCTATATAGCCTACAGCCCTGTGGTGGAGAGTCCTGTTTTGCCTCCAGCTAAGAAAATGACATCATTGTGACGTCAGCCCTAAAAGGATCTATATATGGCAACATTATTTACAGGTGTTTCAGCATACTAGAGACCAGCACAAACATTAATACTAGACATAGTCACAAATGAGTCAATAGATAAAGCTCTTGTGGATGTAAAACCTTTAAGAGTGTGTGAGCAGCTTGCCATGGTAGGGGGGTAAATCAAAGGTTTCATCACGATATAATATATCAATTCTTTGGACGACACAATATGTTTATGTTATTTATAGTTTGTTTAATTTTGTATTTGTGTTTCTGCATGTGCATGTTTTATGTCGGATTGGATCTGTCGCTGTGTCCAAATTTCATCCCTGATTCTAAGCATGTTCTTAGTATGTACAGTCGTGTGTAAGTATATTGACAGCAGACAGAGCACATACTAAATACAGCTGATTTGAGAGTGTGCTGTTGATGAACACTATTCTCCCACAATGCAGTGCACAAAGGAACTGAAGATGCTGCTCACAGCTGGAAAAAGATAATTGTGGGTGGTGGTGAAACAGCTTCAGAAAGATTTTGGAAAACAAAACAAACGCATAAATGTCTCATTGTGAACTTTAATTGGCGGCCGCTTTCAGATGCAGTTTGATGAAATCCAACTTCACATGTATTATTGCCTGTTGGTATAAAATTTCTAAGTATGTTCATTTATGTGAAGACAAATCTGGTGACTGCTTTGTGTGTTTTACCATCTGGCAGCGCCACCATCACTGCAGTGGCAAGTCATAGTGACTCAGCGTCTGCTGCTGCCTGCTGATAGTGACAGCTGCAGACGCTGTCTAAATGATCTCAGCCGACTGATGACAAATGCTGCCATAAAAAATGTAGACATTATTGACTGTCTGCCAAAAAACAGTCAATGTTAAAAAATGATACTCCTACCAAACAAAACTGGTGACTCTTCGCTGGATGCAGCTGTGACTGCTCATTGTCACTTATGTAAATAGTTTCTGTTTTCAAAAGCTGCTGTCCCTACGAGCTACCACAACGCATTCAGCTGAGTCACCAGTTAAAGTTATAGTTGGTAATCCTGATCAGAAACACTTCTTGTTATACTTACTACTATACATGTTATACTACTTGTTACACTTCTTGTTTGTATGTGCTATCTAAATAGCTAACTCACGTTAGCTCAAGTGGCAGGCCAGCAACCCAGTTTTATACATCCAAAGACTTTCTATAAAAATCAACTGCTTGGCCACCAGACAAGGCTTCTAATTGAGACAGGCCTTTATTTGTCAAAATGTGTAGCTACACCAGGCTAGTAAAAAAGACTGGGTGTTTAACTGGGACTAGGCCATTAATTGAAGTTTTACGGTACGGTAGCTATGTTAGCTAAACCAGTGTTAACTGACATTAGTTGTTTTACAATCATTTTTCCCCAAAGTTTAAGTTTGCCACTTCTGTTGGAGCAGCTGAGAACTGCACACGTTCTTCCCAATGTTGTCAAAAGCAATGTTACATAGAAAGTAGTCTGAGTGGGCGGAAGTTCGCTGCAGAGATCAGCCTCTCATTGGGCGGAACGAGCCACCCGCTGAAGTCCCGCCCTACCACCTCCGGTTGTGTAGCAGTTTTCAACCGTTTTCAACATGTCCTTTACTAACTTTTGCAGTGTTTGATCTTGCGAGGATGTAGCCATTTTTCTGCCATGGTTCACGTCCTGTAGGTGATATTTTTGTGGGCGTGTTACACCAAAACCTGTTTCCCCCCGGCAATATTTTTGCAAGCGCACCGTTGCTGTGGCACCGCCCAGAATGATTGTGATTGGTTGAAAGAAGTACAAGCAGCCGGGGCGTTTTTTTCTCCAATCTCAAAGTGAGAGTCGGCCTAGCCAGACCTTTGTTTTCTTGAGAAAGGTCTGGTGAGCGAGACTACATAGAAAGTGAAGATAAACCTAGAAAATTGTACATATTTCAGGACAGCTTACATTCAAACACACATATACTGTAAGGACAACCTGGTCTCACTCTGAAATTCGGCGCTTGGGCAGTGACTTGCGACACCAGACACTGGGACCAAAAAAAAAAAAAAAAGCCATCCTTTAACATCGGCATGATACGCGGCCCGTTGCCATTATAGTTTAGCGGTGATCAGTGGCATCGGGGGAAATGTGGCGGGTGAAGAACTAAACAGATGGATTTGGGACATGGCTTGTGTCTTTTTGTTTGCATTTTGGTGGATATTTGGACAACTGTGTTTTATGAGAGAAGAATGCCTAACCAAACTAGTAGTTTTAATATGTAATCTGTATTCAATGCAGAATCGAGGATGAAAAGCACTGATTTCTTAGTCCCATTACATTAAATAAAAAAAGATGATGTGTTTTCCCTTTTTGTTTGGTACATGGGGTTTTGTTTGTGGTATTTTCAGCCTCTCCGACCACAGCTATCCAAGCTACCCCAGCTTGGTTTGAGATGTATTCATGAAGACAGGTTAGAGGCCAGACTCCCTGAGGTATTCACTTCAGTACCAGGACCTGAAGATGATTCCCTGCGAGAGCCACAGCAGGGGGAACAACATGAAATAATGATATGGAAAACATGATAAGGGACCTGAGTGTATTCATGGACTGAAATTTTTAACATGCTACTGACTGAGGTTATTTAGGGAATAAAAGAAGAAAACTTTATCTTACTAAAACGCTCCTTGAGAGCTATTATCACGACAACTTCTTTATTTAGGTGGCATCTCTAATTCAAATACTTCAAATGCTTTGCTCATTGCAGTCCCTGTAAATGAAGTTATTGTTTTGTTATATTAAAAACAGTTCTACTAAGTAAGGACTTCTTTTGTAGCTGGCTGTGTCTCTCTCCTCTTAATCCAACTGCCTTTTTCTTGTTCCCTCCCATATTAGGGATCACATGGACCTGCACTGCACCAAATGATCAATGTTTCTTCAAATTATACTGACAGAAACCAGGTCGAGTGGCCCGATGAATGCACCACATGATGCATGGATTAAGGTTTAGAGCATCTTGTTATTTGCCTTACATCGAAAATGAACAAAAGTGCATCATTTGAAGGAGACCTTCAAACAGAAAATGATTCATAGGTAAAAGTGTTGTTTCCCTGCCTGGCATGTGACTTTCTCAGCTATTGATACCCAACATGTTCTCTGCTGAGAACTCAGCAGAGTGCAAAGCTGTTTAATTGTTCTGACTATTAGCAGGTACAGTTTGGGGCCAAGAATAGCAGATTTCTGCAACACTGTGTCAGCTGCTGTGAAGGTGACAAGTTGCTGTTTGCTGAGAGGGATGTGAAAATTTTCATTATGACCAGAATACTGGATGATCTCACTTATCAACCAACCAAATATGGTTTCTGTCACTTTGGACGGCTCTTATCAGGCTGCTGTATGTTCAAATGTTCGTTTTTCTGGTAAGTTAGGTTTTCATAAGTTATTTGATACTATAAAAAATGGGATTTGATGTCATGATGACCGCTATGTGTGCCAGCCAGTGTGCTCACTACCAATGGCAATGCTCGCAATTGGTTGGACGGTTGTTTGGGTAGACACTCGACACCCCAGAGATCGTTACTGTTCAGACTCTGGCTTCAAATGACGTCACCAGAGATGGCAGTGACTGTATTGCTGCATCAATATTTTGGATTCATGTTTGTACAGTGCAGTTTTAATTTTGTTGATGAAAACTATGACGAACACTTTTCTTGAACAACCTTTTATCCATGACAAAAAGCGAGACGACGACGAGCTCAAAATGGAGCTTGATAATAAACACTATGATGAAACTAATGTTTAATTTTTCACAGACGAGACAAAAATGTTAATGGTGGACTATCAGACGTCGAAAGCAAGAACAGCCGTGCTTGCAAATATCTTCAAATGCCACATGAGCAACAGGCTGTCAAACTCACACCAGAGTAGTGTGTTGTTGTTGAGTTGTGAGCTCTAATTCAGCAGTAAATAATCAGCCGTGTGTGTTTGACTGTGGATGGTGGAGCTGTTGAATGGATTTGTGCAGTTTGTTAGTTACAGCAGTGACTGTTAGCTGTTAGCTCTGCTTGTCAGCCACTAAGTAGCAGCGAAGCAAGCAACCACAGGCCGCCGGACTTCACATCTGTTGATCCCTGCAGGACTCAAATCAAGTCCAGAGTGTCTCTGGGAAGGTTCATGGTTTGATGCTTTTTGACAGGCAGGTAGGAGGCTCAGTTATCTGTGAGTGTAAGTGAACAGTCTGAACTCAGCGGAGTTTTCTCCGACAGAGATTAAAGTTTAGTTTTAATCACCTACTCTGTAAAACATGAGTTTAAACCTCCAGACTGACATGTTGCAGATTAGGAAAGAATTCAGGCTTAAATAAAGTCATTTTCTGGCTTCTTAATAGTAAAGCTGATAAATCAGAGTTTGCAATGAACCTGGGTACAAATCCTAGTGAAGGATAAAAATGACTAAAATGTGACTATAACTAATATGCATTTTTGTCTCAGGACTAAGACAAAGATAGACACTGGTACAGTGGGGTTAAGTGAAGACACATCGTCCATCTTTATATACAGTCTATGGTCTGAAAAGATACATACTACTGTTTATGCACACAGAAGTATATTGGACAATCGTACACATCTGGGATATGTAGTGCTTAGTATACAATTTCAGACACAGTAATGGCCTTTTGCTCTTACAGTTCTGGTCCCGCTGTTACTCTGAACAATAAAGTAAACTCAAGGCCAAAAAACATTGGCAGCGAACGCCACGTGTCAACAAATACACCCCTATTAATTTCAACGTATAAAGGCCCATTTATGCTCAACATTAAATACGGATCCAGATACGGAGGGAGCCTTCTGTCCATGCTCCGTGTTCATTTCGTCCATATTTCTGCACGTTTCCATAAAGCTTACGGATACGGGCCAAACGGAGCAGTACCACCGGGAACCGTGGGGGCAGTGTTGCTGTCACTACCCGATACGTAGCTCTAGTGAGACACGAAGAAGAAATAACAATTCAATTTCTCACATCGGCAGTACTAGAGAAAAGAATTCTCCGTCCTCCAGTCGCGATGTATTTAACAGCCTCACCGACCACCGCCTCCTACAACGCTCCCTCTGTTTTTGTTTTTTATGCAAGAGGTACATGATCAATATCTCCTCCACAGTCGCCATGTTTGTTTTTGAGTTTGTTGTTGTCATAAACTTTTGACGCTGGGCTGCCTCCTGGTGGATATACTGGTTAACATCCATGCCAACGTAAAGGGCGCATAGAAGTATGTGGGCAGGGACGGTAACATCGTTTGAAACGGACGCATACATTTTCGTACGTAAAGGGAGCATAAATGGGCCTTAACCCCACACCGGTGGTGGCAAGACACACGTCGGCGCTCCTGGACACATCGCCCCGCAGCACTTCACGCCACCATCCTGTTTCCAACCTCCTGCCCCTGAAATTAAATGCATTTTCCCCCTGCTCCCTCTCTGCTTGTACATACCACCTCCCGTAGCAGCTCTTTTTCTCTGCTCCTACGGTAGCTTGACTCCTCTCCTCACTATTGATGCATGAAGAGAACTCTGTTACTGTCGCTGTCTCGTGTGAGACAGAGTGGATGAGGAGAGACTCATTGTTGAGGTCGACAAATATCCTGAGCTAAAAGACCCACAATCCCGTCATTATAAAGACAATGGCCAAGAAGATATTGTCTAGCGAGTCATAGCTCTGGAGATCGGCTCCTCAGATGAGAAATCATGTTTATTTAGGGGCTCTCCACACATGATTTTAAGCTAATGCAAAGGTGGAGGAAGTACAGATCTCTCAGTTAAAGTAGTAATAGCTTTGCATGGTCATCTGTTTTTGAGATGCAGTGTGACGCGTCCAGTGTGTGCTAGGGGCTACGGTGCAGGTGTGTTTTCAGCTTCTCACTCACAGCAGAAGGGACCTGCTTTCTCAGGAGCTGTATTCACTGATCCAGCTCCTTGTTGTTCGATTTAACCTCCCCTCTTCAGCTCCAGTCAGTGATGCTAGTCCCTGCATGACTGGTGGAGGCTGCACAACCACTAGCCACAATTGTAGCATGCGGTAGACTTGAAATGAATGAACCTCAGTCATAAACAGAGCAGTGGTAAACACCCCAGGAGGACGTAACAGAGAACTATACCAGCAGTCAATACATAGTGTGGCTGTAAACAGACGCCCCCCTGAGGACATAATACAGGACTCATTTCGAAAAAGCACGGCCACTTTGACCAATGGTGTAACTTCATCACTCACTCACTCAGACTTTCGTGTTTATAGCACTGGCCTCGCATGCTCATGCTGCAGTCCAGCCAAAACAGCTCTTACTGCAGCACCTGTCTCTGCTTGTTAATGCATTTGGGTCTCGAGACTGTGCTTGAAATCACTGTAACACAAATCACTCATTTGACAATATAACAGTCTATTCCCTGAATCTGTATCAAGATGCATTGATATTTAGCTAAACGGTTTTGTGCATCAGCCCCATCTGTTCTTGGCAGCCCACTCTGAAATGCCTGATTTCTAATTAAAAACTTGCCCTATTGATATCAAGACATTTAATAGTAACATTTTCAAATGTCCCAAGATCACCTTAGGTCCTCTCCGAGAAATGATAATCTGGCACAGAAATATTGTGTTGCATGCCTTTTGGTTTTACAGCATCATTTAAGACTTTTTAGTGACTGTCTGGCGCCACATTTATCTCAACTGTTGTTTCCTTTGTTGAGCATCCTGTTGAGATGAGGAGCAACTTAATGATGATAATGTTGGGACCCGAGGTGTAGGTGCAGTATTTTTCCGTGCCGACATGCAAAATAGCTGACTATATTTGCATCTGTAATTCAGACACCTGACAGATCCTTGCAACCTGCAGTGCGGTCCAAATGCAGAGCATCTGCTTGTATCAAGTTGTATATGGAAAACATGGATGGGTAAACACGGTTTATCCTCACTATTTGGCAATCTCATTTCACCACAGAAGAATGCAGGTTTCAACATAGTATGAGCTAAGCTGAGCTGTTTACTCATGACCCAGACATATGATAACAGGGATATACTGCTGACTACAAAACCAGTAACTGTAAACCAAATTCATTAGTATGAAATAAGCTACATACCCATTTCAAACCAAAACAAACCTTGTACGATATTTACATTATGATTAAAGCTGAAATAATTAATGGATGGTATTTAGGGATACACGTACACACACATGCGGAACAAAGCCTTGCCAATGGTTTCACACTATCCCACTGACTCACAGGTGGAGTAACGTGTGAAAATACACTGCCAAAGTTTCATATGGAAGGAAATACATTCACTATGTTTGTTAGGCCACAGGGATACACACAATGGGTCCTGCTGAGTAACACTGAATGTAAACACAAGTTTGGATTGTTTACAAAAACCCACAGGACACCTTTAATCATAAATCCCTTTATTTTCAAGCACAGTGCAGAAGTTTCCAAGCAGAGGCTCCGGGATCTCACTATTGTTTTTCTTTTACATTTTATAGTCCGGACAATTAATTGATTTATTAGGAGAATAAACTGCAAATCAACATCGACTAAGAATATTCCTGGTCAACCAATAGTCATCATTTAGGGCCATTAGTCAACTAGTCACCCGCATGTTTACGATATTAATTTAATTATTAAATTCTATATTTTTTGGCGGGGCAACACAATGTTTTGAGTTGAAGGTGTGAGAAAGAATAGCATCAGTAACATTGTTAACACTGTGCTACATTACAGAGAAATACAAAACCGTACTAATGAACCTTCATTAATATAGGCCTGTAGTTTATCTACAAGTGCACGTCACACACTGAGCGAGCTGCCTATTAATGACGCTGTGGGCTAATGGGCATGTAGCTACTTCCATGTTTCAGATGATACGTCATGTTTGTAGTCGACCAATGAAGATGAGTTTACATATCACCTTGGGTTCGTCCTTCACCTTCTCAAAATGATCCCACACTTTGGATTTCCTGCCTGACATGTTATTGACTAGCCTGTGGAATAACTGCAGGTACCAGCCCTGGAAATTGAGGGCCGGACACATGCCGCGTCGAAGCAACCTTAACAAGCATCATATAGCCTATTTACCTGAAATTCTACATGCGGCGCTGATCGTCTTCCAGGCACTGTTTATAAGTGTGTAGGCCTATCATCCGTGGGACAGATGTAAAGCTCTGGATAGCCCTGCACTAACATGATCAACTTTTCGTATTTATCAGACTAAATATTTACAGAAGCAGGAAAAGGTATCTGTCAGCTGTGATTGGTTTGTAACGTGACTCCTGTCTGACTGCTGAGCATGGCAACTTCCTGTGTCTGTCCTTTCAAATTAAATCCCCATATGGTCCACTCATATAGGTTTGGATTTATTTCTGACAAGGTGCAGCTACAAACAGAGTTCCACGTTTTGTCGACCAATAAAATCTTGCTGACGGGGTGTCAGTGGCTTAGTGGTAGAGCAGGCGCCCCATGCACAAGGCTGTTGCCGCAGTGGCCCGGGTTCGACTCCAGCCTCTGGCCCTTTGCTGCATGTCACTCCCTCTTTCTCTCTCCCCCTTTCACGCTTGACTGTCCTATCAAATAAAGGCTAAAAATGCCCATAAAAATATCTTTAAAAAAAAAAAAAAAAATCTTGCTGACTAATTACCTTTCTGGTCGGCTAACGTTTAGTCGACTATTAGAGGGCAGCCCTAAAATCAATCGATAAAAGAGTCAATGTTAGTTGCAGCTGTTATTGTTACTGAAACATCTTACAGACATTTATAAACTGAAGATCAGTGTAGCAGCAGCAGCGATGACACACAGTGGAGCAGAGCCTGTTTCTGTCTAACGGACTGGAAAATGTCTGCTTGACTATGGAGATATCTTTTATTGTCATGCTGCTGGCTCTACCTCAAAACAACTCAATGCAGTTTATCATTGTGCTTTCATTACAGGAGACAAACACAGTACTCTTCACTGTGTACTACATAGAAAAAAATAGACTGGGCCTCACTTTCAACATGAAGAGAACTGCTTTCTATCATCTTTATTTATGAAGGTCTCCTGCACAAGCTGCCACAGTACATTACATTTCTTCTCAAATTTGAAACCACTGCTCACCAAACCAGATCTCAGGACTGTTTAACTCTAGTTACCCCTCGGGTCAATGCTGAACTCTGAAAGACTGCTTTGCACCTAATAAACTGAATAAATTAGAGGATTTTAAAAGCTGAAAGTCTCACTTCACTGGCCGATTTTAAACTTTTAACACTGAATCTATTATGTGATGTGTGCGATTGTCTCTGATGCTGTGTGTGCTTTTGTCACGTCTGGCTACATTTGATTTTCCCTCTCTCTGCTGTTGCCTTGTAGTCTGAAATAGATCTTCATCTCATTAGCTGGGATGGTATTTCTTCAATTTGATTGAAATCATTCTGATAAGAGAGTCAAACTGAACTGTTTACATAGACAATAATGAAGTGATTTGGAAAAAAAAACATTCAATCAAAGCATTTAATCAGAATATAACTTTTTTGACTTATGAAAAGTGGTTTTGCCCGCTGTGAAGTGTCTAAACTACCAGAAACAAATTGAGTTTTTCTCCTAACTTTAATAAAATTAATTTCAGTATATCATAAAGTATATGAGAATTAGTAGTTTCACCTGTTAATACAATTTAGTAGTAAGTAACCCAGGTTATTTTCTGTAGCAACAAATTACAGATGCCACTGAGCTTCTCGTCACAAACTACAATTTACAGATGTTCCTAAATGTCTCACATACAAGACACAGACAATTGATATGTCCAGACATTCCGAATTCAGCCTCCAACGACAACGTCACAGAAGGCTACTGTTTCGAAATTAGAAAATACTTTTATTAATCAGAGCACTCACATAAGAACACAGCACTAGAATGAATTCAGTGCTAAATGTTTTTTGTTTTTTTTTAATTTATGAGCAATTTTCTATCAAAACCAACAGAAGATGGTGCATAAAAACAGCTGAGGCACCAGAGAAAAAATCAGAAACGTGCTGTCAGGGTTTAAATCAAACGTCTGGACTTATTTGGGACTTTTTTACATGGAAAGGAGGACTTGGATATGACACATGTAATTTGCAAGCAGTGTCATATAAGAATACTCCAGGAATACTATGAACATGAGGGCTCACCTCACACTCCAACATCCAGAGATAGCTAAACCCACTCTGCCGAAAAATCAACCAATACTGGATACACTTAGCTTGACACAACTATTATCCAACTCTGAGGGCGCATTCACACCAGGATAGTCCGGGGGACTGGATTCGGTTGGGCAGGGAATGCCGAATAATTTCACACCTTCATTTGGTTCGGTTCACTTTCACACTGCACTTTTTAAAGCGGACCAAACCACGTGGACAACGTCACGCAGTTACAACAGCTGCTCGTTTGGGGGCTGAATTGCCTGAAACGACCACTGACCAGGGAGAGAAAAAAAGCATGACGAAGAAGAAAACCCAGCTCAATGATTGGCTAGGACCGAAAATGGTAATCAATCCCCTTCAGCCGGCTTGGTCACCAAAAATCAATGGAGCAACACCAAATTTATGCAGTCTAGGGGTAAGCACCTGTGCCTGCACCTTCTCACTACTCCACGTCTGTCTGTCGAGACATTTTCCAACTTTTTCTTTTTTTCCTCTGCTTCTGCTGATTTGCGTAGTTTTTTTGTTTGTTTGTATGTTTTTTTCTGTTTGTTTAAAGCGGACCAAATAGCGCCAGTATGAATGTGTCCTGAGAGAGCACAATAAATAGCACAGACCATCACCTACTTCATGGGCAAAGATCTGCATCCATACAGCGTAGTTGAAAACAAAGGCTTTTGTTACATGCTAAAAACACAGGAACCCAGGTATGTGACACAGCTACATCCAAGCTCTACAAATAAGTAAAGAATGAAGTTGAGGAATCTTTGAGTACAGCTGGAAGGGTGGTGTTAACTTGTGACGCCTGGACTTCAAGTTCAGTGGGTTCATACATGACTCTCACCTCCTGCAACATGCAGCACAAGGATGGGGGATTGCTGTTGTAACTAACAACACTTCTAACATGAGTGCTGCCATTCAGTTAGCAGAATACCTGCATGTGAAGTGTTTGGCTCACACGCTTAATCTGGCCTTGCAGAGTGTGTTCAATCTGCCAACAGTTTAGTTTGTCAAGTGTATGCAGCATTTCTGACAGGTGTTATGATGGCGTTGGTCAGTCTGTCTCCTTTGTGTCACATTTACTGCAATGAGAATGATTAAAGTCAGATGAACAGACTGAAAACTTTATCTGATGAGGTAAAAAATAATTTGCAGTTGGGTAAAAAGGGTGATTAATCGCAATATATTGTATCGCAATATTGCAATAATATTGTATTGTGATCTAAGTATCATGATAATATCGTATCATGGGTCCTCTGGTGATTCCCAACCGTAATATTAAGGCACCTAATGAGACTAATTTCATTAAATAAAGGTTTTATAAATTACAAAATGTAATGTGATTTTTCAGTTTGAGCATTCACTATGTAACAGCCAAGATGAATCAGTTCATATGACTGTATTTTCTTTACTCAACATGTTTCTGCTTAATGATAGGCATTTCTTTATTAAAAAAAAAAAAAAAAAAATTGTAACAAAATGAAAATTAGCCTTAAATGGCTCTGAGGCAAGTTTCGCCCCCAGCATCTACATCAGATTAGCATTTCATTTTTTACACAGTAACATGAAAACATTTCAGGAAACACAGGGACACATTTTAACCCCAAGTCCAATGCCCAGAGGTGATTTCACCAACATCATCAGCATTTAGCAGCTCTGCCTGCTGTCTTTAGACAAGTGTAAATGTAGAAACAAACAGCCATGATAATCATACACTAAAACATCTGCCAGGCTCCAGTATCTGAACAGTTCAGGGTCTGCATGTGCACTCCACGAACAGTGGGTTTTGGCTTTGTTTTGCTCTGTGTCGGAGAGCTACCAAACAGCAGAGCTTGCACTGCAAAAAGCTCCTCACTCTCTCTCTCACACAGCAGGAGCTTTGTGTGCTGGCTGCAGTACAGCAAAGGCTGCATTATACCTAAGTGTCAGTGGGCAAAACGGCAGCGTACTCAGTATATTCAGGCAGAGATAATGCCTGTTGTTTTCTGCTCCAGCTTCATGCAGATTAAATTTACTGAAATTACAGCATCTAATTTATGTTGTTTAACTATATAATGGCCACTTACTACGGGAAAAGAATGTGCAATGAAAACAGCTATAATGTTTTGTTTTCATGCAACATCTGCACAGACAGACAATAGAGTCACACTGAATTATTTCATTCACACAGCTCCTTAATTCAATTGAGGGGCCTGAGAAGAAAATTTGGGTCTGGACAGCGGCTGCAAGCATAAAGAGAAGTCATTTAAATTTTGCAGAGAGGGATGCGGCTGAACTCTTTGAGTCAAACGCACCACTTCAGTATCCAGGTTTTCTCCTTAATTGCTATCAGCTGCTGTTGACACTGAGGGGAGATTAAAGTTTCACTTTGTTACTGTCAGGGTAAGTGGAGCAGCAAATAGCTGAGCCTCCTGAATAGAAAACCAATTCCTGCATAATGATATAACAAAACAGATTCTCACTGCTCTGGGAATGAACAACGAAGCACCAAACACAATGGGGACATTCGGCTATGATTCAGACCAATGCAATATAATATAAAGCGCCTGTATAGTAGTGGAAATAAATTCATTATCTTCATTATTTTCTGGACTTTCACAAAGGCGGCGCATCATTTCTTCTGTTCCCAGTGTTTGTGTGTTTTATGTTGATGCACTGCATAGTTATAATGGGTTTAGGTCAACAGTTAATTGAGCTTAAATTGTAAACTGTGAGCCTACATAATGCTGCCTAACTCCAGTGCCGACGGATAGAGCCACATGGTGCGGCCACTCTGTCCACTGTCAAATGTCCAGCCCCAAGAGGCTGCCGATAAAATCTCTGAGCATGCTTTAGACCTTTTCATAATATTTCCATCTCTCAGATCTGACCTTTAATATTTTGACATTCGATTGAATTGAGAGAAGAAGGCAAAGCCAATAACATTGAGCTCATCCTGCTTTGTCTTCCACCGAGACCGACATTACTCCTGCTTCAATCATGCAGATCACTCTGGGGAACCAAAGTCTCTCCACTGCCTACTTCAGCTCTACTGAAGTGATCATAACTCTCCAGTTCAAAAAGGATTTGTGAACTGAGCTGAACCTGCTGCTGATGTGACCGTTTAGGATGAGGCACAATGAGGAGTTTGCCTCAAGATGTTTGTTCTCAAACCTTGTAAAACTCCATCTCACTCAGTGATGTCAGAATTTCTGAAATATTCTGGAGCAGAAATATATACACCCAACTACGACCAATACATGGTGAGACTCAGAAGAGACAAAGAGACACATTAATGTGATTTGCTCCAAATAATCTCTTTTTATAACACAAGTGGCACAATGAGGAGCGGTGTAATCCAATGTAAAGGCAGCAGAAGAATCAACAAGTACATTTTATTCAGTGATGTAGTTAAGTACTATTTAGGACTACTTGTACTTCAGTTGAGTATTTCCATTTTGTGCTACTTTACTACTTTACTTTACTAAAGTGGAGTACTTTACTTGTACTCCACTACATTCTGGAAGCTAGCATCTTACATTTTATTCCACCACATTTATTTGATAACATTAGTTACTAGTTATTTTGCAGATTAGGATTATTAATACAAAACATAAATCAACAACTGAATAACGATATGTAAATACAGATTAAACCACCCACCACTATATGAAGTAGCTGATACTAAGTCCAGTTTCCACCAAGCAGTACCGTACAGTTCAGTCTTCCATTTCCACTGTGAAAAGTTGTGGATGGTACCAATGGAACCGTTCAGTACCTTCCCCATTTTTGGTCCCCCCTCTGTTGGGGTACCTAGCACACAGATCTGGTACTAAAAGGTGGCGCTGTGAACACTGCAGTCTGCTGATTGGTCAAGAGAGGACGGTCACTCTGCTCAGGGCTGAGCTGTGGCTGGTTTTCAAACCACTGTTCATACTGTGGAGAGTTTTACATATAGTAGTAAACTACAACTATAAAATGAAATGATGTTTGTTGCCTCTCGCAGCAGGTGGGGTCACAGAAAAAAAATAACTTAACTCACTGGGCTGACTGCTGGCAACCTTTAAAGTGGTACATTTACCTGTAATGTTACTCAATGTCTGAGCTGACAAAGTGAATCCATCAGCACACCTTAAATTTCAATATGACAACTTTGACCATTATTTTAGTTTTCATTGTCTCTCTTCTATAACAGACACTTTCAGTAATGAGTGGATCTTCGAGCGTTTAAAAATATATATTAATTTTGACCGGATTATGTGAACTGCGTATATCCCAATTAGGGCTGCTCGATTAATCAAATTTTAATCTAGATTACGATTTGGGCTTTGAACGATTATGAAAACAAAATAATCATAACGATAACATAAAACGATTATGCGCTTCTTGTCAGTTTACTCTCGTTGTCTTGTGTTGCAAATCAAACGCACCAGGAAGCCTCACATGCGCAATACCTCCCCCTCACCGCCTCTCCTCTTTTCAGTCCATGAGCCAGTCAAGTAGGTGAACTACAAGTAATGCGAGGGGCAGGTGATCGTGGAACATTTCAAAAACAGCGTGTGGAAAATGGCAGAGGGAGAGCGAGAGAGGTTGGTCTGTGTGTATGTGTGTGTGCGTGCGCACGTGTATGTGTGCGTGCGCATGTGTGTGCGCATTGGAGCTGAACTCCGCCGTGCGCAATACAGAGAGCAGAGGAGAATTTTAAATGCGCATGTAGAGACAGAAATGACATGCCATCATGTAAACAATGTATGTCATCATGTGCGCCGCATAATCATTTTAATAATCGTGATTTCAATTTTGATCAAAAATAATCATGATTATTATTTTTTTCCATAATCGAGCAGCCCTAATCCCAATCCTCACTTGGAGAAATAAAAGCGTCACAGAGCGTCGTTCCTGTGGGCTACGGTAACACTAAACCCCTGAGCTTGCCTGAGAAGGACTAAATGCACAAACCCACTAATTTAAATGTCCCGCGGAGAGAGACTCTCACTGTAGCCTGTTCTATTTTGTTCTGAAAACAACCTCGTTCTGTGGCCTATTAACAAGATGCAGATGGATAAAGGAGGAAATACAGTGAGTGCTGGACAGAGCAGTGAGTGACAACAACCCCACCCACATTTGAGAGTACTGTTTGCTGTGGAAACGCTAGGGTCTAGGTACCATGTGAGAAGGGTTACTTTTGGTTCCAATTATCCATATTAAAAATGTTTGGATGGAAATGGGGATTTAATCCCACCCTACCAGCTGCAACAGTGATGATGCTCACAATGTATCACTGATTATAACCCAGCTCTATTTGACACTGTATGATATTCTGCATAATGACTACCATTGGTGCTTTAAGAATATTTTAATGCTGCTACTTATGGATTTGTTTTCAAAGGAATACTTACTATATTCCTCCTTGTATTCCTTATTATAGTATTGCATTCTTATTAGTGCGTGTCACGAATTCAGCTTCCTCTCCAGAGCCTTTGTGCTCCACTGTCTCACAGGTTCCATCAAATCGTGGCTACACCTGGATTGAAGGTCATGGTCCTGCCTGATGCTGACGACTACTGCTGCTTATTATTCACACACATATGATTATAATTGTCACATACATATACTGTCATATACTGTAATAATGTGTACATACAACAAATATACTACCAAAATACTATTATTATTATTTTATTATTACTGAAATTAATGTTATTGTAGCTATTGTCATGACTGTTTGCCATTTTGTCATATGGATCACTGTACATTCATTATGTTGATCTGTTCTGTACGACATCTATTGCACGTCTGTCTGTCATGGAAGAGGGCTCTCTCCTCAGTTGCTCTTGCTCTCACGTTTCTACCATTTTTTCCCCATTAAAGGGTTTTCCTGATCCGCTGTGAGGGTCCAAAGGACCGAGGGATGTCGTATGCTTTAAAGCCCCCCAAGCTGTGATTTGTGGTATTGGGCTTTGGAAATATAATTGAGTTTAAATCAAAATTACTCCCCAAATGATCATCTATATATCAATTACTCACCCTGTGTAATGTTGAATTCGTGAAGTAAAATTTTCTCACGTCTCCAGTGAACCAAGAATCCAAAAATGGGGAAAACTATTGATGAATTAAAGTGATAGGGGCCTGCATTTAACTATATCAAAACATCTGTTTACAAACTCTCACACAACTTGTGCAGTACAATCCAAGCTTCATTTATCCAGTCGTACGCTCAGTACTTCTTCAAGAGATGGCTCTTTCTGACGCAGAACTGAACTGGAGGTAAAATTTATCTATACTCTCTTCAAAGCCAGACTCCAGTGACAAAAATTAGTAACAGTAATTTTATCCCACTGAAGACATGAGCTGCTGGTCTAAGCTGCATTCATCAGTCAGTTTGTTTCTGTTAATGTTTGACTTTGGTGTTTTAAGGGTTTGTTCAGATTCAGCAAAGTCACACATAAACAAATGTGTAAGACTTTGAGAACAGATGCTTTGTTATAGTTTAGCCATTGTTAAATTTGTCATGACTTTTGTGGTTTTTGGAAGCATGCAAGAAAAACAGTTTACTTCACAAATCCAAAGTAACACTGGGTGAGTAATCGATATATAAATAATCATTTTGGGGATGGTTTACTCCTTTGTCTTAGCTTATAATGCAATACTGAAAAATCAGTTCAAAGATCATGAGACACACATGAGCAAACCTAGTTAGTTACAGTAAAATGCCTCCTTAGTGTGTGGGTGTTTCTCTGTGCATGTCTGTTTTCTGGTGGACTCTCCAGATATTGATTTTTATGTCACACTTCTCCTTTGCATGCGCAGATTAGCTGTACAACTTGTCATCCCTTTGATTTAGTCTGGAATTGATGAGACAAATGACCTTAGTGTTACTGAGCGGAGCTTTGTGTGTGACCTGAGATTGATTAAAAATAAACGTTACTCACATTAGCCTGCACACTGAAAACAGTGGCTGATTTGAGGCTATTCGTAGTTATCCACATTGCTTCAGTATTTGATAGAGCCTCTTGGATTGACTCCAGGAATTTCTTGGAGTAGCTCCTGCAGGAGAATCGGCTTTGTGCTGCAGGAAAAGCTGAACTTGGAGAACTTTAAAAACCCGTGGTAGTACCTCATAGACCCCTTAATGAGCTGTTCAATTCTTCCCCCATATGAAGGAGGAAGTCAATTAACCTTAACAATGATGATGGATAAATCAAGTTGTCACAGTGCAGTAACATTTAATGTACTTTATTGTTTCGGCCACTAAGTAAATGTTGTTTCTGTTTATGGCGGTCAGTGATAATGTATCAGTGCCATGGCATACAGTGCAGCCTATACGTATACTTCAGCTTAAAAATGTCTCCTATACAGGGGCTGAAAGCAGCTAAACGCAGGTCCTATTCTTTTTCCCTTTAACATTCACTTATAAAACTAGTGCATTGTAGATTTAAACAGCCTTTTGGAAATGGGAAAATGACTATGAGCAGGGTAAAGTGATGGATTTATAGCACAATCAGCACAACAATTCACTGAGGTTTGCTTTGAGGCCGTTTTCCTTTTATGTCAATCTGGAGATATTGTTTTCTGATTGAAAAAAAAAAATAATGATAATATGGTCATCGCTTTGAAATCCCTACAGTCTGGATGCCATATTCAGTCTTTTCACAGTGACCAAATGTTATTCGCTTGTCTTCAAAAGAGCTACTTATGTCAAAATATATCTGAGTAAGTATTCATGAATGTTCTTTCTTCTACATGAGCAAAATTTAGGCTGCAACAATTTCCCTGAAGAATTAGAACTGTCTACATTTTGGATTGTTCATTTTGAGAAAATACTGCAAAAAAATAAAGAGAAATGCCCGTCACACATCACAAGAGCCAAGAGTTTAATCTCAAGGCTTACTATTTAATATAATCAGCAGGTGACACCAAAATAAATGATAATACACTGGGTTTACAGATGACATTGGACATTTTACAAGAAAAGATGTTTGTGAATGATGCCAAACATCTGTAGAGCCCTTACTTTGATCTTTAACAGTACATCTTTAGTAGTGGTGAAGATTAACAGTGTAGCTACAGCAGCACCTGCTTTTCCTTTTCATAAACTTTAAAGATATCTTTCTTTTGGGCTGTAGCTCAGGCTCAGCGGCAGTTCCCTCGTCCTCTAATCTCATAGGGTACACTCTCCGCCTGAGGATGATTGCCTCTTCCTCTATCATCCTCTTGGCTTCCTCAACATTCAGGTTGTAGTCATCCCAGTAGCGCAGGTCCATGAATCTTGCCATGCGCAAAAGGTCTGTGCAGTGAATCTGCTGTTGCTGCCATACGGAGCACACATTTTCATTAAAAATGAGCTAAAAAAACTAAACAATAGTAGGGGCAGTGGGCAATTAATGGAATTTGTGAAGTCAGTGTACGCCAGAACACCATGTAACAACAGTAACACTGATTACTGCCGCAAACTGACCCACTATTCCAAAGAATTACACTCATACTGAATGATTCTCCATCTCGAGATTTACGTTTGATGCCAACATTTGTCCTGGAATTAATGTTTACGTTATTTATTAACTGTATCTGCAGTCTTTCCTTGTGATTCCCAAGTGTTTTAGTTGCCTAACCCTAACAATACCTCAAGCACATTTAATCTTAACCATGACAAGGCTGCCTTTTACAGGAAGTGTGAATCAAAAAGGCTGACATTGGACGTTATTTCGTGGAATCCAGGATTTCGTAAAATTATCCAATGGAGGTGCTGGCAATGGATTGGTTTTCTAAGAATATGTCATGCAAGGTAAAACGTAGAACATACAGTGACATGGACACAAAGACTAAGGCAGGCTACATAAAACGTGGTAAGATAAATAAAGTGCATTTTTTTCAATGTCCTTTGGTTGTTTGTAGTGGTTTAAATACTTTAGGATTTATAAACATCTTTTCATGTTTGTAATTGTTCTTACTGGTTTTATTCTGTTTTATATTTGTGTACATTTTATATTGCTATATATTTGTGTGTCATCTTACTATATAATGACGAAAACTATGTGTCTGTTCCACGTTTTTCTCCTCACTGACTTGGTCAATCCATGTGAAATTTGGCACAGTGGTAGAGGGTCATGGAAGGATGCGAATGAAGCAATATTACATCAACTGACCAAAGGGGGGCGCTATAGCAACTGACTGAAATTGCAAACTTTGAATGGGCATATCTCATGCCCCGTATGTTGTAGAGACATGAAACTTTGCACAGAGATGCCTCTCCTCATGAGGAACAAATTTGCCTCAAAAACCCATAACTTCCGGTTATATAGATTTTCCGCCATTTTGAATTTTTTGAAAAACACTTAAAATCCATCTCTTCCTAGGAAGTTTGACCGATCTGCATGAAACTCGGGGGAACGTAATCTAGGGACCAATATCTAAATCTCCCTCTTGGCAAAAGTTGGAAAACGTACTAAAACTGAGCTTCTATAAGGCAATGAATATTGCGGAAGGCGTGGCTCATCACATAAAGGTGTATAACTCTCACTCTCTTCTCTTTTAAAGTTCATTTTATAATGATTATTTATGTTTTCATTTTGTATTGTGATTTTAATGCATTTTCTTGTTCTGTAAACCACTTTGAATTACTTTGTGTACGAATTGTGCTCTACAAATAAACTTGCCTTGCCTTGCCTATAACATCTCAAGGGTTTCACCGATCACCACACATAATCTGAGGGGACCCCTCGATTATTGACCCAATCAAACAAAATAGGGGCGCTAGAGAGCTAATTTCTTATCTAGGCCTAACCGCCATATTGATTTTTTACTAAACTTGGTAGATATGTAGAACAGGACGCCTCAAGGTCACTGGAGAAATTTAACTCTAATTGGCAACTGGGTGGCGCTATAACAACAGAAAAATGCTTAAAAATGGCTAAAATGTGACCGATCGCTGTGGCTCCCCCTGTGGACCAATGTTTTGGGGTTTGTTCTAATTTTTGGTATGACTAAGTCATGGTATGGTATGCTGTACATAATCACGGAAACTGTCAGTGTGTCATTCTGTCAGTCAGTCATTCTGTCTGTCCCACGTTTTTCTACTCACTGACGTGGTCAATCTATGTGAAACTGCACACAGGCATTGAGGATTGGCATAGCTAGAAGGTGACAAAGCTACCAATGGGTATGGACTAGTCTTTTTATACTGCACAGCACTTTGAAACCTAGAGTTTGTTTAGCTATCACCAAAAACATCATCAGCCCTGAGTAGTTATAGGAAACTAATCATCAGATGAGTCATCATGAGTATTTAACCGTTTGGTGGCCTGAGAGATAAAAATAATTATTCAGATGGATGGACCTGGAAGTCTGAAGTTCAAATCTCTTTGAATAGGATGAAGAGGACACTGTAAAATATCTACACCCTTTGACACAAGTACTCCTTCCAACCTAGCTTACACGTCGAAAAACTCCATACATTAACAACTTGTTGTTTTCCTCTCGAATCACTGAATGCAAAACACCTTCAATCACAACCTTACTCCACACACTCAATATTAACACAGAGAACCACAATGCATAGTGAGGTGGTTCACGCTCAGAGTCCAAACTCTGTCACATGGGTTCTCTCAGATCCCTTTGGATACCCAAGATGCTCCAAGGTTCTTTGAAGCACTTCTCATCTGTGCTAAACATAGCACCCCCATCTGTTAAAGACCTTATGACAGAGTGTGTGAGGAATCGACTCGCTGCTATCTGGGTCTGTATCTCTCCTCTCTCCTCTCTGTGTGCACCAAAGATGGCACCTCTGGTGACCTTTTATTCAAGCTGCTGTAGTTTGAAGAAAATATAACCGAGTCTATCGATGACACTTAAGAGGGCTGAGCCAAAAACAACTTCACGCTTTCTATACGGTTCAGACCAGAGCTGATATCCCCCAAAATGTGCAGCATCCATTCTATCTGTAATCAATGATGTGAACTGAGGGGAGCTGCTCAAATTTGTTGAGACAACAGGATGTCACCAATCTGACCACAGAGGATGTTACTCCAGCCCCGTTTTTGGCAGCTCAGTGTGTCACAGTCACTCCTGGTCCAGTCCCACAGATCCATCATTGTAAGCATCCTCACACCATCCATCACAGTCTGATATGTTTCTGCCTCCCGCCGCTCCGAGGGAAGCGTGTCATTCAAACCACAGAGGGGGTTATTGAGTCCTGACTGCACTGCATCTCACACACACTCACATAAACACACATCCCTTCACAAAAACAGAGCGAGGAAAGAAGAAAATCTCAGCCAACTGGGACAGCCACCTGTTTGACGCGTTTAGTTTACTTAAATCATCTGCCACCGCGACTGTCTCTCCACATGGGCAGACACTCTTCTTTTTAGATAGGAGGGTCAAAATGAGGATCTTATTGACACTTAAGTATTTGCATTATAGCTCCAGGCTGGTGGTTCAGATTGCATATTAGTGAAGATGATGACTTCCAGCACTTAAAACTCATTAAAGCAGACCATATATTAGCCCTGAAGCAGCTGTCAGCTCATAGTGACTCTCAATTTTCTTTACGTTGCATTTGATAAGGCAACATGTTGAGCTAATTAGTGGCTGCTGCAGCTAACTAATGTCGAGGATGATCTCAACAAAATTACATCAACAGCGTGAAAAATTATTAGTCAGCCAGATAAAAAAATTAATGTTCCTAGAGTGAGAGGTTAAAAGGTGAAGCAATAATTTTGTTTTACTGCAATCTTGTTGCAGTCTTTTTTCAATTTTCTGAATGTCGTAATAGTGAAAATTAAATATTAAACAAATTGTGCAAGAGTTTTTTAATCATGAATTTTTTAAATGAAGATAGTGAGAAACCTTTTATTGCTTAAGATTTTCCTGACAAGCTTTAGCAAGTTTTATGATTTCATTTTAAATGGAATCAGGTTTTCTTTAACCATTTAGCACTCAACCATTTAGTGCTATATGGTTTAAGACAACCCACAGCAATAAAAGGTCTCTCAGTATCTTCATTAAAAAGACGTCTAGCATCTTTTACCATCGAATTCAGCAACCTCATTTTGAGATTTGACCTAAACTTTTTAATCTGGAAAGGACAAAGTCAATTAGCAACAGCTCCAACAACAATACAGTTTCTTATTGGACTAAGTATAAGTATTTTCTGTCTGAATTTGTAAGAAGCAAATACATCTGACATTAGCTACAAAGAGGGAACGTCAAACCAGATCAATTTAAATACAGTCACAGTTTTCAAAGAAACCATATTTCATTGCTACAATTTCAGTGATATTAAAACATAAATGGCTACCATGAAGACAAAGGAGTAGAGGCACTGTTGGGTCTTAGTCGTAGTCACATACAGGTGCTCTTTTGATACTTCAGGTGCACTGTGTTTATTCCACCTTGTGAAGGGCTCATTGCATGGGTGAAGTACACTCTCAATCAAAAAAGATAAAATGCAAGTGTCCGTCAAAAACAATCCAAGGTACACTGTCTTTATTTTACATGGCAATATAGATTAAAAAGACCAACACATTGTGACTCACGGGTCTTTATCAGTGTCATTGTCTGCTGTAGCTTGTGGTTCCCATTCTCCTGGCAAACATACTTGACTTAAGAATGAAAGCATAAGTGTTACTAGTAACATCAAGAATGCTCAGGTCTATTTAATAGTGTCACAGGTTGCTATGGTAGCTGTGAGTAATCGATGTAATTGATGATGTTGACACTGAAAATGAGTCAACGTCAATATATATAAATATTTTTCTTTAATTCATTCATTTTCTGTAAGAGCTTATCCTCTTGGGGGTCGCGAGCGCTGGAGCCTATCCCAGCTGACACTGGGTGAGAGGCAGGGTACACCCTGGACAGGTCACCAGACTATCACAGGGCTGACACATAGAGACAGACAACCATTCACACTCACATTCACACCTACGGACAACTTAGAGTCACCAGTTAACCTGCATGTCTTTGGACTGTGGGAGGAAGCTGGAGTAGCCACAGAAAACTCACAATGACACAGGGAGAACATGCAAAATCTGCAGAGAGGGGTTCCTGGTGCGAACCCAGGGTGGGGGTTTCGAACCTAATTGCTCAGTCAACACTACAGTCTTTACAAAACAGTCGCTGCAGCAGAGTTCAACTCTCTGTTGCAGGCTATCTGGGCTTATTTCTATTACGCTGATTAAGGGTGCCACTGTGCGTGTGTTTGTGCACAATCAGGGATCAATATAATTAAAGGTGTAAATTGAACCCGAGGTTGGTGATGTAGTATACAACCTTAAAGTACTCTCTTAAGTACATCTCCAGAATGCTGGAGTCTAGACGTTTACCTTAGCCTCCACTTTGTCACCATCCTAGCTTTCCAGTGAGTGCTGCGGTGTGTTCTTATCCATTTCAACACATTTAATTCCAGCATGCAACAGCAGTGTTGTGTAGGACTGTATAAAATTAATAAATCCAACACTGAATGTTTTCTGTGATCATTTATCCATGTTAAAAGACGCTATTGTATTGCTATCGTAAGCTGAAATCTACTGAGAGCGCGAATCTGTCCCACGATGCATTGGTCATGTCTGTTGATGAATCAAAGGCTGTGTTGCTGACGGGGCATGTGTGCGTAACATGCCCAGAGGTCAAGCGCAATAGAATAACATGACATTTACCGGAATAATAATGAATGAATAATGAATAAATAATCAGGGCCTTGTAAGGAGACAGGACTTATGTACATTGCAAGCTTGCTCTACTCACTTAAATAATAAGCCCTGATTTTTTAAATTTATGCTTGGCATGTTGTGATGCATTAAGATTCACCAGAAATGCAGGGAATTAAAAATTTCATGCCCAAAATATTCTGGCAGAGGACACAGCCCAACCCCTCATTTCATATATTCAGATTTATGGAATCAACTGTCCACAATACAGCTTGGGAGTGTAAGTGTAAGTGTTAAAATTGCTAATAAATTAAAAAAATTAGAGGAAGAATATAATATCAATTACTATTAGTGGTCAGCACTGTCCCCAAGGTCAAATTACTGAATGAAACTTAATAATAATATATTGATAGTTATTGAGAGCACCATTTAAAACAACAACAGTATAAATCTAATTATTTAAAACCCTAAATGCTTTCATGAAGTGTGTCAGACAGGTTCTTAATGCAGTGAGAAAGTCTGCCAAAGTTTAAGTCCATGCTGTCATGTCAATCACTGTCAATCATTTCAGTGATTGACATGATTGACAGTTGTTATATAATATTGGATAATAGTTATTAATGCATTAATCACTTAAATGTTACAGTTGGTAAAGGTGGGGCTCATATCATTTTTTATTTACTGCTGGGTAACTTAATATATATCTTATTAGTTTATCAGATTTTCTAGTGTAATCCATCTTCACATGGTTAATTTATGTCTTTGGCTGAATACAGCCCTAATAAAATGAACGCAAAGAAAATGGTCGATTAGATTTTTTGGAGGGAAATTAATTGTTAAGATTTACTGACTGATCGGTAAAGTAGTCAATAGATTAACTGATAGATAATAATAATAATAATCATCTTTAATTATACAGCACTTGTCAAAGACAGTGTTATAAAGTGCTTCACATGGCAGCAAAGTAAAACTAAAATTTATAAAATCAACTTGTTTTTAAAAGTAAACCGATTAAGAAAAAAAACTGGGTGAATACAACTGAGGAAATGAAAAACAGTTTAAGGGAAATTGGAACTCGAGTACAATCAGGAAAGGCTCTCCAATAAAAATATGTTTTATGAAGAGGCTTTAAAGAGATCACTGACTCAGCCGACCTGATAAATAGTCGTTAGTGACAGCCCGACAGGAAGCCGTCCCAGTGAGTCAGTATGCGCTGTAATACTAGCAAAAATAAATAGGATACAACCCTCATTAATATTATTAATTACACTTGTGCTTTTTTTTTTGCATGACAAGTTAAAATCCCCTGCCGTGAAAAAGCCCTATGAAGGTGAGCAACACACAGATTTACCTGTGAGCTCAATAATAGCAACAATTAAAAGGTGATGTTAACACTTGTGCAGCGGCCAGCGCCTTCACTGGTCACATGTCGACCTTCACCAGAGCCACGATTTTTATTTGCCAGAATAAAAAAAAAAAAAAAAAACAGAAACAGCATCCAGGCAAAGCTTGAATCTATTCCAGTGTTTCAACTACAAATCCGAGCAGTCATGGTACAAAAATGGGTGCCAGCCACGTCCCTGTGTCCTGTTCCACAACATACAGCACGGTGGGGGGGGGGGGGTTCCTCTGCTGTGCATGGCTGATCATCTGTCACTAACACTGATGCAACCGGCAAGACATCAACGTGGGCCGCACATGATGTAAAATAGCCACAAGCACAAAAAATAACACCTCCCCTCCCCAAACACGGCAGCAGCAGAGGTTCACAAGTCCACTGAGACGTGCAGCAGCGCACGACAACCCACCATTTGAAACCATATGGTGCTACTGTAGAAAACACACACACATGCACACGCAAACACATCCTCTGCCAACACGTCCAGCAGGTAGCTAATGAGGAAGAAGTTTTAAGGATGGTTTGGGCCAGATAAAAGATGAAGCTAAAACTTAAAGATGAACAGTAGGAGCCAAACTTTGAAGATAAATCCTCCAGACAGAATTTTATCCACTCCTCTTTGGCTTCTAAAGACCCGCCGGCTTCCAACAAAATGTTAAATTAGTCTGGTGTGATGACACTCCAAACTTAAATAAAAGTGACTGACACATTGGCAGATATTATTAATCATGGTTGTAAAATAAAAGTGTGTGTGTAGGGGGGTGTAACCCTCTGCCAGGTTTCTTTCTCTGCAGCGTGCTTAAAAAACACCTCCAGATAAAAACCTCACAAACCAATAAAATGCCACTTAATAACACAGGCACAAAATGTCCTCATAAAGACCTGGAGATATCATCAATACCCAGCCATCAAAGCTATTGCACCGCTGGGATTAGAATGACAGGAAGACACATGCTGTTTGCCTTTGCCCTGACGTTATGTTTCTCTAACAACGCAGACCACAGAGCAGCACAGTGTGTCACATTCACTGACCCTTAAAAAGGGCCGCCGCTTGTATGTCATCCTTTAATCCACGCAGCTTTAAACACACAATCTTGAGTGAATCTAGAGGCCTTATCAGTGGCGGCAGGTTATGTTAGGTTATGTTCTCCTTTTGTGTGGGCTCATATCTGAACACCTCCAGTGTTCATTTCAACTTGCAGCTATCCATCTAACAGATGGGAATAAAAATGGAACGGCTGCATTTGAGGGTTTATTTAAAATTCTGTGTGATTTTTCTGTTCTTTTAATGTTGATGTGCTGTCTTCCTGAACAAACATTAAAATGCCACAGTCTTCCTTTGCTTCAAACATAAAAAAGAGCAAAAAGTCACAGCATTGTGCTCAAAGCGTCTCCGCTGAATATCCTCTATAAACTTTAACTTAGAGTACATGACATATTTAATACACAGCTCACACACAAGCAGCGTGTTTCGTGAACCAATTTAAGTTACAGATTTTCTAATCTCTTTGCAATCTATGAAATGAAAAACAGATGAGAGGTGGCGAAGTTGACATGGAGAGTTTGTAATTATAAATGCCATCGCAGCAACATCAGTCTCACTTCGTTGTTGGTCAATAACCTATTATGGTCCTTTCCTAAAATGACTGGACATGCACGATTGTTCATAAATCATTAATCTAGCCTCCTGTTATGCGCGTTCTGTGTGACTTTTGGGGAGTTTTTAAATTGTGTCTTTATTCAGAGTTTATTGATGAACAGCATTAAATAAAAGTCCACATACCGTAGAAAAACATTCAGTCGGCTTTTTTATTCATTGACATCGATTAGCTTCTGGAAATGTCAGATATAAGTGGAATCACTGTCAAGTTTAAAGGCTTGTCAAGTGTTGAATTTCATTATGATTAATTCACAATACCACATACTTCAAACTTGCAGTTTCTTTGATCACGTAATGACACAAAAATGACTCCAAACTTTTAAAGATGCCACAGATATCATAGTTGAACTAGAATTACCACCTCCCAGCTGTATGCCTCCGCCAAGCAAGCAAGCTGCAGCTTACATAAATGTCTCTCAAGACTCATATGAAGCCATAACAGTTGATCCCAGAGGAAAATTTTGCTGCTCACAATCGTCTTTACTTTTTCTCATCAGAAATAAATCAGCCTCTTAGTTTAAGATCACTAAATTCTGATCTGTTTCCCCTAAATAAAGAGCAGAATAATAAATCAGCAGTCAGTATGTTTACATGCACGCAGTAGTCGAGCTAAGCTCATAGGTCGGCTAATCAGTCAAGTCGGACTTCTCATCTTGTCTGAGTATACATGCAGAAGACAAAATCAAATTTCTGGCCAAGTACGTCTGACTCCGCCTCAATAGGCAGCACTGTGTCCTTTTTTAATATAGTGCGTATTGAAGAGGAAACTAATGACAAATGAAGATGGCGGAGCATGAATGCAGTTTCCTTGTCCGTTCAGAAGTGCGTCATCTGCTTCTCAGTCACCATGGTGTGTGTTTGTTCGTTTTTCCAGGAGTTACTGCACTGCTGCTACGTCATCTTCTTCTTCTTCCAGACAAGACAAAGTGGTGCATGTGCAGAACGCCGAGTCTGACTCCAGTCAGACTAAGTGGATACATGCAGCAATAGTTTGATTTTCAATCGAAATATCTAGGTGTGTTGGTCAAGCAACGGATACGTAGTCCAATTTCAGTCGGACTAAGCTGTTTACATGCATTTAAAAGTCCGGTTTCAATCGGACTAAACCAATAATTTGATTTTTGATTTGAGTGTTTTTGCTTTGCTCATAGGCTTCTCAGATGTTTCTCAACTCTGAGAACAGATCACACAGACTTGAAGAGTTCAGACTTGAATTTGATCACTGGGATTTCAGAAATTGTGCAGGATCATTTATAAGCCAGTCAAGTTTTCTTTTGGATCTCACTGTTATCTCAACGGCTGATTATTTCAGACAAATAAAGATCACTGCAGTGAGAGAGGAAAAAGAACATTTTAAGATCGTAAATTAGGAATGAGCTAAGAATAGAGGAAGGCTGTATCTCAGGAGCTGAATTTAAGAAGTATGAGAGAATGGTCAAAATCTCATACTGATGTAAAGTGAGCTCAGTTATGTTTAAGAGAATTAGGCTGAACAAAGAAGAGATCTTAATTTGAAGTTTTCTTTTCTCAGGGATAACGCCTCAAATATAGATGTTGCTCCTTGAAAGCTAAAATTCTGTAACACAGATGCTTCACACACATCTTCAATCCTGCAGCACAGAACATCTATACAATCAGCAAAGTCAAGTCTCAGGCAGACACCAAAAATTAGTGTCACCAATTCAGGATCAGGTCAAATGTCTCCCCTTCTATTCCTGAGTTGTGACGTGGAATTATGGCCAGAAAAGTGTTTTTGCAGAACATTATGATTATATAGTGAAACTGACCTTTGAGTTTCTGGATTACAAATGTTATGACTTCATAATTAGCGTATGAGTTCTTGAGTTATGTTTTGTGAGGTCACAGTGACATCAGACAGAATTGTCAACTCGTTAGACTCCGTTACCATCTTCAGTCTGACATTGCATCTACTTTAACTGATTTCCGTGGGGGAGGGTGATTCGATTTTCCCTCACCAACCACTTGAGACCAACATTTCTGGCTGAATCTCACATCATTTTTAGTCCAGACTGGAGGCTGGAGCCTATCCCAGCTGACACTGGGCGAGAGGCAGGGTACACCCTGGACAGGTCACCAGACTATCCCAGGGTTGACACATGGAGACAGACAACCATTCACACTCACATTCACACCTACGGACAGTTTAGAATCACAGGTTAACCTAAACTCCATGTCTTTGGACTGTGGGAGGAAGCTGGAGTACCCAGAAAAACCACACTGACAAGGGGAGAACATGCAGGCTCTACACAGAAGGGATCCCCCACCCTGGGTTCAAACCAGGAACCCTCTTGCTGTGAGGCAACAATGGTAACCACTGCACCACTGTGCCGCCGTTGACAACACTTGACAGCTTGATAATTGCGTTGTGTTTATTGTTTTGTTTTGTTTTTTTGTTAACAGAGAAACTGCCTCATCACAATGCCGTATGAATCAGT
Source organism: Epinephelus lanceolatus (assembly GCF_041903045.1). NCBI lineage: Eukaryota > Metazoa > Chordata > Actinopteri > Perciformes > Serranidae > Epinephelus > Epinephelus lanceolatus. Next base: position 39,003,047 of record NC_135734.1, read on the forward strand.
GCACTTTTTTGGATCAGGCAATGACCTTGACCTAATCAGTTTACGAAACTAATCAAAGATTACTGATTTGTTTTGGGTACAAACACAAGCACTGTCTGTTAGTTGTTTGATGCTTGTTCAAATGTGTGAACACTTGAGCTGAAATGATTAATCAACAACTATTTTTGATAATGAAAGCCATTTTCAAGCCAAAAAAATATGAAACATTCCCTTGTTTCAGCTTCTCCAATGTGAGGATCTGCTGCTTCTCTCTGGTTTATATCATTGTAAACTAAATGTCTTTGGATTTTATACAGTTGTTCAGACAAAACAAGACACTTGAAGGCAACACTTTTGGCTTTGGGAAATTAAAACAGGCATTTTTCTCTATTTTCTGACAAACGATTTAGCACTTAATAGGGAAAATCATCAGCAGATACCATAATAGGTCTATCCAGTGTCCAAGGCAAGAGTGTAAAACAGGAGTTTAAAATCAACAAAGCATCCAAACACATCCAGTACACACAAACACACACGTGCGCACATACTCTGCTTGACTCTTACAGGAGAGTGCTTCTCACGTAGACTATGAAAATAAATTGCCTAAAATGATTCTCATAAGAACAGCCAGTGAGTCTGTTTGTCACGATTAACGTGTTTGACTGAAATCATGTATGGTTGTACTCAGGAAAATGATTGTTTTTCTCTCTCTGGTCACTGACATAAATCACAATTACAATGGCCTTGTTAGAAGTTGTGGCCTGTAACAAATATGGATGATAATATGGATGATACCACAGACAATAACAGTCACATTTGCATTACAACGTCCAATGTGGCTGAACATTTCTCACTTCGGTAAAACGCTTAAGTGAAGTTCCTGTTTTGAATTTAATCACACAAAAACCTAAGAAGGGCAGACTGCTGCCACTTCTACACCTCCACTCCCACTCCTCGGTTTGGTCTTTTGAAAAACTGTCCATCTCGAATTCATCGCTGAATGCATCACAAATTAATTAATTCAGCAAAACAACGCTGCCCAGTATTCCCCCTCAAATGTAAGTATCACTTTGTGCAGGCAGGTGCAGGCAAAGCTTAGAGTATAAAAGGCTGCTTTCTTTATTTATCATTTTCTTCTTTTCATGGGATGGGTAGCTGCTAGCTGTTAATAGTGAATAAATTGGGAGTGCAATAATAAAAATTCTTCCCATGATTTTCATTAGTATGCAAGGTGCTGATGGCAGCAGCTCTGCATTTGTTAACAATATCCACACAGAGTTTGCAAAGCCGAGGAAGAAATGCAGTAAAAAGACTTGAAAAACCCAAACTAATGGAGGGATACTTGCAGTCTCCTTTCTTTTATAGTTCAGCTATAAAATCCAGCTCTTGACCAGCTTTTGTCTTGATTGTGATCCGGGGTAGGTGAGGGAGGTAGAGTACTGAAGCTTGTATCTTTTCACATAATAAAACTCACAGAGAAAATGATCCCCGGAAAAAGCTTAAACTCTGGACAATGTGAATGTCTTTGTGAGCTAAAGAAGAACCTTAAATATCAAACATTATACATTTCAAGCTTTAATTGACAGTAAGATCTGTTACATTTCTTTAAAATGTACTGCATGAAGAGGGAGTAAAAACTGGATAGCCCTAACTGAGCTGTCAAACCAAAAGCCGATTATCTTCATTAAGTGCCCAGATGACAGTTATCGCCAGCCCAATTATCCATACCACATATCTGTCATCCTGCTGAAGAACCTGTCTGCAAACCACAAGAGACATTACTCCGACATTGTAATTCATAAACTTGTTTAGTCCATTCTCCAGCCTAAAGATCGGGCTGCCCTGTCAGCTCGGGATAAATCGGGCAGAGCCTTCTCAAATGACTCTGCCTCTGTTGCATTCCTTTTGTTGTTTAATGAATAAACGACTCAATTATTGATGATCTCGGAGATCCTTAATTATTAAAATGTGCCTGTAGTTGAAAGCAGCGCTGGGGTTAATGTGGGTGATATAGTGGCTCGGAGAAAAAAAAACACCACCTGCTTAATGGTGATGATTAGCGGTGATCTGGTTCATGGTGTCACAAGGTGGAAAACTGGGAGGACAGAAAATTGATAAAGGAATGTGAGTTATGTACAGATAACGCATTATGTGAATGTGTTTATATGCTGCTTTAATTTTTGCATCACAGGATAGATAAAGATTTGGTGTTCACTATAAAAACATTAGCTGTATTCTCTGATTGTAAACACAGTGTTGACATGTTAATGTGGCAAACATGTTGGCAACATTCACATTTATTTGGAGTCCTGTTTCTGTCCACCTGATAACTTAAAGTCCAACAATTACGCTCCTTTCAGCTCGGTTTTGCTCCCCATTAACTCCTGTGAGAAATGTCTGCCTCTTTCACAGCTAAATGCTCCACTATGTTCACCATGCTAATCACTAACCTTGTCAGTCCACCATGTGCTGCTGGGCAGGTAATGCACTCTAGGTTCATCAGAATATTCATGTGCTCAATTCTTAATCATGTGCAATACTACTTCTCAGTCTGGTTTTTCCACCATTTTGGTTCATTTCTAGTAACTCTTGTTCTTACTGTACTCCTATTGTTACTCTATTAGGCACTGGTTTTGCTTTTGCTCCTTGAGGACAGTTGTATAGATATTTAATACTCTATTGCTCTAAAACTGAGCCCAGGGACTGACCCTGACCCGGGGAACCCACTGGTCGTCTTGTTGTTACTGGTTGTGAATTGTTTAATAGTGGTTACTGTAATTTTAAGCATTCTCTGGCATAAGGTTTTCCTTCAGGATAAATAAAGTTCTACTGAATTGAATTGAACTGTATTTCTGCGTAAAAACATCTGCTTGCCGTGGCAGTTGATAATAATTAGTTCTGTCACAAACATTTCGTTATCAACTTACTCAGCAAAAAAACAGCGAGGACATGTCCATATATTGTACAATATTGCCTTGTGTTTATATGTGTTTGTTTATGTAATACTGTTACCAACATTTTAGCCAGAATAAGCAGCAGGTTTTTCAAACCATTACAAGATTTGGTCTGAGCCCCTAAGCATTTTTTCACAGTGCTTGGACCAAATGAAGAGATAAAACTACACTGAGACATGTTTTGCTGTCATTTCTCACAGTGCTGCTTATGTCCTCTCATCTGCATCTCCACACACATTTATGTTTTGGTTTTGTTTGTTTTTTTACACTTCCCAATATCACAGTCTATTAAGAATTAATAGTTCATTGCTCTTTCAAAGGGTGTACTTCCATATTTAATCAGTGGCTTAAAATGGTCTTAAAGGTCACATATTGTATAAAGTCAGATTTGTCTTTATTTCATCATAAAGTGCAGTGCTATACAAATACTCTGAAAATATCAACATGCTCAATCCACAGACTTGTGCCTTCAGAAACTGTGCCTTTAAATGTGCCGTCAGGACTTCCATGACGCTGTGATGTCAAAACTATACTATATAAAGGTAGAAAAGTGCAGCTACAGTGACGTTACAGTCATTCCCAAGCTGCAATGCCAGCACAGAGATGCCAAGAAAGCAGATGTGGAAGACCTGGTAACATCGACCAATCAGAGCAGCCTGGGCTTGTTCAGAGGACGGCTTAAAGAGACAGGCGCTAAAACGGAGCGTCTCAGACAGACGGTGAATACAGGTATATCCAGGCAGACAGTATGAGGATAATAATGTACTTTTTAACATTAAAGCATAAATATTTTCCAGTAGAAACACAAAATACAAGTAAGAACCTGAACATTAGCACAATATGGGACCTTTAAAATAAGAAAAATATTGTTTGTCGCAATTATTTCTGGGTTAATATATCGTCCACAAAAACTAGTTCTTAGTTAAAACAGCCTGTAGAACCGCAGAGCAAGAACAAATGAATTAAAGCAGCTCTAAAGCATGTGCTCAGTATGTGCTGTATCACTATATCACAACATTTCTGCCCCATGCTAGCTTGTAGTAGCACAGTATTTTTAGCCAGTGTCACTTTTTGTCTGTGAGCAGGCAGGTGCTCTGTGCCTTTGCTAATTGGCATTTTGGCAGCATTATGCGCCAACAGGCAGCTTCTCAATTACTGGGTAGTTTCCCTGACAAACTTGCCAGCATGGCACCTCAGTGTATTGTGTTAGCCTCAACCTAAAAAACATTTGCAACTAAATATTCTCTCTTTCTTCATAATATTAGATTTGTGTCGCTGCAATGTAACAGGCTCACAGTGTCTATGACAGGTAATGAAATTAGATGCCACTGAAGCAACAATGCATAGCCTCTCCTCAGACACCATAAAGAACTGCTGCACATCAAAGCAGATAGAGAGACAATATTTCAGAGTGCCAAACACCAGCGAGCAGCAACAACAATAGAAAACAGCTGCCTTTGAATGGTGGATCAGGATGCTGGATTTATCATGCTCTCAACATGACCCCCTTGAACTTGAAATACACAAGTCCTTTGATTGCTTCAGCCTCCCTAACATGAGCTTTCAATCAGACCATTTCAGAGCAATTCCCTGGCCAGGCTTTGTCATCTATATTTCCACAATTGTTTGGAGTCCTGATTTTGAGGAGCACTCAGGGACCGATCAGTATTACCTCCCCTGACCTCCTCTCTTGTCTCCAGAAATGAAGAGATATGCGGTCTGTGTCAAATACCACATGCACACTCAATTATCTGTACGACTGTTTGGATTACACAACCTCCTTTGCAACAAAGACAGAATCAAATCAAAGGGGTTATTAAATAGCATTTTGGTGTTAAATGAATCATTACAAAACTAGGCAACTATTAAATGAACTTGCAGACCTTTAACTCATAAAGCACAGTTACTTGTTTTAACTTTGTCTCATGCCTCTGTTAAAAGCCTTCGCTTGATAATGTATTCTCAGTAATTGACTAATTTCTTTATGTGCATGTGCAGTGGGAGGATGGGGTAAAAGAAAACAATGAAAAACTGCAATGAAAAAGAAATGGGAAGAAGCATGAAGTCAGCAGAGGCATGTTTAAGGTAGATAAGGTGAAACCAATTGACGGTTGCTGCTCTTTCCCAGTGGCAACAGACATTTTATTGGCAAGTCAGTAAGATAGTCTCCCCAGCCCCAAGAATAAGCTAGAGAATTGCAACAGCTGGAGAAAATGCTATTGGTCACAGCGAGTCATTGAAAATGGAAGTCTCTGAGCTGTGAGCTTCTCCCATGAAATCCTGCTTTTCCTCTTTAGAAAGGTGTGGCTTATTTCTAATGAGATCCCCCTATCACGCTTCCAGTCAGAACTCACAAAGTAATTAACACATTCAGGATGACGTTCAACCTCTTCTGTTCAGCCTGCACGAACTTGTCAAGATGCGCGAGTTCACGATCCCTTCTGGTCTTCTTTGATTGTGAGAGGACTGTCGATTCAAAACAGTTGCACCCTCTCTGAGTGTATGATTTTTGAGCTCTCATCACGACCCATTAGAAAAAAGCTAAAAGCTGAATACTGCACACAGCAGGCCCTCCATTTCAGCGGATGTCAAGTCAGTTTTATTTATAAAGTCCAATATCACAAATCACAAATTTGCCTCAAGGGGCTTAATAATATGTACAGTAAACAACCCTCATCTGAACAGGGAAAAACTAGGCACACACTGATTGTGCAATTCTGGGCTGATACCCATGTTTAAAATGGCAGTTTGGCTGACAGCAAATACTGAAGTGTCTGCTGTTGTTTTAGTTGTTATTTATTGCTGGATAGTTAGAAGTTATTGTATTCTATTGATGTTGTTTTTATGGTATTAGTATCAATTAATTTAGTGTTGGAACGACCCCCCGCAAACACTGTTTCATTTTACCTGCATTACTGTTGTATGTTGAGTGAGCTGACAATTAAAGAACAATTATTTGATTTGATTTATTTATTCCTCCTTTAGTGCCAGATTAACAAAGTGGTCTTCATTACAAAAAATAATTGCACTGTTTTAAAGTCATTGAGCCCTTCACTACAATATTTCAAAATGAGCCTACATTCAATCATGCAAATTTACAAGACAACCTTTAACTGCAACCTTCTTTCACATTTAAGCTTTTTTAAACTGCTTCAAATGCCTCTTTATTACATTTATCATAATTTTCTCTCTAATATCTAATTTAACTTGCTTTTAAATAATCAACAAATTTGTCCCTCAACAGCTTTCTTGCCAAAAACTACATTTTACACATCTACTACACCTTCATTTTTAAGATTACACTTAATCATGATAACATAATAATTTAACCTCACCCTGTTACCTGTTAGTCCTGGCCACCTGATGCTAACAGCTAATGTTAACTAGCTCTCATGTCATATGAAAAATTAATTCATTCATTATTCTCCAGATTTCTGGCTTGTTGATACTTACGTCATACTGTTGCCCACAGCAACAACAAGCATGGCTGAGAAGGAAATTATTACCAACTCCGCAGTGGTTCCAAAAAGAGGAGCAGCGTGGAATAAACTGTAAGCGTCATTAGGCCTGGGTGTCCTTAATGTTTTAAGCGAGTTGCTGCGAGTTACCCTCCGACCCTCAACTGCGCTGGCAGCAGCACAGCTTCTCTGCCTCTCCTTTCTTGCCATGTGCACATGGGAGTTGGCGTCATCGAGTCATTCTGTCATAAACCTTTGGTAATGTAAAGCTACGTGATGCTCGCAGCTCAACAAGAAAACTACATATGTGAATGGCAGAATGGCAGAGCATAAAGGTCAAGGTGGAAAAAAATAACTCAGTCCTTATCATCAAGAATATAATCATCGCGAAAATACCCTGAAATATCGTGATATTATTTTAGGGCCATATCGCCCACCCCTACTGCCGATGTCAAAATGGATTTGTTGTTTACAATGTGGCATAATCAGGGGGTTTACTCCTTTCGTCCCGAACGCATCCTAGGTAAGATCTCTGCTCATCCAAAACATGTTTACTATTGTATCCCCAACGATGGAACAATTTTAGTCTGGAGCCCTGTTTTTTGCCCTGTGAAAAATTGATGTGAGGCAACAGAAAAACATTTGCTACTGCCATTCATGAATGTCATCTTATTTGCCAAAACGCCAATGCGCAGACAAGTTAAATATCAGCCTATATTAATGTTCAGTCGATAAAATGGTCCATCCCAAGGAAAAATCTGATAGAGAAATAATGAAAGAAACCTCAAGATAAGGAACAGAGGGGGGATGTCTCTCCCTGGATCAACACATGCAACAGATGTCATGTGTACAGACCAACCAACATAGTCAAATTACAGTATCAGCATCCAGGACGACAAAATCACAGATGGACTGAAAACATATAGAGGCAAACCTCACAGTATGCAGGGACATATCTTATCATAAATGCGTCAGAGGCTACTGCAGACAGTTTACTGAAGGGTGGAAATGTGTCACAGCAACCCTCAAATAGCCTCAGGATGGTGCCCCTGGACACTCCATTTCTGGCATGCACTCCCTGATCAGCAGGCCTGGGCAGCCTGGCACATGGTGGGAGGGACTGGCAGTTCGCAGCTTGCTTTCAGGACTGGTTGGATAAATGATTATAACAGCATGATGGGCAGCTTTATAACACAGACAGGGTCACAGAGGGCTGGTAAGTCAGTCCCTGACGGGAAGAAGGGGAAGGAGGGAGAAAGAAAGAGAATCCACTCACAGAGGTACCAGCAGCTAATTAGATCTGACGGGCAGTAGAAAGTGAGTTAAAATGTAATCTATTCATAATCATAATGTTAGGATGAATATTGAATTTGACATGTTGTGTTGGATTCAGTCATGTGTAAGAAGTACGGATTAAGGTCACAACAAAAGTCACAAGGTTACTGTAGATATTACTGAGCAATACCACAACTAGTGACTGTTTAACATCAATATTTTTGTATTATCAAATGATTATGTGTAAGATGTAAGTGCGAACCCACAGAGAATTGACACACGAGCATTCAAGTGTCTTTCAGCTTTTTGCTTCACTCAAACGGCTCTCATCGGCATCAGCAAAAGCTGTTTTCCGTAAGAAAATAAATAAATAAAAGCTATGATAAACCCTCTGTACACCACCTGCGCTCCACCAAACAGCATACAGTCAAAGTTAGCGACTAGCTGTTGAACATATCAAAGCATTTAGCAGCTAAAGAGACAGAATTTTCACTCAGCAGGTGGTGGAGACCAAAAACAGAGCTTAAAGGAAAGTAAATATGGGACTCTCAATCATCAGGTCATCATAAACACAAACTTCAATTAATCCTTTTGTTGCTTTGGTACTGCTGGATTTGTAAGTAAGCCACTGTTTGCTACTAAATTTGCCATATGAACTTAAATGTTGTGTTTAAAGCTTGTCTCACATGACCCTTACTGGCCAAATCAAATAAGTTAATGCAGGATTACATCTACAAACTAAACCTCCGCCAAGGTGAAATACCCTATCTCGCAATGTGAACCAAAGAGTTCTTCCTGGGGCCAATGCTACACCAACTGTCATGAAAACTGGGCCAGTAGTTTTTTTTGTAATCCTGCTGACAAATTGGCGGAGGTAAATATCAGAAAACAGAGATAAATGCCAGAATCCAAGGTGACACCTTATGACTGCTTCAAATTTAATTTCCTTTTGAGAAATTAATGAAGTCCTCTTCTTGTTTTGTCTGATCAGCACCGCAAAACCCGAAGAAGAGAGAGCATCACATTTGAGTATCTGAAACCAGTTCATGTTTTTGCTTTATAAATCATATTTATGATGATTCAATTATCAAAACTGCTGTCATTGATTGACTAATCGATTAACCTTTCATTTTAAATCATTAATAAAGGGCATTTTAGTTTAACAGTGGTCCAACTTCACCCTGCAAAATTCAGGAGATGCTTCCTAGACTCTGTTACAAGCTTGTGTGAGTGATTAATACAATCTAATTACTCTACCTAATTACGCAGACTGCCTCTCAATCTTGCTGGTGTTGACCCTCCTCCCTACACTGTCTTTCCCTTTCTCTCCTATCAGGCTGACCCTGCCCCTCAATCGCTCTTATTGTCTCTCCTCTCTCTAATATGTCGAGGTGGAGGGGGGAAGCTCTGCGATGGTTGTCAGCTGTAACAAAAAGAAATACATCCAAACCTTGAGATAGAGTGTAGTTTAGCCTCATATTTAATTTCATATCCTAAATCAGCTCGGGGTTTGTTCATTAATATTGAGCGCAGCTCCTGCCAGGAACTTATGATTTTCATAAGCTCATTAGTGATTGCACCACAGATCATAAGGGTCGGGGTGAGCAATTATTATTCTACAAGTAGAGAAGCCAGCTTATGAAAATATGTTAATCAATAATGGCTGTAAGCAATCTGGTTTGAGCTCTGAAGGGCTAATAATAGCAAGTACCAAATTTTGTTACGTTTTACCAAATAAATTAAATCAAGATTGAGAATACAGATGCTCTGAACCCACCTTTGATTTCCCATTGTTTAGCGTTACGAGAGGAACAATTATCACAATGTGTATTATGGCACAGAGTGGCCATGAAGTCTAAATTGCAGCCAGTGAGGGCATTTCTATTCCTTTTTCATTCATTTAGATAACATGACCTGGAGTATGGTTTAAATGAGGCACAGCAGCAACAAGGAGGACCATGGGAGGCTTTCTCCTGGTCCGCCTGTCTGAATGATTAGTGTAGGTGGTCAGGGAAACACTAAAGGTCCTTGTGGTAGTTTAACCTGATTAGAGGGTAAACAATATAATTTGAGATAAGTAGTCCTCCTTCACGGTGTCACTAACGAACAGAAAAAGAATCCATGTTTTCGCAGCCTAGAGTGTTTCCAAGGTTAAGGAGTTTCTATGAATAACATCTGTTATTTTGGTATTTTTCATTCCTAATTCAATATGTGTGTTTGGATTTAATAAGGTGAAATGAGAAGATTGAGCCTAACTGTGTTATTTTTGTCTCTGTTTTCACTTGTTGTAAAATATGGAGGCTCACTGGGGAGAGCATGTTGCGTGTATGCCCCTCATCAGCTGCTGATCTTTCCTCTGCTTGTATATGAGAACACATTAACTTTTCATGAGGCTGAATTCAAGCGTAAAAAGCATGTGAGAACCATTGAGCTTGTTTTTTTGTTTTTTTTTTAATTATGGAACCAAAATGTCAGATCAAAATTTTATCAGGAAGGCAGAATGGTAAAGGAATGCTAACGCCCTTTCCTGACACCAGACGAGCGTCCGATGTCATGTGGTGCGGCGTGATAGTTGGACGCTCGCCTGGTGTCTGTCCTCACTCAATCTGATAAATATGGATCTCTATTATGTCATGTAAAAAAAAACACACACCTATCACCTGTGTGCTCAAAGACTTCAGACTGCCGTCCCACACAATGCAACAAGATGGGCAAGTACTTACTTACAGAAATACTATCACAGGTATAGATATCATTGTTGTATTTACTATACTATGTCATACTACCATCTCCACTAGCTAGTTAGCAAGGTCTGCTGAGTACTCCATGCAACAGTGCTTACCAGAAACGTTCAGCTCTCTGGTGAATGCAAGAGATGGAAAAAAAAAGTTCATCTCAAAACATCCCAAACATTAGTCGACCAGAAAGGTCATTATTTGGCAAGATTTTATTGGTCTCTTAGTCGCAGAAGAAGAAAAAAAGAGAAAACAAATATGAAACTCTATTAGGAGCTGCACCTTATCAGGAAGAGGCCACGCTCAGCAGTCAGACAGATGTCACGTTACAAACCAGTAACAGCTGACAGATATCTTTCTCTTCTTCTGTAAATATTCAGTCTGATAAATATGGAAAAGCTGATCATTTTAGTGCAGGGCTACTCAGAGCTTTTCATCTGTCCCATGGACGATAGTTTTCCAGGTAGTTAAAGGCGCGGCATGTGTACAGCCCCTAATTTCCAGGGCTGATACCTGCGGTTATTCCACAGGCTAGTTAATAACATGTCAGGCAGGAAATCCAAAGTGTGAGATCATTTTGAGAAGGTGAAGGACGGACCCAAGGTAATATGTAAACTCATCTTCATTGGTCGACTACAAACATGATGTATCATCTGAAACATGGGAGTAGCTACATGCCCATTAGCCCACAGTGTCATTAACAGGCAGCTCGCTCAGTGTGTGACGTGCACTTGTAGATAAAAATAGGCCTATATTAATGAAGGTTCATTAGTACGGTTTTGTATTTCTCTGTAATGTAGCACAGTGTTAACAATGTTACTGATACTATTCTTTCTCACACCTTCAACTCAAACCATTGTGTTGCCCCGCCCAAAATATAATTATGTGATTAATTATGATTAAATTAATGTCGTAAACATGCGGGCGACTAGTCGACTAATGGCCCAAAATGAAATGAACCCCCGAAAATTCTTACTCAGGGGCAGCCCTTGGTAAAATAAAGCATTTCTGTTTAGTTTTGTTTTTCTTACTCTGTGATACAACTTTGTACATTTTGGTAATAAGTCTTCAGTCACTTTTGCACCAAAATGTCAGTTCCAGACCCAGGATAAAAAATGGCCATTGTTGCGTCCAGTTTGTGTTCACACTTGCTTTTGACAAACAAACCAAGACATGGCTGTAAGCATGAAGTCTTATGTAATGTACTGATATTAAACTCATTGAGTGGACGGTTTTGGTGGTTGTCATCAGGCATCATCAGTGCATCATAAAGACCCACGTGGGGGAAATCAAGCTCTGCTGACTGACTATGAGTCATGCCGCACTTTTATGTTTTTATGTGTTTATTTGACTTCTCTGGTGTCACAAAGAGCTCGCAAAAAAATAACTGATAATTACTGTGCGGCTGCCATGATTCACTTACTTTTTAAATGAGGAACTGACAAAATAAACGGAGATGGACAGAAGCACAATATGTCTGTGTTTTAAATACTTTTCACACCCTGCACTCATGTGGTGACATGGATACACATCAGCAGAGGGATTTAATTGTAGTTTAGCTTTTGATTTTATGCTAGAATCACAAATATACCATCATAAAACCCTGTGGTTGGTCCTGGTTTCGCTTTCACACCACAAACAAGTAACAAGAGCCTCCTTTTGTGACGGACTGAGACCTTAAAAAGATTGGTCTCTGAGGCTGATTCTAGTGTAGTTTGTTTGTAGTGTTCAAATAATATTATGATAGTAGATATGTGATTATAGCAAGAATTCAAAAGCTTAATTAATGTCAAAATAGCAATCTGTATAAGATGAATTAGGAAGCCATTGTAACATGTATGCACATCAGCACAAGATAAAACAGAAGTGTCTTGTGTTTTTGTCCTGCAACATGTCCTCATTAAAAAGTGAAACATAACAAAGCCACCACCCACAATATTGCAATAAGATGCCTCTTTTGTGCCATGTTTCTACCTTTCCATCGTAGTCTATGACATGTGAGGTTGCAGTTGTTTCAACAAATACTGCTCATTATCAATAGGGATGTACCAATTTATCGGCCAAACATAGTTATCAGTTTTGCATCGGCTTGGTTATTTGCGGTTGTACTCAACAGTAGCTAGCATACCCAGCTGCTAATTCAGAGAAGTAGTCACTGGTTGGACATGATTCTGACTCTGGCATTAGGTAAAAGGGCCATGCGCATGTGGAAGGTTATATTCAAGGTTGTTTCATAATTTTGTTTAAGTGAATTCACAGATAGTATCATAAAGGGCTGAATGTCTTTACAGAATCAGGAACCAAAACGATTCGTCAAATTGGGTAAGTTAATGTGTTCTTATAAACTCCACCACAGGTTCTAAAACTACCTTTTATAAGGGTTTAAATGATATAATCATGAAATACATACTACATGGATAATGCTATAGCTGAACTTGTGCGGAATACAAAAAGGTCATGTGCTTTGAAAATACTGCTTACATTCTATTCCTTTTACAACAACATAAGAGCGTGCAAAAATCTTCACACTACCTGAAAATAATAATATTCAGTTATTTTTTATAGTGAAGATTTCCTTGTTTCCCTGGCACAAAAGGAGGAATAAATAAGAACAAATACAAAATAACCAACAACATCAATACTGGCATTGGCTTGTAGCCAAATTGTTATTTTGAATATCGGTATAACCCAAGATGATTTCTTTGTGAGCTCCTTGCAACACTACAGAGTATATATAGTAGTCAGTCAGCACAATATAATGTTTGACGATGCAGGATGACATCACCAAAACAGACCCATCAATGAGTTACCATTCTCGGAATCCATCAGCTGTATTCGGCGATACAGCCTCTGGGTGCAGACCCCCGATTTTTTGGCATTCCGGTTTGATTTGGGCGGAGGAGGCGAACTTCCCTTTCTGACTTCCATTTATATAAGTAAATATGCTGAACCATTGCGATGGATTCAGAGTTTGCAGTGACGCCAATTATGTTCCGCCTCGTTAGTTCACTGCACGGAGCGTTTAACCTGGCAACAACTGCAGCCGGCTCAAATGTGATTGGTCAATATCACGCGGACTACAAACAGCCTACAACCGGGAAAAAAAAGGCTCTTCCGCTCTTCTTCCGGAGGCAAGATCTCCGGGGTTTGCCTACAGACTCTACATTCAGCAAAACAAATTTTAGCCACCTTAAAAATTCAATATCAGTTTAAGTGTACACTATATTTGGAATATTTTCACCGCTTTACCCTACACAATAGCTGACAGAGGCAGTAGTCGACCAGCAACCCTGCCGTTCTGTGGAGTACAGGGTTGGAAATTAGCACCAGCCACTTGCCAAATGCTAGTAAAATTTGCCAGTGGCTACTAGATTTGCTTCATTCAACAGCCAATAAACCAATGATAATCTGCTGAGTGCCTGGTTTTGGAATCCTCCAGCCACATTGGCAGGTGGACAAAAAAGTTAATTTCCAACCCTGGCAATGTAAAATGACAGTTACTGTCAACAGAGTCTGGTGGCTTTGAGGTAATGGCTTCAGTTCTCCAGAAGGGGCTATATCATAGTAAGCTAAAGCAGTTAAAATATTCTAAATATAATGTACACTTAAACTGATATCAGTTATTTTGGTTGGGCTTTTTTCACTTCACTTAGCGTTAGCACAGCGTTTGCTGAGCAACATCTGAGTTTCTGCTCGTGACGTGATGGGTTTCTACCCAGAAGTTATTGCAAATAAACATTTTGGAGCAGTTAGCAGTCTGACAAGTTCAGAAAATTACATCACTTTACTGTAATGCAGCCTTTAAAACCAGGAAAAGACAACACATATATTACTATATCTAAAATCTAAAATGACATATACACATCATATCAGGATATCGATATAATATTAATATATTACTAAGCCCTCGCTTATTCATGTGATTTTATTCTTTCGCCTCTTGGTTTGTTTGTCATTAATAAACAGATCAACAATTAATGATTTTTTCCCCCTAGGTCTGGAGCTAATTAAGCCATCTGCAGGTGCTTGTTGTCAGAAATAACTGTAAATATTTTTGTAATTGATGCATCTCTTTCTCGTTGTGCTCTTCCTATCTATTCTGCACCAGCTGGATATTGTATACTGCACTGTATGGATTAAACAAATAACAATCTTACAAAAGAGCTGCCAGTACTAAAGCTTTTTTAACAAAGCCTTTAGAAACACATGTATATGCTATGCAGCTTCATCTTGAAGGATTATATCTTCATATGCTACATACACTGAGACTGAGCTCAGCAGCAGGACCAGCTCAAGGAGGATATTTAATACCAGCCATGCAGCCCCATAAAATGGTTGTTCCTGTGTACTGTAGTTACTAATCTCATTACAGTTCATTCAGCCCTTCGGTTCATATAGCTACACCCACCAGCTCCAGTAGGCTATCTCAAGAGATTGGGGCTGAGAGAATTAGAGAGGGGCACTTAGCTCTGCTTACTCACTCTCCTCCCCTCACTGTCAAATCCCAGTTCTTTAGAAACACACCATGGAAAGATCAGATGACATAATGTGAAGACCATAAGAATGAAAGGCGCTTTCTGATTCTCATCTGACAGGCTCTATAAAAGCATCACTGCTTCATAATTATTTGTGACAGAAGCTTATCAAGGAAGAAATAAAACCAAACACGACTAGCTTCTATTTGATGCTTCGGTGTAAATAATGTTTATGATGTGTATTCCCAGGATTGTTTAAAGGCGGCCGGGCTGTGTGTCCGACGCCATAACAATTCACAACACACAATTTTACTCGAACGTGGGTCTCAGAAAATGACCATGTCCTGCTTCTTTTCAGGCGTGCTACTGCTTTGACAGTAGTGGCTGCAGGGCAGAGCCATTGATCCAAGGCCTGAATGTTTGAAATGGAAAAGATCAATCAAAAGCTAAAGGGTTATCAGATTGTATGAAATCTAATAATATGACTCGCACAAGGAGAGCTCTCTGCACCAGTGTAACCATCGATCGCTTTCTCAACTTGCTGTTTCAATTAAACAGCTCTTATCAATGGCCTGACTATATGGAATAACACCAGCCTAAATAGATCAGTATCTTTTATCTGCTGTCCAATAATACAAATATGTCCAATATTGCGAACAGGGCCACCTGGGATGTCAATCTTTGTACAATCTTTTCATCTGTGTGTCAAATTGCGGTACAAACATTTAGCTCGACAGGGTATAGCAAACATAAAAATTGGCGAGTGAGAACTTTCCATTTTGTTGCGGTGTCCCCCGCTGTAACATCAAACATTTCTTGTGTTATTCTCAGAGTGATGGGAAGCCTTACAGAGTCTGACAGTTACAACGAAGGGCTCAGGTTACAGGAAGATTTATTTTCGGGGCAGAAATTTGTCTTTTTGTTTTTACTTTTTAGCATCGGCATCCATTTGTTACAGCATAGACATCTTCAAAGCAAATCCCTGAAGATACTGTAATGACATCACCTCTTCTCCCACCTAGCAAAATGGTGCGCACTTCACCGAGCAATACCAAAAGACAAGATGGGAAAGTGTCTCGCTGCAGATTCCTCAATCATTTTGTCTCCAATGAATTTTTGATGTTTCTCCAAAAGCATTTATGTGCCTTTTGAAATTTGCCATAATAGCGTGGGAATTCATAGTTGTGCAGATAGCCTTATGTAAATCCCCATTTAATGTGACCTTCTTTTCCTTTCATGGAGCAGGGATGAGTCACCGAAAAAGGGCGGCTCAAATTCCATTACCGAGGAGGCTTTGGGCATGAGCTAAAAGTGAAAGCATGGCGACACCCAGCCAAAATGAGTCCCAAAATAATTAGGTTGACTCGAGTTACAAAAAAATAATGTGAAAATGAGGTACTTTTGTAAAAAAGGGAAAACACAATATTTATGCCACTTTTTTTTGCCAGCTGATTAAAGACACATGCCCAGCAGCAGTTTTTTCTCCCCTTGGTAATATATGCATTTGCTGACATTTGGCAAAAATGTGATGCTGCTTTTGACTCCACTAACAATAATAACTCTTCATCTCATCTCCCTCCTTTCATCATTTCAAGTTAATTCTACTCTCCTCACCCCACTGACTTGCTTTTGTTCCCTTGATTCTCTAAAACATGGCCGAGAATATCTGTCTTGTTTAATTTATTTCACCTTCATGGATAATGTGTGGCACGGCGACACATCTTCCCTCACCTCCTGTAGCTACTGCTTGTAGCACTGAAGGACCAAGCATGTAACAGTGAAGTTATCGGCTCGGCGAGGTCTGGTTAAAATAGACCATGACTATCAGCATTAGTGGGGAAACGGGCTTAACATCTCCGGCTTATCAGCCCCCCATGCTGTGTCGTCCCTGTGATAACTGTGACCAAAGAAACAGCATTACAGGAAGACATTACAAGAATTAATTTATTGCCTTGTTTCATACTTCAATCGCTCAATTTGATTTAGAGGCCCTTGTTTTGGAAAATCAAGGTAAAGGTTCAAGATTGAAAGGTCGTATTTCATAAAGCACCGCAATTACAGTTTTAATCGGCTGAGGTTCACTGGGGGAATACAAAGCAACACGTGCCGCTCGGGATTACAGCAGAGCCCGTCTTCATAGTCTGTCACAATTGATCAAACACTACTGCCATTTGAGGATTTGCTCTATCTTCTTTCTTTATCCATAAAATGATCTAAGGACTACATGGGCATCCACGTTCAAAGAAAAGAATCATTTTCTCTTTGAGTGGTTTTATTGGTCTTTTGTCTGATCTCACAATGTTGATTTCAAAGAGGGGAAGATGCAGCCTAACAATCCCTGATTTAGCATGTAACTAGAACAAGAGGCAGCCTGAGTGTTTCTTCTTGTACATTTTGGGGTTGCAGTGCTTGGACTTGCTGCAGGGAATGTACATCTGCGGTCCCAGCATACAGTAGTCTGGGCCTCAGAGGGACTGCGACCAGCCCCACTGAGTCTATAATATACATATAACCATGCAACACACCCACACATGGGTTCAGATGCTCCTCTTCCTCGTTGTAACGCTGACATATCAGACCATTGTTTGTCACTGTCATATTTTCCGAGCCTCAGCTTTAAGAGAGCATCCATGTGCAGTCGGCACTCATGCATTTTTCATGAATACCCACTGGAGTTCCTTTGAAAGACTACGTTCTATAGTCGCCATCAGAGTTTGGTTTCTGAGCCTGTGATATGTAGTGGAGGGGAGAAAATTGCATTGCCCCCTTGATAAAGGCCACAGAAGATGAATACGCCTGACGGAAGAGGAACCTTTCAAAGTAGGGCAGATTCATTAGAATAACTACGACCAAGTCTTCTAACTTATCAGGAATACAGGGAAAAATCAGATCCATCTCCTTTTAAATATAATCACTCCTCTTCTCTTAGTGGTGTATTTCAAATAATACCCTCACTGACACGCCAGCCTTTTATTATTTCACAGCAGAAGCTATGGTTCAACAAATGCTATCAATCTTTGTAACACGGCGGTCTGCCTCAGACACCCGCTTCACCGCCTGGCCCCCTCGGAGACTCCTGAGCTGAATGGGCCATAGTCAGCAGAAGAAAGTGAGGATAACAGAATGGGAGTGAACTCATTCAGCCACCGAGAACCCTATCAACTACAACATGAAAAATACTATGAAATAGAAAGGATAAAGGGAGGGGTGTGGATTTAAATGGAAAGGGAAACTGACAAAACACAATTTCAGATAAAGACAACAAAAAGGTCGACATTGAAGCCACAAAAATGAGGAAGAAAAATGGAGGCAATGATGTGGAAGTGGAGGAGTGGAGGGATTTTCTTTTCTTAAAAAGTTCAATTCCTCATCTTTTTTTTTCTTTTTACTCCCACAGGTTCGGATACACGCTGCAAGGAGGGGACGCTTAATTAACTTCATCTTGTTCACCTCTGAGCTCAATTTTTAAAAAGTAAGCTCTCCCTGCAAAACGTCAAAAATACAATTATATGCTACACTTATTCCTGACAATTCAATTATCATCAAACATAAAAAGTCTTAATTTCACACACACAGAACATTCTCAACGCTGCCATCGGTGTGAAAAAAAAACAAAAAAAAAAACAGCCAAATTAGGATCATAAGAACCATACCCGTTAGCAAAACACTTGAGTAAAAAAAAGTTCTGCCCTGACGTTAAGGCCTGTATTTCCCCGACTTACAGCATGCAGGCTTTAAGGGCTGTAAGGGACAGATAGCGTTCCCACCTCAGATCATTTTCACTTATGTCAGAGGTAACCAGCGTTAGGAGCGACTAAAAAAAAAAAAATCCTTCCTCGGCATCACATCACACGAAGATTTGATTCACTGTTGCGTGTATCTGCAAGAAAGTGATAAACATGTCTCCTTCCAGCTATTCAGGGGTTTCCTTCTCTTGTCCTCATGGTGGGAAATTGAAGAGGAACATGGGGAACGAGCAAACGGCTCACAACTGTGGCAAACACATTAAACCCGGTTGGGTTTTAGGCTTAGTGATGCTCTGTGATGCCTGTGAAGCTGACCGGTCTTAGTTTGGTATTTCATGTACGCTGACTTTGAATTTCCACTGAGCAGAAAAGTTTGCTCCTTCTTTTAAAGAAATACTCAGAAACAAACACACAGAAGCAGATATAAAAGATGAATATCGCTTGTCGTAGCACGAGTTTGATAATCAATAAAACATGATACAGCAAAAATTACATATTTATTTACACTAGGTGATTACATAGCAAGTTTTAAAAAAAATTTCATGCTGGGGAAAGTGTAACTACAGCTGATTAAAATCACATTAGTTCTGAGGCGAAAATAAAATGATTTAATATTTCATTGCATAAAAAGTAAACTTTAATGTTTCATCTCATTAGTGGAATACACCATTCAGTTTTAATTGTATATCATATCTGATGTCTGCACTCATGCAATCTATACCATTAGTTTTATTTTGATTAATTACTGTTGAGAAACTGAAGCATTATTTTTTTACTTCATGATGACATGTTGGCAATAATAAGTAATGAAAACAAAAAGTTCAACAGTCATTAACGGATTGTTTTCTTCCCTCTGAGTGTAAAGAAACTTGAATGAACTCTGCCTATCCTTAAAAAGACAACACACACACACATACACACACACACACACACACAGATTATTTTTTGAGGAAATGAGCACTGAATATGTTCCCGGCACAAATTCTGTGAACGCTACATTCCCCCACCACTAATTGGATTGTGTAGCAAATGCACAAACTGGAACCCACCCATCCCTCTATTCGTCATGTGAAATAATGACAAAAGAGTACGGCTGGAATTATTCAATATACTGTCAACAAAAAAATACTCAAAGTCAAGCACATGTTACTCAAACAGGAAGTAAATAGTGCATTTATTGGTCACTATTTTCATCTGTGAAATAATCCACACATTTGGCGCACTGGTAGGTATTTGCAACAGCAGAACAGTGTGTGCGGGATTGACTCTGAGCAAACTACAGTGCCCGTGTTGGACCATAATGGAGCAACATGTCACCCAGTGCAACAGTGAGGCTCATTTATGTGTTTTTAATAGGTTTTGGTCAACAATGGAGGTCTGTGGCAGAGAGCAATAAGCCATATCAGGCTTCAGCTAAACAGAATTACTTGTTTGCGGTAGGTTTGGGTGATATGAGGGCAACCGCAGAGATGTGTCCACTGGTAGAGATCTGGCAATGTTGTTCCAATCATGGGAGCTATGTAGCAAATCAGGGCTAAATTCTCCTATGACCCGCGAATCCAGCTGCCTCCCAAGAAGGGCTGCGATGGTGTGAGATATTCAAAGTCACGATAACTGTTTCAGGAAAATATCACAGTTTCAAGGTATATGGAATTACACAACTGACCCTTTGCTACGTAGCATTGGGCCGGCTCTGACCAGGGTCCGACATCAACACAGCTGTGCTCCATTGACTCTAATGCAGTCGTATCAGATTTCCTTCATTTTCAGGCTGGTTTTGTGGATTTGGAGCTAAATGTTGTGCCTGGGGCACATCGTGTATTAATGATACTTGTTACCTGGAGAGGTTGGAAAAAGATATTTCTTCCCTGTTCCAAAACCAAAATCAAACCCTGAAAAGTGTAGGGTTAGCTAGCTAGCTACTGAAGATATAGCCTACTGAATGTATACACATGCTGCTTTTGCTTTTTAATGATTATAACAGTGAAACAAAGACCGACCCTGCTGTACAGGAACCAGTGAAGGGAAGCAGGGAAACTTTGCTGATATTAAACCAGCTGTGTGTCATCACAGTGTGCGCAGAAGAACAGTCTGGCAGCAGAGTTCCGACCGCTGGTTGCAGCACGGGGATGAAGCCAAACAGTGTTCATCTGCACACACTGTGATGCCACACAGCTGGTTCAATATCAGCAAAGTTTACCTTTATATTCATTGTTTGCTGTAGCGATCAGCAGTGATGTGGTGGTTCACTTTTACACTGTGATCTGTAGCCTATAGTTCAGCTTTAGCTTCTAACTATCTTTGTCTTTTTAACCTGTTGTTGCTGCTGAGTCAGTTTGACATCCTGGATATATCTTTCAAACACAGACTGTAGACCCCTCTGTCTGCTTCTCTCTGGAATCACTCTTTCATTTTTCCAAAAATATGATAATATTTCTTCAGGGAGTGCAGTTAGTTACAGTGTGGGCACCCTACTAGCTGCGACAGCTTGACGGCCCATCGTAAAGGGGCTGGGCTTAGTAAAGGGTCAATTCTGCTTATCATGATAAGCAAGGGTCACAATGACCCTTAAAAGAATAAAAAACAAGTGTTTTGTTGAATATATACTTCATTATAATCTAAACTTGAAATCATTTAATTAAATCAAAAAATGTGAAGAAAATCCAACATACAGTCAAGGAGGGAAGGAGATGCACACATGCAGGTGCGATTCACCATTGAGTTGCATTTTTTTTTTTTAATAGTGTATATAAGCAATTGTGCACGGTATGATATCCGTCAATTTTCAGCCCATGGCATTCCTCGAGACCGGTAAACTGCTGCAACCATGCTTGAAAGATAATGTGATTTGGGTAGATGTGGCGAAGTAGAATGAAGCTGGAACACTTGAAATTATTCTTCTCAGGAACCTTGAAGCTTTCATTTTAAAATAATTTTAGTTTTACTGTTTTGAGTCTTTTGTTTTTAACTGTGTTGTCTCACATGAGTCAGTTGGGGTTTTTTGTTTGCTTTGGGGAAGGGGGTTTGTATGGAAGTTCCAAATAAGTCAAGAAATAATCAAATGGGATGAAGTACAACATGGTTATTTCAAAACATATCTTAAACAGACATTTATTATTATCATTATTGTTACTGTTAAAGTGTTTTCAATGAGTATATTGATGGAACTGACAATTACGTTTTGCTGAAGTCACATTTATGATTTCATTTGACAAATAAATTATAATTGAGACGAAAATTTACAGAGCAATTACTGTGATATTAAATGACATCTACTGTGATAGAAGATTTTGGCCATATCGCCCACCCACAGTCTATGGGATCACTTCATTGTTGGTGTTGGTGTTTTGATGGGATGGTTGACAATAAATTGAATATACAATACCACCACACATATCTTTTAATGTGAGGCAGGTCAAACAACTTTCTTTAAGGTCAGGTTTGGCTGACAAAAACAAAATGGTTTAATTGTTGAAGAACAGTTTTCCACAATCTTCCTGATTTGAGCTGGAAAGCAAACAGAGTTTTTCAGAGTCATGAGTGTGCACAACAGAGATGCTGCTGAGTTTTCTTAAAGATATTTTTTTAGAGCATTTTTGCCTTTAATTGATAGGATAGTGAAGTGTGAAAGGGGGAGAGAAAGAGGGAGTGACATGCAGCAAAGAGCTGCTGGCTGGAGTCGAAACTAGGCTGCTGCGGCAACAGCCTTGTACATGCGGCGCCTGCTCTATCCACTAAGCCACCGATGCCTCATGCTGCTGAGTTTTCTGAGTTTTATTTGGATCTTCTTGGTTTTGTTTTGGAGTGTTTGGGTGTCTGTGGAGAAAATGTTAAGCTGAAAACTTTGGCTTTTTTTCCACTTTACTGAGAGGAGAAAAAAGGGTGGATTGTATTAGTGTTTCTCAGCCCGCTTGCCTCCTTCACTCAGAGAGATAGTTAAGAAGAGCAGCTTGTACCTCTGGCTTTTGTTTGCTTCATGAATAGGCTAATTATTTTGATTACTTTTTTAGCATTAGTGAGGCCAGTGTTTTGCTGTCTCTTGTCCCGACGGGTCTACCTCTGTATTCTTTTGATAGACTAACGGATGCTGAAGTTGAGTGAGTGGGATGGGGACTGTTGAAGACGTCAGCACTTGAAATGTTCATAATTTTATGAATGACTAATCAGGGACTATGTTAACAGCGAGGCGTTGTCAGTTGGGTTCATCTGATCCCATAAGTTCAGGAGGAAGTGTGATATTTTTCTTCATCAAGACATAAATGTATAAATAAAAAAAGTTTGCAGCTTCTAATTGCCTGTTTAGCAGAAAAGTGTTATGAGTCACAATATGCAGGTCCATGTCAAGTCTTGAGATTCATAACAACTTACAGTGAATATGGTTATTTCCCTACATTTCACCGCTAATGAATCCCGCTGTACTTCATAAATACTGCAGATATAGGCTCTGCAGTAAGACTGCTTAAAAGCATATCAGTAAATTACAGGATAATTCAGATTTATTGCAAGTGGGATCTTGTGTTTGGTAGTTTCACCTTAGTTTCTCATCGTTTATCATAACATTATTTGTTGATTATTTGATGTGGGAATGCGGCAACTCCACTGAAATAATGTAATAGGCAAGAAATACAAGCAGTCAGGTGATGCTACAGGCTTGAGACAAACCTCCAGATCAGCCAAACTCCTTCGGAAGACAAAACTAAAAACAGTAAAAGCTGTCTGGTTTCAATAGTGCTCGATTAATCGATTTAAATGTTGAAAAATGCTGATTAGTGTTTCCCAAAGTCCAAGATGACATCCTTAAATGTCTTCTTTTGTCCACATCCCAAAGACATTCGGTTTATTGTCACAGAGGAGTAAATAAAGAGAGAATATTAACATTCAAGAAGCTGAAATCTGAGAATTTTTGCCTTTTTTTAATAACAAATTACTCAAACCAATTCATCGCTTATCAAATTAGTCTGTGATCAATTCAATAGTTAACAACTAATAGATTAATCTTTGGAGCTCTAGTTTTCAAACAACATCCTGGTTAAACTTTACCCACTGTACTTGCCATCATTGTGCATGCAAATAAAGTTTTACATAAACCAGCTACACTACTGGCTTCTTGTGTTTCTTGCCTCATCAGATGTTATAGCAGTGTGAGTACCACGTCATAATCACTGATAGAAATGATGGCAAAAGCTAAAAAGGCTTTTAAGGTTTTAAAACTTAAAAAATAAATAAATAAATTGTAATGATAAATTTGCTTGATTTCTATTTGTGGGATTTTCAACATGTAGATGCAGTTATCGCAACTTTATCAAGAGGATGCAGTTATGTTATATATATATCTTAGTGCCCGTGGTATTGCTGCTAGCAGCTTTCTTGAGAACCACTGATACAAACAATTTCACACTTGACACTGCCCTGTCCTGAGTCTCCCAGCAATGCTAAAGTTTACACACCATTTAGGAGCAGAAGCTCTGTTTTTTAAGCAACTTCTTTGTATCACTGCATATACCAACAATAACAGTTAGAGAAGCCTAGGAAGCCTAGCGTAAGCACAGATGTTTCCAGTCAACTCTCATCATCATGTCACCTCAGCTAAATTTGTGCTATGTTTATGCTTTAATGTCTATTTTGCAAGTGTTAGTGGTGGTGTCTGTGGTGTTGGACAGTGGATGTGTGTGTCTACGCATCACTCATCAGAATAAGAAACTTAATTCACCAGTGTGTAAACTCTCCTCCTGCTGACTTATGCTAGTTGGCTAGGTCGTGGTATTTCAAATGTACACAGCACTATAAAAATCAAGTAAAAGATGGAGAACACAGGCACCAGTTAAACTAGCAACCTGCCAGCCATTGTACAGGCATCAGATTATAAACTGGACGACCTCCATGCTACATCACTTTCCAGCAGAGTTGCATTTCTTATATGATACCACGTGACAAATGTGTGATTGACTGCTTGAATGACTGTATAAAAAAGTAAATCAAGACAGTGTTTGCTGGAGCCAGAAAGTCCTTGAATCCGCCCCTGAGAAACACACCCAAGTCACAGCTACTCACGGTCAGAGACACCGCTGAAATACACTTAGCACACATATCAATTCCCAGATAGTCACTTGCTTTGACATTACCACCAGGGTTAAGAAGTAGAGCATGGATTTAATTAGCAGAGCTATTTTGCTAGCCGTAACGTAATTAGTGTCACGAGTTAGTATGGCAAACTTGCACAATTAAAGTTGCTTTGGCAGGGCAGCGCTGTTCCTGTAGACTCCAGGAAGGTGAAGAATAGTTTGGTTGAAACTTCAGAAACCCCAGCATCCGGCAGCAAAAGTGAACTGCAGTCAATGAGCTGTGGCCTGTCCGCTGAACCCCAGAAGCCCCGCCCTTGCTGCAGTACAGAGCGCTGGTTGCTTATTTATTCAAAGTTTATCAATACCAAACCTATCTTGTGTTGAAATGGCACCAAATTCAACACTGCACTTCCTTAGGTCCCCATCAATACACCCGCCAAGTATAAAGCAGATCTGATAAACGTTAAATGAGATATGGGAAGGACATACAGACAGAGAGAGACAGAGTTACATTATGGGTGAACAAAAAGCTCTGACAAATATCAGACCCTGCGTATAATGATTACAGTGAGCTTGAGAATTAAATGTTTTCTTATCATGGGCTTAAATTATTGCTCCGCATATCACATCTCATATGAAACGACCATAAAATCAGGCTTAATAGTCAGCAATATCATCAGCCTCATCTAATAAACAGAGAAGTGTCAGAGATGCTCCATGCTGAAATGTGAACAATTCCAGCGTTGCATTTTTGGTCAGAAATAAAAGCTGTCCCGTCTCATCACACCATCTGTCAGAGGAAGAACTTTGTGATGCCATGCTGACACTAATATCAAACACTGCCGCACTGTTTGAACATATTTAACAGGCAGCCAAGATCGCAATAAAAACTTAATTAATGATATGGCTGTATGTTGACAGGTTGTGAATTCAATAAGTGGAGGTTAAGGATGAGTTTGGGGATGTTAAAATAAACATGCCTCAGATTTAACAGCCTTAGTGTGAATCTAAAATGAATGCAGACAAGCTAAATACAGATAAAAAATTTAGATACCTAAAAATAGCATCTCCTTACACCCCTTGTACATACATCTATCCACCATCACAACCACACCTGCTCAGAGTCAGACTAACACCTGTTCCTAGCTGTGCTTCTGTCATGTAATCCTTTCATTCCTCACATATCTCTTAACGGCTGATGTAGCATCATCCAAGTGGTTCACAGCCAAACAGTTGCACTATGAGTACAGGCCCACTTTTACACGATCATCTTATATTTAGCTCACTTACTTTTTTTTTTTTTTTTTTGAGTTGTGAACAGTTGCACACTTTGTTGCGTCATCCCACACAGCTCTGCCAGAAGCTTCTGTGCTCGCTGTGCCGTGTGTGTTTGACAGTGTGCTGAAACTGAGAAACTAAAATATCTTTGATACAGACGTATTCACACCCTTCAATTAACACCTGGGAGAGACGGAGGCAAGCTTCACTGTGGCACTAAAAGGAGACAGGGCTGTTTCATCATCACACCGAGACATTTTCTCATTTGTTTAGAGGATAAATCCGGTTGATGACAACTTTGATCTAAGTTCTGACCGTCATTTGTTCCATAATGATAAATAATAGATCATTTATAAGATTTAGGAATGCAGTGCCGCTGCTTAAAAAGTCAGAGGGGCGAGACAACATGAGCAGATCACACAGTTTTTAGACAAATCATGGATTAGCAAAACATATATGGAAAGGACAACTAAAGTAAGGGGTAAAATTAGTACAAACTATCCATTGTTTAGTCCTTTACGGATTACAAACCAACTTCCAGGCTCAACTTTGATCTACACTACACAAGGTGCCTTAGTTGTAAGCAGACACAAAGTTTTCCCGTGAAATTAGGAATTTATTATCACTATTTATGGTGTTTAAATCTAGTGGTTGTAAAATGACGCCAACATGGAGGTGCCAAAAACTGCAGTTCCTCTAATGACCACTTGAGACTGGCTTTAGAAGTGAGTCAATCACCACAGACACCCATGTTACAATGCCGACCTTTACAGCAGAAATAAACATGTTTACAGCCTGGAACAAAAACAGTTTTGGTCTCTAAAGCTAATTTACCCCTTCATGACAACTGTACAGGGGTAAAATTTTATGTAACTCAATGTTTTGTCTATGAAACTTGACAGTTATTACTAAGCCAAATTTTACAATTTTGTTAAATGATTTTGTTGTTAATCTATATTTTATGGCTTTTGGGAGAATTTAGCCTTCATGGCTTTACGTCAGATAGCCCCAAAGCTTTAGAAAGAAGATGAAGGTTTGGGTTAAAATGAGAAGATTTCTTCCACAAAGGGCTACCTGGCAAAAAGCCCTGAAGGTTAACATATTCAGTGTGCTGTTTTATGTGTTAGTGGAGTCAATTTAAAGTAAACTTTTCTGCACTTAACTGGTTACAATTAGCTACATTATTTTTATGGTGTTTTTATCCTTTACAGCCAGGCTTAACTGCTCTGCACTGGCTTCCTGATACATTTAGAGTTGATTTTAAGCTCCTCCTCCGTGTATACAAAGCCCTACATGGGCATAGACTGAGCTACATTGCTAACTCCCTTGTAAACTATTTGCCTCCAAAAACACTGTGGTTATCTGCTGCTGGTTTATTGGAGATTCCCAGTCACAGCTGGAAGAAGATCGGGGATGCAGCCTTTGTCAATTACGTCCCACACACTACCTATAGATATCAGGGAAGCTAGCTCACTAAATATTTTTAAGAGAAAGCTGAAGACATATCTGTTCACTTTAGCCTTTAACTAGCTCTGACTTTCCTTAAACAAGTCTGAAACTCTCTCTTTACGCTTTTGCTTCCTATTTAGGCTTCACACTGCTGCAACTCTTTTAAAATTTTACTTGATTTTATGATTTATAGATTAACAATTCTATGATTTTATGAATCAGGCTTTTTTTATGTGCATTCTATTTTCATGTGAAGCATTCAGTGCTTATAATGCCCTCAATGTAAAGCACTTTGTGAAAGAGAAGAGATGGCACGTTCTTCTGTAACAGACTACGTTAAATGGCCATATTACATCATCTCATGTCGGTCACAAGCCCCTCGATTGAATCAAATCAAAATTGTATCATGGCAAAATTTGTTGCAAATATCGTTCATTGTCGAGATAATCGATATAATATCGTATCGTGATGCAACTAGTGATTTACACCCCTACTGAGTGGTGGAGACTGTACAGCCATCAGCGTCAACCAAAGGCCCAGTCAGCGCTGATTCATCAGCCAAATCGATAAACTGGTCAACTTGTAATTGTAACTGGCAGGAATGATGACCAAAATTACGATAATAAGATCTAAGATGTAATATAACAGAATTATCCTTTCAGTCCACTGTTGGTAATATTGGAGGACTTGCAAGAGACAAGGTATGCTGTCATGGTATCCTGCCTTTTAGTCCCTAGTATTAGAGATAGGCTACAAGAAATCCCAGATCCTGTACATCCCATGATGCAACTCAATAGATAAACTGATAAACTATCATGTTTTTGGAACTTCATGCATCAGGTTTGTAATGGAGACTTTTCATGTAAAATCTGTAGCCCCTAAGCCCAACCCGAGGAAACCCTGAAGACATAATTACAGTTTTACTCAGACTTGCCAAAGCTCCTCCAGAGCCACAGAAGACGTCTTAAACCAACTGTTTCATTTTACTGTCATGTGAACATGACTGGTAAAATTGGCCTTTAATTTCAGTCAAATTACAAATATAACTCCTACGCATAGTCATCACTATCATTATCAATCTATCGAGAAAGAATGGCATGTGTTTCTTCTTTTCCAGAATTGAGTATCAGCTCACCATGTTAACACTGGGAAAGTTTCCTTCTTGATTCTCCTCAGTCCATTCTTTTGGCCTGGTGTTTAAGATTGTTGTCATGCTGAAAAATGAAATCCTTTTTCAATGTTCAGTTTTGTGCCGAAGGCAGCAGATTTTTTTTTTTTTCTTCCACAGCTTAGCGTATGTTGGTATTTGGAGCTGTTCATTTTTCCCCTGCAGTCTGACCAGAGCTTTTGTCCCTGCTGAAGAGAAGCGCACAGCATGATACTCTCATCATCGTGCTTACCAGTAGAGACTATATTCTACGGATTTGAAGGGCGTAAAGTGATGTGTCTTTGGTGGTGTACCAAGAGAGTCAGAGTGCACTGATGGGCTGTGTGCCAAACTTTAGCAATTAATACCACAAGCATTTTATCCTGGTTTCATCTGGCTATACAACATTCTCCCTCGTTATTTGTTGAGACAGATAATGTCTTCTTGAGCAATTAAGACTGGACGAGCCTTCATTTTCCATCTTACCACTCAGACCAGAACAACACAAACCACTCAAATTGTTTTTAAACACACAGACTGGTCGGGCTCTATCATACAGAGCTGCCCTTGTTTTAAGGTTGCTGTGGCCTCTTGGCTTCCCTGATGAGCCTCGCTCTTGCACTATCATCCATCTTGAGGGGACAGCCTGATCTAGGTGAGGTCCTGGTGGTGACATTTTTCCTCCACCTTTTGATTATGGGCCTCACATTGTTCCAGGGTTTATTTATGGTCTTTGAATTTTGTTTTTCCATCTTTCTTCTAATGAAACAAGTTCAACAATAAGAATAATCAAAAACATCTTGTGTTAGCTTGGTGCTTGACTGCATGCTGACGCCCAGTAATATGGTGATTTTCATCATCCTAATAAGAATCAGTTTAGTTGATGTCAGCTGAAATATGCAGCTTTCTGAAATATGATTAGAGGCTTACAGGACGACGTTCATGGGCAGACATAAACAAGAAATGATGTGTTTTCTATTTTTTATACATTATTTCTGCTCAACAATGATATTACTACATTTACAGTATATTTACTTAGATGAATATGTAGCAATGATCTGCAGTATGTCTAATATGAACAATTACTTCAGATATTTTTGGTTTCATAAAAAAGTTAATGAAAATTGAAACAAACTACTTCTTAGGACAATTTAACCTGGACCCTGTTTTATTGTCTTCCACCATATTTCAGATAAACTGGGGCAAAACTTTATGGATTATTTCAAGTACAGAACTGAAGTACACCTTTTCACATGAATGTCGGGCTTTTTAGCATCTTCTTTAGGGGAAAACGGACACCGAACATCAAACAAGCAAACAAACAAAAAGAAGTCTGTTACAGATGTAAACCTTTCTTCCTGGTCAAATACAGCTTCCTGTCTGTGAGTAGTTGTCTGGTCACTGTACAAATGAGAATCAAGTCTACACAGCTGATCACTGGTTGGGACCAAAGACTGTACAAAAAAGATGGACGGCAGGACATCTCTCTAAAAGTGAAGCCAAAACACCTCAATCGCCCCCTGGTGGCTGGCTGCAGTATAGGTCATAAATCCCCCCCCCCTCCATGTTAGCGGATGAGACATGGGCCAAACTAAAAAAAAATAAAATAATCAACGTACACATCGAATATATTTTTCCCAAAGATGTTTCTGTCATTTTAGATGGTTCTCATTATGTTGATGTAAGTTTAAGTTAAATGTTTTTCTATGAAGTTTGGTTTCAATTACTTGTTTGATGCTATAAAAAGGGTGTGTGACATCTTGATATCTGTGTGTGCCAATCAGTGTGTTTGGGATCAACGGCATTTCTTAATTAGGTCAAACAGGAACTTGATACGGTGGCTACTCCACCTCCTGATCACTACTGTTAAGACATAGCTCCAGATGGCAAAAATCACGACACCCGAGATATTTTGGCTTCTTTTTTTGTACAGATTGCTGTTAAAATATACAACTGGCTGCTAGATTTGCTTTATTCACCAGCCAAAAGAAATAATGGCAATCTATTGAGTGGCTGGTAGATTTTGGAATTCCCTAGCGACAGTGGCAGGTGGACAAAAAGTTAAATTCCAGCCCTGGTTGTCCATCATGCAGTCACTGGTGGGGACTTAATTTTCAAATGGTCCCACCACAATTATAATTATTTCATGGTTTGAGCAGTACCATTTTTTTTAACTGACTAGACATTGATATTACGAGCTGCTTCAACATTGCATAAGATTTCCATTTACAATAAACACACATTTTCAATACTATGCATCATTTTTTTCTCCAATAAAGTAAAATAAAAGACATTTTTGGCTAAAGGTCTCTTTTCATGAACAAGAGCTATATGTAACACTCAAAACTTAGAAAATGTAATTTTGAGTATTGTTAAAAAAAATAAATCAATAAAAAATACCAAATTGTCATATATTAATAATAAAATAATCCTATAACTTGCATTTCAGTCTTTGTAGAACCAGATGAGATTTGTTAATCTGTGCGGCAGGCCGCCAGCACAACAGATTTAAGGGTAATGATCTTTTTGTGGTTTTATACAAACCATCACTGAGCTGTTCTGCTGTATTTCCATTACAGTTAAATCTAGATACACACTTACAGCAGGAGCTGCACTGCTCCCAATAATCAGAGTGTAGTTTGTTAAATACACAATGAAATAACATCAGCTTTATCTTACTGACAACTACAGCTGCAGCCACTGATTATTTTAGTAATCAAGTTACTCGAGGATTCGTTTCAGCTCAATGGTTTTTGCTCACCTTCTTGTTTGTATCTTACTTAAGAAATATAAAAACTTAAATTAACACTTAATTACAAGCTATCAAGTTTCCAATTTACAGTTGAGCCAAGCCAATCCAGAGATACAGTGCACATAAGCTTTAGTGTCTCACAGTTAACTCCAATCACACACTACTACTCCTCCTGTTTCTCCCCCTCTGGTAAGTTGATGTCTGAGCTTTTTTAATTAAAGAAGAGGCCGGAGCAAGTCTACAGCTGTTCCATCAGACTGAAACCGAGCTGTCAACAGCAGGTTGGACTGCAGTCGGTCTGCTGCTCCATCTTGTCCAATCGTGTACATGTATATACATGACGTAGCGCAACGCGGCGTCTCTCGGAGTGACAGCTGAGCTGCAACAGTCTTTGTGGTTTAGACAGCGAGAAAAGCAGCGAGTGATGACGAGGAAACAGCTTGTTGGAAAATAACTTGATTCTGTTCAAAGACGACAGCTGCACTGACTTTGTTTACTCAAGGTTCACAATATTGCCAGGACAGAAATGCCTTTCTCTGAATGGAGAAGTAAACAAACTATACCGTGCTGATGCCGGTTTTGTTGTGCTAAAATAACAGCTTTGTTGAAAATGTGAAGGTGAAACATACATGCTTCTCTTGTTGGAGATTGTAAAGTAATCTATTCATTCATAGAGCGATGCATTCTTTATGTGGAATCTAAAAAGACTACTGGTCTATATTTACTTAACTGTAATATTGGTTGAGTAAAACTAATAAATAAACCATTTTTTGTTATAACTGTTCACTGTGCCAAGAAATGTATTTTGTCTCGAGAGGTTTTTAATACCAGCTCGACCATTAAGATGTGCATCCACTTAACTGCAGAGGTTTTAACATTGGGAAAATTAACATATAATCGTCCATTAGATTTGGCTGCCTCTCACAAAGTTTGTTGAGACCTGATAATTACCAGATAAAGGAACCTGTTGTGAGTGATATCTCAAACTAATAATTGCTGTGTGCACACTTTGCTTCATGTGTAGATACTATGTCTTTTTTGGGTGAGTGTATATGTAGAGACTGGCATGTTTGTTATTGCAAGAAATAAATACCAAAGACGTAAATTAATCTTTACTTTTCATGATGGATTAGTATGACTGTTTGTCTAATTGTTCTCATAGTGTAGCCTGAGTGTCAGACTGAAGCTCCCAGAACCTTCAGTCTGACATGGCTTCCATTGAAGGCGATTTACAAGGGGAAGGCAATTTGATTTTTTCCCTAACCAATCAGTAGAGATCAACGACTCACCCAGAATCTGACGTCATTAGTATCCATGCCTCGGGGGTGCCGAAAACAAGCGAGCATTGCCCGTTTAAAATGTCTCCGTCGTCGTGCACGCCCAGCTGCATCGCCGTTAAATCCAGTTTAGCAGCTTCCTTAATTTGGTCCTCCATTAACGCGAGTAGTGGCGAAATACCTCGATAGCATCGTCAATGTGGTCTGTAGGATCTGTAGTGATCGCCATTGTTGCTATCCTCACCAGTTACCCACCGGCGTACAGCTTGACATCAGCGTGGCGCTGATTGGCTAATCACTAGACCCCCGGCGTTCACTGATCCATCCAGCGTTTGGACGAGATAAATCGCAAATTCATTGAAGTATGCCAGACCAGAGATGCAAGCCTACTCAGTTGAGTGGGCGGGGTCTATGGTCTGGAACCAGGCTACTCATAGTGTAAAGATACAAGAATGGAAATCAGAGTCTTCTTTTGACGGTATCAAAGCCCACTGAATCGAAATCAAGTGGTGAGAAACTTCAGGATTCCCACAGTTTGTGCTCCCAGCCACACAGGACAGATGTTGTCTCCACTGAAGCAGCTGACAAGATATTGGTCAGAATTGATCAGACAGACACGCTGTGTGACTACTTAACACTCCCGAGCAGTCAGAATTTGCCTAATTGCTTCATTGATGTTGTTCGCTCACACAGAACATGAGTGTGGCATTTAACGTCACTAGAAAAATAAGTGAAACCCAGGAGTTTGTATAGAAGTGTTTCCTTTAGTCCTCAACACTCATACTATAAACATTATATATCGAAACTTACAGTATATTTATATTTGAGAGATGATAGAAGTAACTCTTACAAGTCCATGCTAACTTACAAATATATCTAACAATGAATATTTACATTAAACCAAGGGGCCCTAGTATGCAATTCTGTATTTTTCTGTATAGTGTTATGGTGAAGGGTGTTCATATAAATGGGGCCAAAGTTTCACATAACGAGGTAAATTTAAGTAGAGGTAATCCCTGTGAGCAAAAACTTCAGGTTTCCTACTGCTCTGAATACTCCATTTACAAATCTGTTTCTACCCTGCTGCAGTATGACATCATAGTGTGCTAGATTTCTCTATATGGCTATCTGCTCCAGACACGCTACTGCAAATTTAGCTTATGTAGCCTGCACTGCTACATGTAGCTACATGCTAATGTCAGGGAAACATATAAACTTGGTTGCAGATGTTGTAAATTTCACCCCGATTTTGGATAATATTCCTGCTGGATCATGTCCAGTTGTGTTAAAAAGCTTTTATTGGTGATCTTTAATGGTAGAAAGTATCGCAATACTTCCTTACAGTTTGCAAGTACACTGCTAAGGTACATGTAGCAACATGCTAATGTAAGGGAAATATGTAGTCTTTCGCTGATGTTGTCAATTTCTCACTGATTTCAGATCATATTCTTGCCGTGACATGTCAAATCGTGTTTGGAATCTTTCATTGGCAGTCATTCTCTGGCTGCAGTGACGGTGCAGAAACACAGAAGCTGCGTTCGAAATCGCTCCCTATCACGGATATAGTGCACTATATAGTGTGTTCACCATTTTGTAGTGTTGTTCGAATTCTCCGCGGTTAATTTCATTCACTATATAGTGGACTATAAAATACCCACAATGCACAGCAAATGTGAGTGAATAAACGATGTACCCTACATTTCACTCCTGTATACCACAATGCAATGCAGTCGTCTTTTGCCAGAGGAGAAGAAGAAGAACAACTGCAAAGAGAAAAGAAACGAATAGGATGCTAGCCAGTAACGTTAGCTCACGAGCTAACAATAGCCACTTAGCTCGCACGAGCCAGGTAGCTTGTAGCTCGTGCACTATCGTGGGCTATTACAGCTCACAATGCAGACACACAACCGTAGCTGCCAAAACCAAACGTCCACACCATTGACATTTCAACAATTTAGTGACAAAAAGTACAACCACCATACAGTTCGATCATCCTCAAAGCGCCCGGTTTGTTTACATGATGCTCGGCGCGTCCACTTGCATCACAGGAGTATGCGGCGCAGCTACTGACGCAACGACGTTCAGAAAATTTCAGTTAGTGTCCGAAATCTCATTCAGTCATTCCCCATGTAGTGAACTATATAGTAAACACGAAATAGGGAATAGTGAGTGAGTGAGTGGACGGTTTCGAACACAGCTAGAGATTCAGAAAACCCAGAACGCTGACCAATCAGAGCAGACTGTGTTTTTGCAGGGGGAATTAAAGAGGTAGGCGTTAAAACAGGTGAATACAGGTGTTCCAGCACAGACAGTATGAGAAAAATAAATTGTTTTTTTGGCTGTTGAAGTAGTAAACATGTTTCAGTAGAAACCCTTAATACAAGTACAAACCTTAAAATAGGTAAAGCATAATAAGTGCTCTTTAAAGGTGATTCCAGCCATCTGTGGACAAATTATTTTCTCAGTGCCCCTCTCTTTTGTAGCCCTGCCAATATTATATAAAGTTCATTTTCCAGTGTGTTTTCAAAACCGTTATATTTCCATTTTCCTCCCGTAGCAGGAACTATTTATGTCATTAAATTATTAACACTTCAGTGTGACACAGGGCTGTCTCAGGGTTAGCTTCCACCATGTGTATATTATGTCAGCAGAGCCTGGCAAAGCTTGGCTGTGGCCTCTATCCGCTGCATGCAGCATCTCGGGCCAGAGGCAGTTTCCACGGGAGGATGGTTTCCCAGATCTCTTCATCATCTAGAGCGTGCTAGACATGTGTGTAATGGTCTCTCTCATGCCTCACTGCAGACTGTCTTCAGTCTGCAAAAACTACATACAGAATTAGATGGCGGGGGGTTGACAAACGCTCTTCCACAATTCCCGACAGGTCCAGTGGCCTTTTCACAAATAGACGCCCAGACTGCACACACAGGTTGGAGGCACTTCAGCACAAACACGAGCCCCCGCTTGCCCGCGTACATGCACTCTAATGCACCGGCAGAAAGGGAAAACACACAGGCAGAGTTTGTTTGCGGTTTCTCTGCGCTGTTTGGCATTTGTCGACTTCGGTGTCAGACTGACAATCACTATAGGTCAAACCAAATTGCCTGTTGTCCAAGGTGTCTTGAAAACAAGCTTGCCTAAATAATTACTCACTCAAACACACTCCAGCAGCCCGAGGAGAAACACTGGGTCGTTTTATGTTTAGACAGGTTATGATATGTCTGATTTCATGAACCTAATGTCACTGAGAAGAAAAAAAAAATAAAGTGCCATAACAGGATTTAACTTCGCTCTCCGTCCTGGTCAATCTGACGTTACAGCATCTTGACAATCGATCTGTGCTGCTCAGCCAAGCCGCTTGATAAGAAGTGCTCAGACTTCCCACAGACAGCTGATTATGTTTTGTGGGCACAGCCTGGCCTTTTCCCTGTCTGACTGTCTATTACAGCAGCGATCTGTACGCAGCTGTAATCACCTGTATAGGTGTTGCGGGTATGATAAGGATGAAAAGAGCATAGCTAAGCCACCAAAGACTGGACCTGACCATCAAAGATTAATACATCATCTTGTCCAATAATAGACCACATCGACCATTTGCCCGTCAACAGATATATCAGGGCAGAGTGTGATATGGGCCTTTCATGATAAATTCACATCTGCAATCAGCCGTTTGGCTACATCCGCACGTGTGCACATTAGAAGCTTCTGATGCCATGATAAGGTAGGAGGAAGAACACACTGCATGTGTTTTACAGTGTTGTTGTTTTTCAGTAACCCCAGGACAGGCCTTATGATGCAATCACATAGTTCACTGATGTGTAAATTCGGCCATGAAAATATTTAATCAAGCTGGTGTAGCTCAATATCAAATCAATACACTTCCATTTTTTCACAGCCAGATTAGCACATGCCAAAGATCACCATGGCTACAGACAGGGCATCGACACACCGTGTGAATAATGCTATTTGCATTCAATCCAGTGACATTTCTCAGTGGAAAAATAGTTGTATGTAGTATGAATGTGTCTTTTCTTTGCTTGGATTAGTCATCAAAGATTCAATCGTACTCAAACCTGGATGAAACAGCATACTTCTATGGATGCAATTTATGATTACTTTAATAACTGATTAATCTGATGATTATTATCTGATATCAGGAAATAGAAAAATGCTGATCACAGTTTTGCAGCAACAGACAGTTCAAAGCCAACAGATATGCAGTTCACTGTCATAAAGGGCAAGTCATTACATTTGAGATGTTGAAACCAGTTAATGTCTGGCATTTGTGCTTGTGTGATACAAATTATAAATCAATTATGAATTTTAAAAAGCAGCTAATTAATTTACTGTTGATTGATTAATCAGTTAAATACAAACCATTTCAGATCTACATTCTTCGAATTTAGTGTCAAATGGTTTTAGTTCGCCGCAAACCAGAGGCAAAGTTCAAGGAAAGTTTAGACCATCATCAGGGTTTCCATTATCCAGTGATTACCTGTTTGCAACTGAGAAAATCTCTTTAAGTCCGACATACCAAAATCTCTCCAGTCATAATGTCCACTGAAAGTAATTCCTTCTGCGAATATGTAGCTCTAACATTGTATCTACAACAGCAAGGGAGCATCCGTGTCACACTACTTAACATGTGAGGCTCTCCATCTACGCTGGATCCATTTAATATGCATCCATCATGTAAGCAAACCACATCACAATAAACTGTGTGCCTGAAATAAGGCTGGAGAAATAACCTCTTCAAAGATGGGTGAGTAATGTATGGTAAAAAAATGTCAGCTGCCGGTGACAATATTTTGTCAACACGACGCAATCTGTGGACAGTAAAACATCACTGGGTCACCATCAACATGACTCATTGCAGTATCGATCAGAAGCACAATCACATAATCACAATGTACCAGTGTCAGGGGAGGAACAACACTGTAGGTCGAAGGACATGAGTCAATACACAAGTGAATACAGCATCTGCCGTCACAGCAGACATAAGATAACTGGAATGGCCATAGTAATATCCTACATATTCATGAATTCGGGTGTGTTTTCTAAACTTCAGAATGCAAGGTTATTGTCTACCAGTGGTTTCTAGGGACCACCGCGCCATCCTGCCGTCTTTACCATGAAATGCCGGCACACCAAGCTTCAGAAACCCAGGGATGAGAACAGGTGGGCAGGCAGACAGGTTTAAGGTCTGTGTGGAGCACCAGAACACTCTCAGTTTCACTCGCAGTGGTTTCTGTGACATGAAAAACACTACTTCAAAACTAGCAAAGTCACCCGACGCCACTGTCTCATCACAAAGTGCAGCGTATAAAGGCACAGCACATGTAAGTATACAATTTATCGCAGTTCAAGACGTCTTTTGCAATACCTATACTGCGCATGTTGCTATTGCAATTAAGGTACATTGTATTTTTATTTATGTGCATTATCCATGAGTCTATTGATGAAACTGATTTTATTTGGAATACAATATATAAGCAAAAGTAGCCTACTTTTCAATTACAAATATAAACCTACCCGCCTTGATGACATTTTTACACAGCCTGCCAATCAATTCTTTAAGCTTAATAAACACAGAATATTTGACTGGAGTTTCTCCCCATTTGTCAAGAAAACTAAAAACTCCCAAGACACGTGAACTGGCGCCAAAACTGTGACAGTAGTACCATGTAAAAGCAATAGTAAGTGGCAGTAAGTGAGGTCATGGTTTTGTAGTGTAATGCATTTACTGCGGTGTTAAACATTAAAACATTCCCCCTTTTTACACTGCTACGTTTATATATTAATAATGTATTATGTTCAGAGCATTCTGTGACAAAGTGTTGTAATCTATGTTTATGTATGGTTAGCACACTTCACCACAGCCTGCTTTGTCAACTTCTACCTCATGTCCAATGTCTTCAACATTTATAACACTGCTTTGAAATCGAGTGGCTGTGTCTGTGTATGATACATGTACAGTAGATGGAGAGAAGAAAACAGAGTGAGGGGGACAGTGTTTTGTGTTTACTGATGATTTCTGAAATAGTGGGGAGAGAACAATGCCGTGCCGTGCCTTATTGTTCATTACAAAGACAGCCTCAAATTAGCCTATTATTTACTAACTAATTAATGGATTGGACTACAAAATGTCTGAAAATAGTAAAACATGTCCATCAAAATTTAATTGTTTGTTTTGTTCAGAACAACAGTCCATCCATCCATCCATCCATCCATCCATTTTCATCCGCTTATCCAGGGCCGGGTTAAACGATTAATCTATTCTCAAATCTGTTACTGATTAACATTCTGATGGTCAACTAATCGACTTAACGCCAAAGTTAAGCCCTATTGAAACCAACCCACAGGGAGTGAAACAAGAGGGAGCAGCCACAGTGAAGCGTAAGATGAAGAGCTGCAGGCAACAAGCTGCACATTTTCAATGTCTTGCCAGTGTATCCAACTCCTGTAGCGTCCATCGTCTGACTAAGTATTGATTTTTAAAATAAGCGGAACAACAGCGGGGACTGTAGGCAAGTAATGTAATTGATGTGTGCCCATACACTATGTAACACCGGTAAAACCAATTACTGCGGCAAGACAAACGGTTATTTTTGAGTCAAAATAAATTGTCATGTGTCATCCATTACGTTTGAGAGACAACTCTAAAATGGTTGCACTCATAAATGTTGTTGAAACAGTTTTGTTTGTCTGCATTTTTCACATACAATAATAGTCTCAAATGTGAAGTAGCAGTATGTTGCAACAGGCGTTTGATAGTCTGTAATATAAGAGTTAAATAATTAAGATTGAGAGTAAAAATACAGTTTTACCAACTGATCAAAGGCTAAAGAAAAGCTTTGTATGTCTTTTTATACTTCATCTGAATTATTTAACTTACAATATTATTTATTGATGTATTCAGTTATATATTTGACCTGTCAGTTTAACTTGGGCTCCATTTTGTTAGTTCGAGGCTTCACGTGAACTTTCCGTTTATTAAATAACTTAACCTATGGTATGAATGTGCATGAGTTTTTTCTTTTATTTAAAAAAATGTCTCCCCCCAGGCAACATGCAGTGTAGCTGAGTGTGTGTCAGTCATACTGCCAGCTGCTGTGCATGATTAGCTGGATTGTAATTGGTCCAGTTCTTTATGATGTGATTCCCAAAATCAGAAAGTAGATCTTAAAGAGATTCTACATCTCCAATATCGTCTGAAATCATCAAGAGTAACGGAAACATTTGTTCTTACAGGGTGCATCTTATTTCATAGTTCAATACAGATGTGTTTATTTCTGTGCATTTCAGCTGACACATTACAAAAAATACAAATTCAGACTGCTGCACATCTCCAGAAGAGATGCAAGTAAACCACTAATAGCTGTAATGAACAGTGTCACAGTGTTTTGAGGTGGATTTTGAATTTCATAGTAGGGGCTGATACTGGCTAAAATACAGTGTAGAGCTGTCACATTTATTTGAAAATTAAAATTACCATTTGAATGTGAATTAAAATGTAATATTCAATCTGTAATTATCTGTCCAAATTCAAAATTCACTGTGTCGAAATGCAACAGGCCATGCCTTGTTCACCAGCAGGGGGTGTTCATAAAATTCTCTGTCACCTTTCATCAGATCATTATGACAACAAACCCAAAAGATTCATGAGTGGAAGTGTTTTGTATTCAACCCCACAGATGGAAGAATTGTGGAGGCTTTTTGCCTTTATCTGCCCACTAATATTCAGTGTTGTAAAGGAATGTATCAAAAGAGCGCATTCATTAAGTGTGCTAACATTTTTGGTGAATTGTTAACTGAAGATCAGTTTGCAACAAACACATGCAGATGTCATTAACTTATTAACTCTTACGAGAGTGTGTTTGATCTGCACCAAGTTACTATGAGGTACCACAGACACATTCAGCTGAAAGTCACCACTTAACACAGTCAGTCATGAAACCAAAACACTAGAAAGACTGTTTAAATGAATATTTTACAGAGTTTTATGAACAAAGCAGTAAAATCAGAGCAGACTCCAGTGAAAAATTTCAGTTTTTTATGCAAACTGTGTAAATTGGGTCTTAAAAAAAAACACATCAGCCACACCTGCAACAAAT
Source organism: Epinephelus lanceolatus (assembly GCF_041903045.1). Taxonomy (NCBI): domain Eukaryota; kingdom Metazoa; phylum Chordata; class Actinopteri; order Perciformes; family Serranidae; genus Epinephelus; species Epinephelus lanceolatus. The sequence continues at coordinate 39,043,745 of NC_135734.1, forward strand.
TTAAAAATGATAAAACAACACTGAAATAGATTCACAAGTCAGTCTTTAGACGCTTTGCTTAACTAAAGACTGATGACTTTCTCCCTGATTTTGTGTTTAGATGAGCGGATACAATTTCAGAGTTTAAAAAAACTCCCTACATTACAGAACCAATAGTAAATCTGCAGGGCAGTCCTTCGGTGGCTCGCTGAACTCTTGTGCTCATAAACATAGTCCGACTAGAAACACGTGTAGCGGTACAAAATGGCTCAAGTCGCTGTAAGTCCTTCATTTCCACAATCTTGTGGACTGAGCACACGTTTGATAAAACGGAGTTAAATCTCTCGGCATCCATTTTCAAGCTCTCGGTGTGTTTGTGTCCTTGCAGACGAGAAAAGGGGAAGCGCACGTTTCCGGGAGGGCGTGTCCTTTTCAAAAATGCAAGAGGCGTTGCTTTGTTGCCGGCCGTTTTCTCCGGTGTGTTAAACACACTTTAGAAAGGAGTGTCCCCAGACTATCAGAAGGCAGAGATCTCTGATTGTCTGGTAGCAAGACTAACACTGAAATGACAAGTTATTTTTTGGGACTGTGAACTATAAACTTGAGCTAGGCCATTTTGATGTGTGTGAACTAAACACTGAGCTAGCATTTGTGAGGTGTGAATGTGCACAACACTGGTAACATTACCAAAACAACGAAAGTGAAGTCCGCTGTTAGAGGCCTGATAATCACACTGAATTGCCGTTTCATTTTAAGGCTCATTTATACTCCCTTTAAGTATAAAAACAGATAATTCAAACATTGTAAACATCCCTGCCTTCATGCTTCCATGCGTCCTTTATGATGGCATAAATACATTCATTAGATGACACTAGATGGCGGAGTGATGCACAACCACAAATGAGGTGACGGTGGAGGAGGTCGTAATATTGTACATTTAGTCGGAGGCAGCGTTGTAGGTGTCTTGTGCAACCATTATATACATCCTGATATGTGGACAGAGAATTTCTTTCACTATATTACTGATTTGTTTCATTCCACTATTATTTTAATGTCTTTTTCGTCTCCTACGGTCTTATCTCACTCAAAGTATGCTACACTGCCTCCATGATTTCCGGTGGTACTGCACTGTTTCATCGGTATCTGTAAGCTTTCAGAAATCATGCACAAATATGGATGAAATGAACGGTAAGTACGGACCAAAGGCTCCATTCGTGTCCATCTCTAACGCTGAGCATAAATGAGCCTTTACTTCATATCACAAAACAAATCTAAGAAGCGAGCAGCAGCAGGTCTGTAACCAGGATGACTTGTTAACAGCATAGATTGGAATTAGTCTGCATGGGTTGCATAGGAGTAACGACATAAGCTAGTTCTCGTTCAATCACGCCCACTTCTGCCGTGCCAATGGTTTACTAACAATAACAAAAACACACACCACGAGAGGCAGCTGTCACTCGGAAAACAAACAACAACAACACTTATTTGATTCTGTGTAATAAAAAATGCTTGCTGTTGACACCAGGTTGAGCCATGAGGCAATACAGCCAGCTTTCACACTGTTTATTTTAACAGAAACATGTGTCCATTGAAGTGGAGACACGTTCATGTTTCCAAACAGATATACACTGTTAATAAATGTAAACACAGCCTGTAAGACACACATGCACATATGTGTTCAAACCCACACACCCACACACATACAGGCAAACAGCAGGGTGTCTGGCTTGTGAAGAAAACTGACAGATGGTAGAAGGTCTGGATTTGGATTCTGGATGGACGTTTGTCAACTCTTGAAGATACAAAAATGTTGTTACGCTTGATTTGCATGGAGAATTAGTCGCTTATGTTCAGTGAGATGAGAGCACAACTAAAGAAAAATATAATTATATGGTAAAACAATATAATCATACAGGAACACAGGACATGCAGTGCACAGAAATCCTACAGAGGAGGCCAATACCTGCCACCAGTAATTTGTCTCTCTAATGCAAGCTACAAAAGTGAAAGCAGACACTTGGTCTTGACTCCATCCACAAGTGTCTTCAATATCCATAAGCTTTCTTGCTGCTAGCTTCACTAACTGGCCGATGGCTGTTACTTTGCTGGTTTGGAGCAGTCATGCATGATTACATATTTTCAACTTTAACCCAGCTCAGACCAAAGACTATCATAAAACCAACATAAAACAATCTGAGCTTCAGATGGACCGTATTCCCTCAATACGCCACAGTAATTTAAATAACCAGATTAGTCAATGAACAGGGGCGCTAAAACAGCGAGCAGCAGCAGCACCCCACCTTCAGACGCCGACACACTGTGAGGACGAAGAGAGACGTAGCCTACATTGACTGTAAATGAGATGATCTCAGGCTCAGGGAGGGCTGCTGTCAGAGAATGCCACAGCAAATGAACACGCTGTGTGCTGACAGTTTGTAACTGACTTGGCCAGCAGACTTTGCTACAAGCTGACTGGCTGCTGAAACAGGTGACATGACTGTTGCTCTAAAACCAGCCGCTGGGGATTTGACAAGCTGAGTCACAGGTGAAACCATCAGCCAGCTTGAGTCAAGTTGGGACTGGCCAGTTCACACTGCTGCAGCTTTTCTCTACAACGTCCAAAAAGGTTTTTTCTCTTCATGAATCTTTGGTCTGACCTGGGCTACATGGAAAAATATAACACAGCAGCCTACAGTGTAAGAAGAGGCAAAATGGCTAAATGGCAATGCACAAGTTGAAGGAGCTGACAGGATGACATTTTACTAGAGCTGTACCATTTATGATTTCACATGACAAATAAATGATTGATTGATTGATTGCATTGGTCTGAAAACTGAATTTACACTAGTGTTCAATGTGGTTTCAATACGTCCCTGACAAACTCCAGAGGTGGTCTGGCCAATCGGATCACAATCCAACCTCAGTGAGTCCATTTAAAACTACATTTCATGTGGTCAAGCACTATCCGACTGCAATCCCATCAAGCAAAATTGTGGAAAGATTGTATGTGACTGCTTCCAAGGGTGCGTTTGAAGACCAACTGTGTCACATTGGCGCAACCAAGGCGGTCTCATTTCAAAGGCTCCTTCAAATCCTGCTGAAAAATGCAGCCTTCTTTCCACGAATTTGGAGGATGCAATGGATGAATCCTTCGTGGTGTAGCCTATCCCAAGATGCACTGTGTGCTGGTGACGATTATATATTAAACTGAGTAACAGTTGTTAACTAGCTAACTGTTAACTGTTGTTAACATCACTATTAGCAACAAGCACACAGCTTAAACAATCTTAATCGAATAAGCTTACTTGAAAACGGTCCCTCAGCCTGACATATATCAAACAGCAGCATCTTCGGTGGTGAATCATCTCCTCAAGTATTAAATAAAAAATAAATACTTAATAACATGTCCATGATTTAGGGCTAACTAGCTTACTAGCTTACTCCTTCTTTCGTCAAGCGCAGCTCATTGCTAGGTAACAGGAACGCCAACAGGTCGGGGGCGAGAGCAACTGGTGATGCATCCAGGAAATCATCCACAGATCAGACCATCCCATTTCAGAGACTGTTTGGTTTGGCTGATGCGGTCTTCAAAGGATGTGGACTCGGCCGCGTCCTTCAAAGGCTGCAGCCCCTGAACTGAGTCATAGTTCGTGTCACTACTACATACTTTCTCCACTAAAGAGCACTGAGAAGTTGAATTTTTTAACTGTAGGTATCTTGGTCAATATTCTTAAAAAAATGCAAACCTAGAGGATCTGTATCAAGAATAGGGATGGGAATTGATAGGATTTTATCAATATCAATGCCATTATCGATTCTGCTTATCGATCCAATTCTTTATCGATTCCCTTATCGATTCCTCCTGTGAATTAATGATATCACCTTCTGTTGTTTGTAACCCAAAACATCTGCTTTTTTACTGACTTCAGAGGCCCATTACTCTGTCTCTGTATCACCTAGAGTGTTTCTGACACTTTCACGACTTTTTTCTTTCTGGCAAGACCTCATGCATGCATGTAGTCAAAGCAGTTCAGAGGCTACAGCCATTTTAATTTGGGTATGTCATTTTAGGCGTTTTCGCTACAAAATGGGAGTGGAGTGCAAGAGGTTAAATACTGACAAATATCAATTATCTGTATCAGCCATAGAAATCCAGTATCTGGCAGGATTTCGTATTCCCTCATTTTGATTTAGATTACTCACAGTGAAGCTTATATTTGTCAAAAGGTGTTTTGTCTCCTCTAGTGCACAGGTAAAATTCATTATATAATAAATGTGCATTCTTCCCATGGAAAAGATGAGGTTTGGGACAATTTATTCAAAAATCACATATGCAAACATTGTAAACAGCTAGAGGTGGGTACATAATATCAGGCCCAAGGTTAATTTGGGTTGTGTTGTTTGCCATCAGGTCTGTAAGCTAAATGATCCGTCTTCGTTATAAAGAGGCAAACAGATCTGCCCTGTTGACATTACTACTATAAACTGTGCATATTGTGGTTGAACTTTATTTAGTTTAGTAAATGAGAAGATGTTTCATGACAGGCTGTTTACAAATTAACCTGAACTACGCAAGTCTGGGGAGAAGTATAACCTGAAACAGTGTCTTTCGATCTGGGGGTTGAGACCCCCTTAAGAAGTAGTGAGATAAATCTGAGGAGTTGTGCAATGAGAAGAAGTTTAAAAAATGCTACTTATACTACAGGAGTACTGTTACTCTTTTCTAGACTTCCTCTAATCTTTTCTTTGTGTTTTGTGGTTTTCTAGTAGGGATGTTAATGATCAGCATTGAGACCTTTAACCAACTAGAAGAATTCTGACCGATGTTATGACCTATGATCTTCTGACCTATGTTAAACGTAATATACTGGCGCTACAGGGGAAGATAATGAGACAGCAGAGTCTGCAGCTGCCCAGGCTGGAGTCATACCCTGCCACCAGAGCAACACCATGACATTGCTCCTGCAAGACGAATACAACACTGCTCAACAAGCTCAAGACCAAGAGGCAAGGGTGGACACCTAATCCACTTCACTGGTGAAAAGAATCAGCAAACTTTCTGTTGCTGCTGTTACACAGAAGTTCAATGATACTGGTTAGCATTAGCTAACACAGCAGCCGCAGCAGCTAACATCAATAAGTGAGCCGTTAAAACTGTCCAAACAAATTCACACCAACAGTGAAACATCTCAACTCAGTCGTTACACCTTAGGTTACGTTAGCCACGCAATGCTAATAGTTAGCCCTGTTACTGTGTGTGGGGAGGTGGGTGGATTCTCTACATCCCCAGTGTGGAACTCACACTCCTGTAGCAGTAGTGTCATACTAAACAAAGATAGCACATGGGGCACTCCGTGTAGGTCTACAATGAAATAAGATTTTCAGTTAATGAGGGTCTTGTCGTAAAGCTGCAGTTCCCCTGTTTCAAAGAAAATCAATAGAGAAGAACGGGTGTGAATTTGGACGCACTTTAAGTCGTTCGGGCCCATAGGGTTAAAGGGGTCACAAGCCAAAAAGATTGGGAACCACCAACTTAAAAACATGAACACTAATCAACAGCCGGGACCAATACACTGGGTCAAACTGCCCTGCACAATCACAGGTCTACAAGACCTGCAGAAAATGGCTCTGCGGCATATCCATCCATCAGATCTGAGCCATTCTTTGAAAGATGAAATTTTGGGGGGTCTGATTTTGGATTTGGCCAAATCAGGAAAAAAATACAACTTTCACAAAATGCACCATCTCATGTGTCGAGTTTTGCTCTGTAGGTGCAGGCAGTGTGTGCATGAGCAGCATGAAATGATGCTGATGATGCTGAAGCCTCTGCGGTGGGCAAAGAACAATGGGTTACCATGTGTAATAATTTCTGACTCATCAAAGTCAACAGAAACGGATCAATACTACAACCGTACATTAAATATCAAAGAAAAGAGAAACAAAGTGTTGGCTTAATAGCTGCACAATCAGACAGTCAGCATTTTGTTAATGGTGTAGTTGGAGCACAGAGAGGGCAGAGAAGCCTGGAAAAAAAAGCATGGCATAGGAAAATACAGAAAATGGAAAAAAATTCACCTCCCTGAACTGAGCAGGATTATTATCTGCAGCTCCCACAATGACTTACAGTACTCTGGCCAAAATGGCTCTCATTTTAAAATTACAGAGTAACAATGCCCTATACTATCTTTCTTTTCACCATTTGTGCTACGGCTTCCCTTTTTTGAAGCAATAATGATACAGTCCAGCTTTCTGAGGAATGTAATGTATTCTCATTATGCTTATACTGAACCCAAGAAGAGAATCTCACAATAATTGCCCTCTAAACTCTGTAAATTATACACCTTTGTCACTAAACTACAGAGTGTATGGCAAATCGTTCTCACTAACAATTCTCAGCCTTGTTTAAACATGTCAGTCTCTTGCATGAAATTAAGGTACATGTACTCCGAGGAAGAAAACAGTCTTTAATGGCTTCATAGTGAAGCAGTCGATGTGAACAGCCGTATTGTCACAGACTCCCTGAATGAGTGGGTTTGGTTGAAGTGAGATGCCTCGATGGGCTGATACTATTTTATCTTGATTTAGCTGTCATTCCCCCAAATGAGCTGCTAAATCAATTGTGACACAGAGCCGTCATTCTACTGTGTCACTGGAAGGTTTATAGGAGAGTAAAAACCATCAGAACAAGGTGAGATGAAGCATGAAAATTCATGACATGAACCCGTTTTTTACAGTTTTAAGGGCCACAACAAGGGTAAAATTCAAAGAAATATACAGATATTATCTGATTGACTACCATGAGAGAAACCAAATTATCGCCTCTGCTATTTGTCAGGTTGATCCAGAGTCACTAAAAGTGTGGGCAACCACAATGATGAAATGCAATAAACAGGGCGACTAATTTTCAACAGAGCAGTGATGAAACACAGTGTAAAGAAAATGAATACGTGCCATATAAAATAAAACCACTCATGCTAGATTTCAAGGACTGTCAAACTTTAAATTCCTTTTATGCATACAGAAAAACATGGACAGAAATAAAACATAATTCTGAGGCAAGATTAATGCCCTAGTCTGCAAGTGGATTTAATTCTTTTACCCCTGATCTAATTCTGTCTGAGTCTAAATTCTAAATTAACATGAAAAGCATGCATTTAAATTAGTAGATTTGATTAAGTTTTCTATAGAAGCTCAGCTCAGGTTATTGCTTCATTCCAAGTGAGTACAAGCCCAGCGGCTAAAAGATAAAATGCTGCTCAAATAAGATGTTTTGAAAAGCTGACAAGGAGATAGTTCTCAAAGAAAACCTGTAATGAACATAATGTTCAAAAAGATATACTTTAAACATTCATAGATAGTTCTTCAGAACAAAAGGTTGGACTTGAATTACATTGTCAAAGACGAACCGAACATTGTTTTTCTTTCTTTTCTAGACCTGAAATGAGCTGTAAGTTCCCTCTCTGCTGCCAAAGAGAATAGCAAGAAAATGTTTGAGGTTTTGCAGTACCTGATCATACTAACTATGGATGCACCAATTTCCCAGCCAAACACTGGTATCGGCTGATAATCACCTTGTCGACTGTCATCGACCCATCGGCAAATAAGACGTCATTTACCAATTACAGTGGCCAATGTTTTTCTGTTGTGTCACATCAATTTTCCACAGGCTTAAAAGCAGGGCTCCAGAATATCAGAATTGTGTCGTCCCAAGGACAATAAAAAACGTGTTTAGGAAAAGCAGAAATCCTCCACGGGACAAAAAGACGCAGTAAGCTCACTACCAACACATCAAGGGACGCACCCTCTACGTACCCCTGATAATGCTACATCGTGAACAACAATTCTGTGGTGAAACACCAGGAGGAGAGCCAGTGGCTGGAACTAATAGCTCATGGAGGTTACACGGAGTTACATTAAGATGCCTTCAACCTCTACTCAGTAAAAATGATTATTAATATTGTTATCATGATGACTATCCATAATTCCATCCATTTTCATCCGCTTATCCGGAGCCGGGTTCTCTCCAGCAACGCTTTCCAGCTCCTCCTGGGGGAACCCAAGGTGTTCCCAAGCCACGAGATATGTAATCCCTCCAGGGTGTTCTGGGTCTGCCCCGGGGCCTCCTACCAGTGGGACATGCCCGAAACTCCTCCAGTGGGAGGCACCCAGAATGCATCCTGGTGACCCTTCTCGACGCGAAGGAGCAGCAGCTCTACTACGAGCTCCCTCTGGATGTCCAAGCTCCTCACCCTATCTCTAAGGCTGAGCCCAGCCACCCCACAGAGGAAACTCATTTCAGCTGCTTCTATCTGCGATCTCATTCTTTCGGTCACGACCCAGAGCTCATGACCATAGGTGAGGTTTGGGACGTAGATGGACCAGTAAATCAAAAGCTTTGCCTTCCGGCTCAGCTCCCTCTTCACCACGACGGTCCGGCACATCGCCCACATCACTGCAGAGGTGAGGGTTATCATGATGTGTTCAAATGTATTCTTGTGAAATAAATACAGCTGATGCTTTCACAGTGATATAAAATAGATATTAGAGAGCGAATTGATATACTATATATTAGGGATGAGCATCTGTTGGTTGTATCTGTTCAACCAACTGAATTATCTGCATCTGTACTCGGAATGGGTGGAAGTTTATGCCAGTGGTTGGGGTTTAAATCGAAAATGGGTTGGGCCTAATTGCAAGCTGTTATTTTAAGCATAAAACTTATATGGATTAATCAGGAGTTGCCATATTTATTACCTATGGGAAAAGTATTTACAGAACTGCCTCAGAATTGAGCTTCAGATCACGTTTTATGGCAAGAGTAGTAGATTAAACAGAGTAAAGATAATGACACATTTTACTTACATGGTACTCGTAATAAGTACATTGCTTGTATCAGATACTTGTCTCATCCGAGTATTGGGCTCAACCCTATAATGTATTGTAAAAAAGGTTTTTGAGACAGTTATTTCGTTTTTTAAAGATGTTTTGCATGTCAAAGGTTAAATCAAAGGTTGTTTCATAAAGTTGTATGATGGAATTTGAGCTCATTTAAAGATAAAGGGCTGAATAACTTAAAATCAATTCACTTTTTTGTATAATAAAGACAAAAAGGAGAAATAACAATAAAAACCAAACCAAACCAAAAAAGAAAAGACAGTAAAGAAAAAACATTGTTAAATTTATCATTTTAAACATCGCTATCCGTATCGTCCCAGAATTCCACAATTTCACTCCTAATAGTTACCTAATATTTACTGATTTTACCAACCAGGTCTGAAGCTAAACTGTTTACAGGAGCAGAGTATCAACTGGGGGGAAATAACCATTAACTCACTAAAAGAGATTGCAACAAAGCAGATGGTGAGCACCTCTGGGAAAGAGGGATGTGGTGGGGCTTTGACCACAAAACAGCTGCAGAATGAATCCGCACGCTCATTCAAGGAATCATGAATTAAACTGTCAGGTGCTAATGATATCTGCCAGCCTCCTTACAGTATGCTGTGTGGCCGTGTTTCCGCTGTACATGTATACTTTGACTGAGATTGACACTGATGGCTTTTAACTTACAAGCTGTCATGTTGGGTTTTTTTAAGGATGCACAAGCTCAGACATGAGTCACGATAGCATCAAATGCAGCAGTAAAAGCAAACATTGGCAACTTCAGACTGTAATTTTGATTTTACAGGGATGTTTGAACTACAGTTTTTCTTTTTTATACCTAAAATGTGTTTTCCTCCCTACATTAAGGAAAACAAGTAACGCCTTCACACTTACTCCATGCCACACAAGTTAAATAACATTTCATTTTAACCTCAATGTACACTGTTTTTTGATAGTCTTGCACCTACATGATGTGCATATAATTATTCTCTCTTGTCCTCCCCTACATCCATCAAGATGCTGTATGTTTGCCAAACTTTTAAAGCAAGAATGCCTACTCAAATCTGAGATATCTTGGTTCATTGTATTAATCCACAGCACTTGGAATAACAGCCAGTATATTCATAATTGCTTAAAAATGTATTATTCAACACTGCGGTTCATTATTTACATGCTTTTACCAGCCATGTTATCATGTTACAAAATCCCCAGTGAATTCATGAGAAAATAAAGCTGAGGGATGGCAGCTCAGGGCAATCTCTAATCATCTATTCATAATCTACTTTGTTTATCCAGCACTAAATATTATTTGCTTTGCTTTTTGTTGACAGTTTGAAGCACTTAACCCATGAGAGTTGAGACCAATTTCACTGCATAACATTAGTTACAGAGATGTCACGGGAGAGCAGCATAGTTACAGTAAACAGCAAGGGTGTGGATCAAATGTGCAAAAAAATCACATAGGTTTTAAGTTTGTTTCTGAGACCTATATAGGTGGATGGATGATGACACCATTGCAAGACAGCTGAGAAGGTTCCTACACAATGTGAAGGCACATAAATAATAACTCAGGGGGTCAGCTTCTGCATCTCCAATGTGAAACTTAAAAACAAGAGTATGAACTAAGGGGTGAGGGAAAATGTCAGAATGAGTGGGATGCTGAGGGCCTGTGTGCTCTTGCATGAAAAATCATTTTCTTCTACTTTCCTTCCTCTAAATGGATCGGGTTTTTTTTACTTCTCTGTGGTCCCCTTTACTACTCTAACTAGCCACTTCAGTGAATGTGAGCTGCTTTGTCCAACCAGCAGTAAACTGTAACGTCAGAACAAGGAGCCACCAAAATGCTTTCCAGTGAGCATTAGAGACTAGAATGCTCTGAGCTTCTTATTCCTGGGTCACTGCCTCTCTGTTGTGCTACTCATGTGCACCACAGAATCAAACAAATGAAATATATAAACAAATTATTTTTCCTCCTCACTGAAAAAGAGCCAAACTTCTGTTACAGCTGCAAAGGAAATCCCTGTCAGGATCTCCTGCTGATGTACTAGTCAAGAGGGACAGACCTAGTAGTACAATCTGTGTAGTAAGTGATGCGTGTCAACTTTATGAACACATCTGCTACGCAAATGAATAATGTCGTCACCTGACATATCTTGTCTGTGATCATGAATTATCTTTTCCCCAACAGCTTGTCACAGCAGCTCCCACTTCTTGGCAAACTACACTAAAATGTTCTTGAGCTGCAGCTCCTGGTCCCAGTGTTACCGTTACATAAGGTTGGAGTAAAATATTCATCAAGCTGCTCTGGACCACATCTGTATGCAGCTGAGTGCTGAGGAAACACTTTTGTGTAAACCTGCTAACTACACCAGGGTGGCTGCTGCTGGGTTTAAAGTGGTTTGCGTGCAAATGTGCTTGATTGCTTTTGTGTATGTGTGTGTTTCTGAGCGTGAAGTGTTTATTTTCAGGTGTGTGTGTGTTTGAGTGGTACAGTTTTGCACATGCTAAGTGTGTATGTGCTTGTCAAAGCATACAGTAATGCGCATGTCTACATGTCTATGAGACTTGCCCATCTTCATCAGTATGCTGAGTTTGTACTCGTGTGCATGCATTGCCTTCATTTAAAGCAAACATTTATGTCTAGCCACGGTGCTAGTGGATGTGGATGTGCCCTCTTCTCTCTGCATGCTAGACCATGCAGCAAATGATGTCTTGCTAGCACAGGACGTATTATGAGACGGTCATAAAGTTAAGTTGGTTACCTTCTGGAGTCATCAGCAGGCCCATCAGGACCAGGAGAACCAGCTGGCATCTGGCTGACCAGCAGATCCCCAGGAAGCCATAACTCAAGACCCCACCTAAATGACCACACACCACTCTCCATTAAGGGTTTACTGTTTAATCTATATAACCGACCAGACGACTTTACGTCACGTCCGGAGTCTTTTCTCTTTTTTGATTGTTGTAATGACTGTTATTCAATTAGAGTGGACATTGATTGATCGGCGACTACCTTGGAAGGGGTTTGATTTTCAATACAGCGGCTCAGAAACCCAGAGTGATAGTAACTGCGGATGAGCTGGTAAAATCCCACCGTGTTGATCTACTCAGCCTGCCGTCTGTCTGAAGCTGCTTTCTTAACCTCCAGCTGTCTGAGAGTAAAAAGGCAGAAAAGGGAAATGCTAATATATATATTGAGGATAAAGAGAGAGGATATCAGAGAAATCTAAATTAAATATGCAAGGACACTGCTTATGTGCATTAATGAAGAGGGAAGGAGCACTGTGCTAATGACGAAGGATTTAAGGCTTCCACGTGAGAGAGGGATCAAGAACACGCTGCTGGAGAGGCTCATTACTGTGGCCCACACTGACTCTTACCTGTGTGAGCGTGCACATAAGCATATTTCATGTGTGAGAGACAGAAAGAAATATAGAGTTCATGCACAGGGCTCTGTAGGCTCGACTATGTGTTCATAAACGGGTATATTTAAAGCACACACATGCACTGAGGCATAAATAAGCCACAGAAGAGAATAACATACATACATTAGAACATATAAAAGATGCACCACAATGTGTTCTGTCACATAGGGTTCACTCCGGTTAACGCTGGGGGCTACGACAAGCAGAGTACATCCCATGTGGTTTGTAACACTCTGCAATCGGGGAGCTTATCAAATCATACATATACTGCAGGCTGTTGCTGCAGACTATTATATTAACTAATGCACAAAAAAGCATTAAAAAAAACTGAATGAAAGCCTTGTGTTCACCGCGCCTAAGTCTGGGGCTGTACCCAAGCCTGAATTTTCCAACTGGACTCACCAGTTTGGGCTCATACTGATTTTATTAAGCGAAGTGGTTCCTACATTTTGAGTTCTAAAAATATTCAACATCAATACAGCTTCCCTAGAACTATGACTAATGCCGTAGTGGGGTGGGCGACATGTCGACAAGAATCTATGTATTGTGGCTTGTTCTAGGTGGGATGTAGTAAATGACTATATTACAAACATCAAGTACAAACTGTTGCGTGATTTTTTTAAGCCACCGGCGTGAGACTCACTTTGGCATTTCACTTCTCCTGCTCTTTCCTATGGCTTTCCCCTCTCACAGAGACAAAAAGAAATAAAAATCACATACATACATCACCCTAAGAGACTCCACATACGCCCCAAGGGCCCCGCCTCTCTCTCACGTCAAAGCTGGTGTCAATGTTGACAACTTGGATTAGAGGATGAAATGGTACTATCCTTCTGGTCGCAAAAATAGAAAAAAAGGTACACCGTGAGAATGAAATGCAGAGACAGCAATCAGGTAAACTGTCCTTTCCTCTCCAGGTTTGATGTCAGCAAATAACAGTAACATTAAATTGATGTGCTAGCTCGGCAGTTCATCTCTTGGTCTGTCTGTCTCTTTCTTGCTTGCCAGCAATTTCCAAGGCTGTGTTCTTTGACTTTTTGCCTGACAAAAATAAAAGTGAAATACAACTTTTTTTTAACATTTGATAATGGCCACCAGTGTTTATAAACTGCAGCTTGATACAGATGATTACGTCACACATGAATATGCATCAATATGCGCATACACAAAATGAAACTCCCAACTCTGAAATGACCATTCTAGACAATATATGGAGATAATGGCAAATAATTTAGAACAAGACAACAGTGACAGTCTCTCAGTCAAGGTTTAGTTACAACTCTGTACTAATGCAAGATGGAAAGCAATGGGCTGACACTGACTATTGATTAAACAGTGAATCTAAAATGTTTAAAACCCTTTTAAAAAGGGGGAGGAAAGTAGTGAAAGTACTGGGGTGTCAGGTGTGCCATTTAAAGTGCCATCCACTACAAAACAAAGAATGCCTAAAACTCTGCACATCTACTTCTTGACTCACACAAAACAAAAAGCAGCAAAAGCAACCAGAACCAATATGGCTCCAGTGTTCCGACAGAAACCACTAGTGAATATAAACAAGATTGTTTTAATGCAGAAATATGTTGCAACCATCATACTGGTGTGACTGTACAGCATTGGGTTAAATTGAGCATTTCTGAAGTGCTTTAGAGGATATTTTTAAGATATTGAGAAAAATATTGTGAATCACGACGTAGCCTAAAATACTGTGATATTATTTATAGGCCATATTAACCAGCCCTAAGCTGTAGTATTCATTGCCTCCACCCAGTTACACTACAGTGCAGCACACCCACAGACCAGCCACCCCACACTGAGCTCCTACAGTGTAATAGCCTACATGTGAAGTCTCATGTTTTACCTCAAGACAAAGTGTTTTTCATTAGTGATGTGAAAACACCAGATTCCCGCAGTCAATGAAATCAAAAGTGTGTATCCTAATCATAGCTCAGTAATAACAACCTATCACACTGCTGAGCATCTCTTCAGCACTGTGCTGGCATAGATGGCACAGTGTTGATCGCACTGGAAGGCAGTAGAGGAGGCAGTGCCAGAGTCTGGTCTGGTTCAAGAGTAGTCTAGCGTCAGCTGAGAGCATCACAGGGGAGAGCAGAAATGAGGATGAAAACACAGGGCATGCATCGCACTGTTCCACCTTCCATTTCCATCCCCTTTGAATGCAACTATAGATTTTTTTTTTTTATTACTGACTGGCCAGCCATTTCTTTAATTAATCTATTTAGATTTTGAATACTGAAAGTGGCCATAACAATATCTCAAAGCTCAAGGTAACATCTTCAGATTGTTTGTTTTGACAGAACCTGCAGATATTGAGCTTATTTATCATATAAGAGGAAAAAGCAGCTATTTTTCACATTTGAGAAGCTGTATTAAGAGAATCAAGAAAATAACAATGACTTTGTCAAACAGTGAAAACTCATTAACCTTCTCTTTTTCCATTACAATCACAGTAGGTTTATGATCAGGTAATTTTGTCACAAGACTAGGTTTGTTAAACTTTGTAACCTGCCATGCTGTTACCCTAGTTTGCTTTGTGAATTGACAACAAAGTGTCTGATGCATCAACTAACAATACAAGGGGCAAATCTGCAGATCCCCCTCTGATGATTTTAACAGTCAACTTATAAGGAGCAGCCCTACCAAATCTAAAATTATTTAGGGTGATGTAGTCAGGTAACACCTGGCCTGCTAAGTGTCCTTAAAGGTAGAATGAGAAGGAGATTCCTGAAAAATGATATATAGGTTTGTACTAAAACAATCCCTCTCAATCATCACTTCTGAGATATGAGAATTGTGTGGCGAAGTCTGTATCTGCAGAGACCCTGCCATCTGTCTGTATTTTCTTATTTTGTTTCTCGGCGTCAACCTTTTGGCAGTTGTGTGTAGCTCCCCAACTTTAAATGCAGTGTTTACAAACGGCAACCAACAAATTCTACCAATTCTGCCTTTAAAGGTGCAGTGTGTTGGATTTAGAGGCCCCTTCTGGAAGAAATGGTATATGATACTTATAAGTATGTTTTCATTAGTGCATAATCACTTGAAAATAACCATCGTTTTCTGGGTACCCTAGAATGAGTCAATTCTATCTACATACAGAGCGGGTCGTTTTATACAGAGTCCACCATGTTGTTTCAACAGTAGCTCAGAATGGATAAATCAAACACTGGCTCTATAGGACCATCCATGTTTTCCAAGTTGGCTACCATAGTTCTCTGATACCCTTGGTACATGTGCAAAGTTTCAGTTCAGCTACCTCACTGCTACATGAAACTAAAGCCAACATTAGACTTTTAAAGTAAGGGTCATGCAAAAATTAATGCATGCTCTGAATTTGTCACACAACAGAAAAATGTGTTATCAACTAAGTAGCCAAATTTAAATGATTAAAAAAATTGGTAAGGTCTTACAATTGTGAAAAAAATAGCAAGCTTTCTCTGCTCTGAAAGGCTGAGGGCCTGTATGTTGTAGGCCAGTCTTGCCCCATCCAATATGACGGCAATGTTGAGGTGTCACCACAACAAGTCAAAGTTGTCAATGCAGCCTTCATGTGTGACAAAGTCACAAAGCAGCATTCTGGGTAAGTCATTATTGACTTACAGAAACGCTGCATGCAATAGTCAACCTTCCACCTTTCTCTCTCAAACAAATAGAGCAGCACTTGGTCCTGGTCTCTGTCCTCAGTCATGACATAGTGTTACTATAATGCATAAAGTTGGCGGTTTGCAAACTGGGTCAGGTGCGGGTGGTCAATTAACATATATTTTCAAGTCAGGTTGGTGCAGGTAGTGAAAAACCCTGACCTGTGCATCACTAATTGCTCGGTTGCAAACTGTATGCTGTGATATGTTTTGTATTTCGTGACTGAGGAATAACCATTGATGTTGTGCGCTCTAGTGTTTATATAGTTCAGAGGAGGGACTATGCCAAGGATGGCTCAAGTGCATCATCGGGTCATAATTTCAGGCCCACCAAAAACATGAGCATAAAGTTTATCAGGCTGATTCAGCATTTTAACATGTATAATATGTTTAGAAACAAATCACCGATCACTGATTTTACTTTACCAGACTTTAAGTAAGATACTGAATCAGCTGCAGAGTTAGTTTTTTGACTGAGCCACCAGCAGACCTCTCTAACTTCTAAGCAAAAATAAGGGGTAATATTGTTTGGATTAGTCATGAATTTTCATAGGAGATCAAGGTGAAAGTAAACTTTGGAGTCGGGATTATAATCAGCTTTTTAGGTGAAAGCAGAATGCAGAGGATCTGAAATACATTTTTTGAAGTTGGTTTTGAAGTCTGAGTGTTATCTGAAGAAGAATCCCTCTTTTTAATTACCACAATATTTAAATAAGCCACTACCTCGCGGGTCCCAATGAAACTGATTTGAGTTATATCTGTGCTGAAATGTGTAATTGCCCATGAAACAATCTCAAACACATGACAGTACTTCTTAAAAAGTAATTCTTTTTTAAGTAAAAAAAAAATAAATAAATAGGCGTATTATTTTGCAGTGAGTCGAGCAGTAAATAGCTATCACACCTTCAGTAATGTAGAAAGAGCTATTACCCTTGCCATGGCTGGCTGGATAGAAAATAAATGTGTGATAAATAATTCATCAAATGTCCAAATGTACATGAACAGAACATATTCCTTCCACACTGTATGCAGATGTACATACCAAACTGATTGGAAGGCAGGCTATCGGGTAAAAAATGAAATCAAGCAGTATCCTATTAATCACTTCTGTGTTGTGACAGGCAATACCTCTCACTGCTTAGCAACCAACTCCTGCAGGGCAACAGTCAGAGAGATGAGATTTACCAATCTTATCTTCTCTCAAAAGTGTCCATTGTGTGGCAGCACATCTCTAACACATATTGTTCTCACACACTGTTCTGCAGCTCCTGTTGTTTTTCAGCCGGTGTCATTAATTATTTAAACAAACATATATGAGGATCAACAGAGCAAAACATCACCCGTCACAGGTGTGAGTGTCAGTCAGTATTCAGCAGCAGCTCACGTTCTTTGCTCTGTGCATTTCCTACATACTAAGAGTTGGACAGTCACACATACATAAACAAAATAATGACGTCTTACCTTGAACAGGCGCAGTATGTTGGCCACCATGATGGAGACAGAGCTGGAGGAGGCTCCAATGACGCCCACCACCCTCTCAGGTTTAGTGATGATTGGCGCCCCCCCGCCGAGACATTTGACATCTGTCCCGTCCTTCTCGATCAGAGCCTGCACGAAGGTGAGCGACTGCTCCAAGGCGTGAGTGTCCCTGGAACAGGTGTCCAGGATGCGCGCCCCCAGAGTGATGTTAGGCAACAAATTATTGTCATTATTGATGCGGTCAAGGGCGAAGAGCATGGCCTCCAGTCTGTGTATACCCTTCTCCTTCTTCAGCTCCCCACATGGCTTGCCATCGTGGCCCCTGGCGTGTACTGGGAAGAGCCCACCTAAGGAGATATCGCCGTCGATGCGGATGGAGTTCAAATGCGTGTGTCCTGGCCCTTTGGGTTTGGCAGCCTGAGCGGCCTTCAGGGAGCTGTAGAGAAGCAGCAGCAGCAGAGGCAGAATCAGGCTGTTTCGTTGACAGCCGGTCCGATCCGGTCTATACGCTGGAGGTTGAAACATGACCGCGGCCTGAGCACACGTCCACGCTGTACAGCCAAACCCGGCAATCAGAAAACAACAGAAGCCAGGTATTATTTTATGATGGCCAGAGGGTTAATTGCAATACCTCTTGAAGCAGTTGGCACAGAAAAGGCTTCCTCTCATGTCTCTGCTCTCTCCCAGGCATTCAATTAATGTAGAATATGAGCTTGGCTATTTCACAGGATGTAATCCTGTTCGCTTCTCTTTCACTCCCTCACTCCAGCATCTGACCACAGTGGTGGGCAGCTGCTCCTGAGTCTGTTGTTATTCACAGACTTGCCTATGGAGATCCTTCACTTGGGGCATTAGGAAGAACAAAGGTGAACGATAAGCTTTTTTCTCTCCGTCTCTCCCCCCACTCTCTCTCTGTGTCTCTTTCCTCTCCACCTCAATCAGAAGTTTTTAATCTCCCCTGTTCCCCTGGGCAGGGATTTGGTATATGTCAGAGCCCTCAGGCCTGCTTAGGTCCACAGGCTTCAGAGTGAATTCCTGAAAGATGAAAAAGAGAAGAGTAGTGAGACAGTGCACAGAGAAAACAGAAAAAAGGCAAAGGGATTTGTACTGGTATGAGCTTTTCAATACCTCTTTTTTTGCTTAACCTTTTTACTGCAGCATTATGTGGAATGAAGAGACAGTCCTGCTCCCACAAACTCATTTCTTTCTCTTATATAGTCTTCCTACGTCTACCATTTTGAATTCAAAAGGTTTCCATGGACTCTCAAGGTTGACGGTGCTGAGAGTCAGATCCCCACGCTTCATTTTCACCTATCAACCTTAACAGACGTGCTCAGCCTCTATCACAATTGTGTGTCATTTGTCAACAATTATGTTTCCTTTTTCTTTTTCGTCAAAATGATTATACATCAAAATTAAAAAAGTACTGACAGTTATTTGGTTCCACTAACACAAGACCATGCTGTTGGCATTGGCAGTAGTAGTTAAGTTGCTGTTTTGTGTTGGTCCTTAGCTGAGAAATCATTATATTCAAGAAAATCCATCACCAGTGCTGCCACATTACTTCTTCAAAGCATGACAAATCATTAGAAACATTACGGATGTAAAGGGAAGTTCAAAAGGACTGAATAAGCTACTGATAAAGCTGATATCTCTTTGTGCCAAATGGACCTCTCCAGAATTACCTGGCTATTTCTGCTTACTACAGGCAAAATCAATTACATATATTATAATGGAATTCATATGTGGGTCTCAGACTCTCTTAAGCATGTCTAAGTGTGTGCCTTGAAGGGTAGAAAAGTACAACAAACCAACGGGGGTATGGTCTAAGGAATGAGTTTGGAACTGTAATTATGCTATTACAGATGGGGAGCAGCTTTTCTATCCAAAGTTGGCAAAAAGAAAAATATCCAGCTTTGAAATCGCTGCAATAAGCAAGCTGACTCCTGATTCTGAGCAGCCATTAACACAGCAGACGATACTGTACATTTTCAAAATGACTGAACGATCATCCAGATCACTGGTGCCTGTAATTTTGCCCATGAAGGGATATGAATATTTTACACTCACTGATCACATATAGAAACAGAGCGTCAATACGTTGAAAATGTGAAGCCTAAAACTTTATTTTTATCTCAGTGATGGCAGTTATACCTCCCTAGAGCTAATGCCTATTTCCATTAATCAATCTGCAGATTTTTCCTTTTTTTTACTAATTCATTAGTTGCTTGGTCTTGACATCAATAAGTAGCTGGGTTTATCCTGGCTCAGAATGAGGCAGAGGTGGTACCATCCTGATCATGAGCACACACATGCAGGTTTACCTCAGCTGGCTTGTGGAAACACCGTTTATAGGTTACGTATTTTATGAGTTCTAATGATTATATGATTGAAAACAAAATACAGTCGTTAATAAACTGCTGCTAAATTGCTACATGGACAGTCAGTTGTGTTTATAATGTGTATTCCTGGATACCTAATGTTCATAAGCAATGTTCTTTGTTTAGTTTTCTGAATGATTTTTTGTTTCGGTGGCAAAGGAGATACCAGCTGAAACACTGTGGCGCACCAGGCTGGCCACCGTTTTGTTACGTATCTTTTATTTGTCTTCAAATGTTGCCTTTCCCGCTGCACTGTGCTAATTACAATACAGCAACACCATATAAGTGTAATGCTGCAATTGCAGTTACAAATGACAGAAATCCACCAAGAGTGACGCTTGTTGGAAATAGTGTTTTCCTTTAGGACACCTGTCAGAGTTTTTTCAAAGGCTGGAGGTGGGATGAAATTTAACGGAGGCACATATAATATTTTTTATGCAGGAAAAACCCAGAAGAGAAAAATTAACCAAATAATATTCCTGAACCCAAGCTATTTAGTTTACTACATTCATTCCTCAGGCTAAAAAAGTGGCTAATCCCCACACAGGGGATGCTGGCATCATCAAATTGACATTAAAAGTGTTGATAGACTATCAAAACAGTTGCTGATTATTTTCCAGGTGACTGACTAACTGATTAATCAACTAATTGTTTCAGCTCTCTACTTAACTACATCTGTTTGTTGTGGCTCTGTTTATTGTTTCACTGCTATGACAGTTATTAGAAGAGATCCTGTACAGGCTCAAGTGCTGTAAACATGCTGGTGAGGTGCATGTTGCAGATTTAAAGCTGGATTTTGATTTTCTAAACTGCATCATGTGCAGATCTACACGCTCTGACAGCATCATTTCCCCCCTTCTCTTTTGTTGCTTCCGCTGACACACACAATACATGCATGCCAGACACAAAATACACCCATACAAGCTATCTTGTATGTACACATCTACGCCCTGTTCATTCCTGAAGCAGAAATAAGCTCTGAAGGAACAATCTCCCTGCACACAGTAACAGAATAGAGCTGTAGACATTGGTTTTCCAGCAGAGTGGGTTGAAGCCTTGGATCAGCAACGGCTGAGATTCATTGAGAGCTTATTGGAAGTGACAAGGTCCTTTGAATACACCCAACTATCTCCTACTGAGTGAGAAGTAATTTTTCAGAGCTGATTCACTGCGGGTTCACTTTAACTGCTGCAGAGCAGATGACAACTGGAAAGCCAGCCAACTCACCTTAGCCCCCGTAACCAAATACAAACCATGCACCAGCATAATCTAACATCAGAGCAGACACTGAGGAGAAGGTAGTGAGCTGCCAACACAGCTCGGTATAGATAGGCAAAAGGAAAAAAAATACAGCTGTAGACATTGAGGAGTTCAAATAAGAAACTGTTCTGCAAGACTGCAGATTTCAAGACAGATGTCATCAAACTTGGTGTTTGTACAAAAGAAGAGCTGGTGGGGAGACAGCTCATACGTCTCCCTCAGACTGAAAAACAGCTAGCCAATCTGGAGGAGTATCTCGAGTGCAACTGGAGGAAAAAAACATCTAACACCTTACAAGATTACATCGAGCATTATCATGTTAATCAGCTTGTTTTGTCTTGTTTCAGATACCTTATAGGGCCTCCTCTTTGGCAAGGATGCAGGTAATTCATTCTTTAATCTTAAAGATCTCAGTGCTTTAGATGAGGGCTGGTTATATCCTCTGAACAAATCATTTCAGAAACTACTATCACTGTGCTGAAACCTATAACTCCCCTTTTAATCACCAAGCACCAGGGTTAAGGTAAGCCACCTTTCAGAGCTCTATTCAACATGACATGTAGTGTTGTAGCAGCTGAATGGAAAGCACAGTATTAGCATACTCAGAGAAATCCGGTTATGTTTTCACTGTATATCTTATTTCCAGAACTCAGCTGTAATATACTGCATGTTACTTAGACTCCATTATGTGGCTTATATTACAATTTCCAAGCCTGACACAATGTAAACTGACCTCAGTTTTGGGTTGCTTTAAAGCCACTGCAACAAACAATGCACACACACACAAAAAAAAGAAGTGACAAGGGCGCTGAATGAGACAACAAAATGTGTGTATGTTTACATATCAGCCTGTAATGGCATACTTCAATAAAAATGTACGACAAGGATTTGAGAAAAACAACAAAAATGCTTACCAGCTAGAAAATGTCAAAGACAGCTGCAGGAATTACTGGAGATTCATATCAGGAGAGCAACCTTTCCCCAGGTGCCAAAGCAAGTTTTAGAGCAGACTACGCATTCATTTCAAAAGGCCATACACTAACCTTCAGGCAAATAAGTGTGTGCTGTTACATGGCCACACGAGCAACAGCTGCAGCTGAGTCTACGGTAACACCTTCATTCTCATGAGGGCAAAAACCTGTCTGTTTTGAAATGGTCTGTGTTTGCTTTCTGCACATTAAAGATGTCCATTTTGGCAAATTTATTACGCGAGATTTAAGGTATTGAGTGTTCTCAACTGAAATAAAAATAAACAAAAAAAAGAAGAAGATTTTTAATGTGCACAAGAAGACATGGTGTGGGTGTTGTTTTACATGGTGTCTGGTCTTGCCTCGCCTACACATCTGTCACCTAGGCTAGTTTTTAAGTGTACAGACCATTTTGATATTTAGGCAGGGTTGCAAGGTGAAAAATGTTTGAAGGAGGTCTAAAGACAACTTGTGTTAAATCTTTGGGGGAGATGTGATGTGGAAAGATCTGCAAACATATCGTGGTTTGGGTTGCTAAAAGTAACAATGCTACAGACAGAATCTCTTTTCACCAAGAGATATGCGTCGCTTCCACTCTCCTCAACCCACCTGCCCTTACAAATGCACTTCACCTGAAAAAGAAACTTCAGAAGTGTTCTCTTTGAAGATAAAGAATGTGATGTGAAGACCAGCCCCTGCACCTTGAAACTCCCTCATGTTTTTTCAGTGCTTCACATTAAAAAGATTCACAGCTCTGGCCCAAGCATTTTACAGTCCAATCAGTACTGCAAAAGTAACCATTATAAATACAAACAAGGGTACATCTGAAATTAATGTATATTTATTTCCAGCAGATTATTCCTCTCTTCATCTTCTGAGACCTGAGCAGCTGCTGGATGGCGAAGCCAGCCAGGGAAACTTTTAGAGATGTGCTTTAGCTCTCCTCTCACAGATGGGCAGGAGGGGCTCTCTAATTGACACTCCAGCATGTTGATGCTGCACAGCAGATCAATAGGAAGGTAGAGGAAGGCTGCCCTGAGGAAAACGAATGGAGAGAGAGAAGGGCTAGGATGCACACAAGGACTGGAGAGCTTAGAAGAGGCTGACACTGTTTCTATCGGAAAAAAAAAATGATTGAAATGAGCCTTGAAAGGATGCATCGATAAGAATGGATCAAACTGGTAATGCTGCTCTTTGTTCATATCTGTAAGTGGTCCAGGGGTCATACCTTATTTTTTGAGCAGCAAAACCAGAAAACTGCAATGCAATTAGTGCAACACACTCAACTGAGCTTGCCATCTGCCACTGATCTGCTTTTTCAGCACGTCAACCCAGTTATTCCCAGCCTGAAATATGTTGACACTTTTCTAAAAGGAAACATTCAATGTTTAGTTTCAACAGCAATTTTACTGTACTGTTGCTGAAAACTGCTTTGACAGGTTCAGCTTCATATTGTGCAGCACTACAATGCATCCCTGTACCAATCTATATCAGCATCAACAGTAACATCAGATAAATTATGTAGGGCTGCAATGAACTTTTATGTTCATAACTGATTATTCTGCTGTTCATTTTCTCAATAAAACGATTATTTGTCTTGTGTAGAAAATGTCAGGAAACAGTGGAATATGCCCACTAAGGCCCCATTTCCACCTAGGTATGGTACAGTTCAGTACGCTTTTTTTTCCATTTCCATTGTGACAAGTTGTGGATGGTACCAATGGAAGAGTGCCGTGCCGTCCCCATTTTTGGTCGCCCACTGTTGGGGTACCTAGCACACAGATCTGGTACTAAAAGGTGGAGCTGTGAACACTGCAGTCTGTTGACTGGTCAATAGAGGACGGTCACTCTGCTCAGGGCTGAGTTGTGGCTGGTTTTGAGGCTCAAGTAACCACTGTTCATACCATGGAGAGTTTTACATATATTAGTAAACTGTAACTATAAAATGAAAGGATGTTTTGCTGCCTCTTGCAGTAATATCCCATCACAAGAGACTCTCACTGCAGCCTGTTCCATTTTGTTATGAAAATGTCTACGTGCAACCTTGTTCTGTGAAGGATAAACAAGGCGCAGACTTCCATCTGTGTCACCGATAATGAGGAAATACAGTGAGTGCTGGACGGAGCAGTAAGTGACAACAACCCCACCCACATTTAAGAGTACTGTTGGCGGAAACGCTAAATGGACCTAGAGTCTAGGTACCATGTCTTCAGAGTTACCTTTCGTTCCAAAGGTACCATTACTAAAATGTTTGGTGGAAACAGGGCCTATAATTTCCCAGAGTCAAAGGCGACGTCTTTAAATGTCTTGTTTTTCTCAGCAGCAAATCCTCACACTGGAGGAACAAACACTACAGGTTGACTGACATTGTTTGTTTGAAAAATTACTGAAACAAAGAGATTAGATTATGACAGATGCTGATTAATTTTCCATTTAACTGCTTCTGCTATACGTATCAACATACATCCTCAATGTAAGGATTATTATCATGCAAATGTTACAAACATTTTATACAGATCTATGTTTTTCTTGAGAGATAGGATTTATCAAAGTCTAAAAAATTCCATCCCTGCACAGTTGCTGCTACCGTATGTGCATAATTTTTGACAAAGTAAATCTCCAGGCCTTCATACGCCTCCATGCATCACTACAGAAAAAGTCTTGATGAACAGAGTCTTTATAGCCAGCTGTCACAGTATGCATTTGAGACAAAGAGCAATCTCGATACCAGTTTGTGTTAAACTTCACAATAGAGCGAAGCCTCCACTCACTCAGATCTCTGCAGCCTGAATGTGGGGTTCCTTCTCTCCTCTGTTTCAATGTTTTTTAAGCTGCAGCACTTCAGCCAAGCCTTGCAGCGCCTGAGCAGTCTCCCACCATTTGTGAATGCTTCACAATAATAACAGACTACAGTTGTAAACAGATGGCAAACAGGAAACCACCTCTCAAAGCACGGCAAGCTGAAATGAAAATTATATTAACAGGAACCAAATTACAGAAAATTACAACTAAAGCTTTCAACACAAATGACAAATCATCTGACCACGGATTTCAGTTTGCTCTAATTACGTGACCTACTTGGTCCATTGTGTCCCTATTTATATTCTATACTTTAAGGAATACTTCACCAGCAAAATGACCATTTGTATATCAATCACTCACCCTGTGAAAACCTTGGTTTTCTTGCAGCCTCCAGTGAATGAGGAATTGAAAAACAGCAAACATTCTTCATGAATTGAAGTAAAAGGGTCCACATTCAACAACAGCAAAACTATTTCAACACAGCTGTTGATAAACTGATGGTACAGTGGTGCAGTGATAAGCATTGTCACCTCACAGCAAGATGGTTCCTGGTTGGAACCCCCCACCTTGGGTTCAAACCAGGAACCTCCCACCCTTCAAACCCAGGGTGGGGGAGCCCATCTGTGGGGAGTTTGCATGTTCTCCCCATGACAGCGGTCCCCTGCGACCCCCAACAGGATAAGCAGTTGCGGAAAATGAATGAATAAATGAATGAATGTTTAAAAACTCTCACACAATTCGTGGAATATAATCAAAGTCTCATTTCTCCAGCCATATGCTCTGTACTTCTCAGACACATGAATTTTCGCTAAAACCTTGCTACTTGTATGCAGACATATTTTAAATGTGTTAGCAAAAATGCATTCGGGAGGTACTGAGCATATGACTGGATAAATGAGACTTGGTTTATACTGCACGGGTTGTGTGTGTAAACGCGAATGAATGAAATGAATGAATGAATGAATGAATGAATGAAGTTGTGTGACAATTTGTGAAAGAATGTTTTGATGTTGTTTTGCTGTTGCAAACGTGCCCCCCTTTCACTGTAGTTCATTAAAATATTCACAATTTTTTGATTCTTCGTTCACTGTGGATTAGTGTTGTCAGGATACTGGAATTTCTAACTTCAATACGATACCTTTAAATATCAATTTATATCATTTTCAATACCGGAGGGAAATCTGACACTGAGGACATAAAATTTAAAAAATGTAACTATAACTAATATAACTAGACTATAAAATGACAACAATGACTTCTCTTGTCTTAGTTAGTAACAGAGAACAGCAGAATTACTGTGGTTAACATTAACAATAACAGAGAGAGCAAGAAAGTGCAGCTGATGCCAGTATATTGATACTATGGACAATAATTACATAAACTGTTTCAGGTACTCAAAATTTATATGTATGGATAAACTGATATTTTTGACAGCACTACCATGGACACAAGCCAGAAAAACATTTTCTCCACACATTCAAGGTAACACGGGCTGAATCATTTAGGTACCATTCTACATTCAGTGAATGTAGAGTCTGTAGGCAAACCCCGGAGAGCTTGCCTCCGGAAGAAGAGCGGAAGAGCCCTGGTTTCCGATTGTAGGCTGTTTGTAGTCCGCGTGATATTGACCAGTCACATTTGAGCCAGCTGCAGTTGTTGCCAGGTTAAACGGTCCGTGCGGTGAACTAACGAGGCGGAACATAATTGGCGTCACTGCAAACTCTGAATCCATCGCAATGGTTCAGCATATTTACTTATATATAAACGGAAGTCGGAAACGGAAATTCGCCTCCTCCACCCAAATCAAACCGGAATGCCAAAAAATCGGGGGTCTGCACCCAGAGGCTGTATCGCCGTCTGCCGGAAGTCAGACGCCGAATACAGCTGATGGGTTCCGAGAATGAGGTTGAAGTATTCCTTCAAGCATTTTTCACACAGAAGAGCCAGGTAGAACTGCTGCTGAAGAGCCAGGATACAACTAATCAGAATCAATTTCCACAGCAATTCCTTATCCATCTCTTACTCAGTATGATCATCTTTGCAATCCTGGGGGAAATCAGCAAGAATAAGCGATTCTCTTGCAATAATAATCACTGTATCAGTATCAATTTTAGAAAAATTCTGCAACACACTTCTCTGCACACTCTAATTTCTCACTTATAATTATAATATAGAGATAACTTCAGTACAGAAAATCAATAAAGATGACAGCTAATTACGTCTAGTTAGTGCATTTTCTACTTTAGTAGTAGGTCAGTGTTGCAGTTTAAGAGATGTCCTTATTCCTTGGTTTGTTAATAAATCCTGGGTGTCCAATATTATATGTGCAACTTTCTGTAAATTAGATTTCACTTTGAAGGAGTGCAATCAGTTCATCTGTTGAATCTTTTTTTGGTGACACCTTATTTGGGTAGTCCGCCTACAGACAGATTATAGAGTATCTGTAACATTTCAGCAGCTTATTAGTTGAGAGTATATGTGACGATTCATGAATATACCTACATACTTTCAGAATGATTTAGCTGAATATTAACTATTTATTCAACCAACACAGCATAGGTTAAGTGAGTAGTTAAATATGAAGCAAATTGTGAAATATGCTCTATAAACATCTGCAAAGACAAAGCAAAACAGTTGAATTGTTGAATCTCAACTAATAAGCTGTTGAAATTTAACAAATATTCTATAAACCAGTGGTTCCCAACTGGTGGGTCGTGGTGCAAAAGTGGGTCGCAGGTCCATTCTGAATGGACCGCAAGTGACTCACAAATGTGAAAAGTTTGCAACAAACACATTTTTATTTTTGAAGTACAATGAATTTCTGGCCCAAGCTTTTAATTTGAAGTGCTGTTTCCAGTCAAGAAGTGAGTGAATAACAGGCAGCTGCTTAACAGAGACAGCAAACTAGCTCGACAACATGGCCAAACGCAAGTATGACACTGAATATATTAAACTGTGTGGACCTTGAACTAATAACTAAGAAGAAATTTGGATCCTGTGGCTTGAGCTGTTGGGAACCACTGCTTGGACTAGGGGTGTGATTAGTTGTCTGAACAATTAACCCATTTAGACCGGAATACACATCTATGTGTATATCCCTTTAAGGACGGGATACCCATGAATGAAAGGGATTAAGGAGGGAATACACGTGTGTGTATTTCCACGTTATCATCTTTTTCGAGGCATGTGACTGATGATATGCGCCACGACTGGCTGAAACCCCACGTGGGTGAGTGCAAGGGATGTCTATCTATTTGTCAGTGAGGTCACGTGACAGAAAAAAAGCTTCGTGATTGGTCAGAATAGGTCAACAACAAAGTAATGCAAAGTCCTCGTTATTGGTTGAATTACACGTGTAGCATGCTTGCACCTGACCCCTCCCTGTTTATATTTTATGCTGGGAAAACAGATCGGTCTTTTGACAGCTGTCAATCATGGAGTCAAGCAAGGGGTTAGGGTTACACCAGGGCCACACCGCCCACGGAAGTGCTGCGAAGCGCAGCGCACCGAAATTCTCGTGCGAGCCGGAGCACCTCCGTTCACATCAGACGCGCATTTCTCCACGCCGGTCGACAAGCGGTTCAGCTCCCTAACCAGCTGACTTCCTGCCCGGCTTGACACATTCACTCGCGGCTCGCGCAGAAAATAGACAAGACGCCAAAACGATCGCTGCAGGGTGCGAGCCGGCCGCGAGCCGGCCGCGGCGCAGCTGGTGTGGATGACACAATCGGTTAACATGGGCGCCAAGAGGCAAAGCCAGTTTCCTGTTTCCTTTCGGTATCAACATACTGCCCGCCCGTGCCCCCAACCACCTTCGGGGGTGTGTGTGATTCAACCACCTTCGGGGGGGATGTTGATTTGTCGAAATGGCTTGACTGACTATAATAAATGAGGACCTTTGACTTTTAAGACTTGTATTTGAGCTTCATAGTAATGTTACAGAGCTCTCAATTAGCAGCAATAAATAAATAAATAGAAATACAATGATAACACATGATTGATGATAAATAAATAAATAGCAGCAATAAATACATAGAAATACAATGATAACATGATTTGACGATAGATAAATAAATAAACAGCAGCAATAAATAAATACATAGCAGCAATAAATAAATAAATAAATAGAAATACAATGATAACAATTGATGATGAATAAACAGTTATCTGAATCACACACACTCTCCTCTCTGTCTTATGGTTGTCTGTTATTGATATTTTTGTTGTTTATTGAGTTTCTGAAAATCTAAGTTGAAGATTATTGTAAAACAAGTAAGTACAAATAAACGCTACACTTGTAAGCTCTCAAATGCTTTTTATTTCATGTTTCTATCTGCTCCAGAGCCTGTGAAAATAAGGTTTTAGTAGGCGAGGTCAGTTCTTTTACATTTTTCAGAATATGCTCAGGATTAGGGGTTTTATACAGGCTTTATAATGCCTTTTTTCCAGGCGAGATTAGGTCTAAATGGGTTAAACGTCCGCCCCCTCGCTAGTGGGCACCAGAAATATTAGTCGGTCAAACTAATTAGTGTTTTATTCATGTAAAAGGCAGCTTAAGTGTCATGCAGCTGCCCGCCACTAGTGGGTGCTACAGAGCCGTCAGACAGTAGTCCCCCTTCCGCGGTAATGTTCGAGTAGACTGGAGTTTTAAAACAGGATGATGGGAAGTTGGAGAGATGTCCTCTCACAAAACCAGTGCGGGTTTTGAAGTACTTTGATCTAGAAAATGAAAACGTAATGAAAAGGTAGCATGTAGGCTGTGTCAGAAAAAACATATAATCACTTGACTGGAGCAATGCGCAACCACATTCAACTCAAGTATTTGGTTGTTAACCTGCACAGAACGACGGCTGCTGCTGCTAGCAGTGCTGGCCACACCACCAATTTGACATAGTTCTCCTGGAGATGCTGCGATCCCGCCCGGTCTGAGAAGATAATGCACCCTATCACGACAATGACCTCGCAAGATATGCTTCCACTTAACTTTGTTAAAGGTAAAGGCTTCAGGAAGTTAATGGAAAATGCTGAGCCTGAATACACCTTTTTTCAGACTAGTCAACTAGTGTTAATTAAATTTTTCATTTAGTCGACAAAAAAATTAGTCGCCAGAAACATCCCTACTTTAAACCATCTGTAGGTGGCCTATCCAAATAAAGTGTTACCATGTTTTAAAATGATCAATTGTTTTTTTATAATTACTCAAAATTTCCCAGAAACCCCAAATGACTCTTTAGATTGCTGTATTCAATTTACAATGGTATAAAAACAGATAAAAGGCATTCACATTTGAGAAGTTGTAGCCTTTCTTCATATTAATTTGACAAATGATAATCAAAATAGAACCTATGTATGTTGATTTTCTGTTGATAGATTA
This sequence comes from Epinephelus lanceolatus, assembly GCF_041903045.1. Classification (NCBI taxonomy): domain Eukaryota; kingdom Metazoa; phylum Chordata; class Actinopteri; order Perciformes; family Serranidae; genus Epinephelus; species Epinephelus lanceolatus. Next base: position 39,073,949 of record NC_135734.1, read on the forward strand.
ATCAGTTAACCAAGTAATCATGTTGGAGTGTGATGGTAGGAATAAATAATCTAAGAATAAAGAAAGTGGCTACATGTGAATTTCTCAAACATGAAGTGAAACAGGTTAATAAAAACTGATGGGCGCATGTCCAGTATGATGTATGTATTCTACACATCGCTGCCAGAGGTGTCTGCTGGGAAAAGCTTTTTTAGTGAAACGAAAATGATTGAAATGATTCCGGTGTCTTTCCCCTGACAGCTGATGCGTTTTGTCACTGGATAGAAAGAGAGACGGGAGTGCTTGGCTTGAATATTTTAACTCTGGGGTGCTTTAATTACAGAAACAGCAAAATGCAGTTGACAGATGTGATTTATTTAGAACCCTGAGATATGTGGTAAATCTTGCTAAGACATGATATTATGCAATAGCTGACTGTGGCCGTTTGATTTCCCTTTCGCTGAGAACCCTGAGGATACACGGGTGCAATTTATCTCTTGAAATATCAACTTTTATGACAACTCCACCAGAGAGCCGCTCCATTTCTGTGCCGACTACAGAAATTTTGGGACATGCAAACAAGGCTTATTAACACGAAGGCCAGAGCTGTAATTTTCCAACACGGCAAATGTAATGCGTTGTTTTGAAGATACCGCAAGTCATTTGGAAGACAAGGTTGAGGAACAGTGGGGGGAAAGGAGAAATGGGCCATCCCTAAATTTTTTGTTTACTTGCACTGGATGCCTTTCTGTGCAGGCTAATGGAGGGCTAAGATCACTGAGCTGCATCTAGCAGGAGATAAATGGACTGAAATGTGAGAACAAGCCTCGATTCTCCTGCCCTGGAAGAGTGGAGGGAGAAATCTCACGCTGCTTAAAAGGGATGAAGATGCTATGTGGGGAAACCATCGGGAAGTCAGAGGAGCATATTATAAATTGTTGACTTCCCACTCACTGACTTGACTGATTCAGTGACTTACATCTTGCTATAATGATGAAATACACACCCCCGTACTCCCAAGTTCCCACCCTTTGTCTTTACAGAGTTGTATCCTTTATTCACTGAGGCTCCATGCTCTTGTTTAGGCTTTCCTTTTGAGGAAAAAAAAAAGCGCCAACTCTACTTGGTATTCATCACGGCTACCAGGTTTCCTCCCTATAAACCTTTCAATTCCTACCTATCATCACATGCACACCTTGGGGGCCTGGATTGAATACAATTCAGAGGGCAGGCTTGAATCTTGAATCTACAGGTTAAAATATATCCAAACGTCCTGGTGTCTCAAAGCCTCTGGCACTAAAAACTGCTCTCTCTCACTTGCTCCCTTCTGTGAAGCTGGTTAATGGTCCAGTGAAAAGATGGCATGAGGTGAACCATCTCCAGCCTCCTGTTGACTCTAAGCGGTGCTTGGTAATGATGCCTAGCATACTTCATCTTGTGGGTCAAATACGCTTTTTTTTTCCACCTTGTTTTTTTTTTAGCATACAAAATATGACGGCTTAGTATGTACAGAGCTAGAATGTGAAGACAGATTGGATCACAAGCAATCACTCTCTAAGGTGCCCTAGAAAGTGTCTATGCAAGGGGAGGGGGGTCACAGTAAATACAGAAGGCTGCTGCTTCTCAGACACATTGATTGATTTACTGTATCTGTTGAGCTAGACCTGCCTGCCTGTCAGGATTAAGGAATTTATGTCTTATCAAACTTGTGCCCCTCAGAGACCTATTTCCAACAAAATCTCTTGAAGCTACAACATATGGAAAACTAGGGCATATCAGCGAGAATGAGTGGTTTGGAAGTGTATACCTGTGTTTGTTAGATTTTTCAAGATAATGGGAACAGCGCTGTGTACAGCCGAACAAACAGCGAGTGCCAGAGTTTGAAAGCTGCAGCTGAAGTTCAAGCCTCAATATGACCTCGAATCTGCTTACTGAGTCTGAATCCTATCGAGGCTGTTATCAAACCATTTTACATAAATTTTGGCGGAGAGAAAAAAAGTGCATGGCAGAGTGAAGTTTTTTTAAGAGCAGCAGAGCAATCACCTTCACAAAACTATACACACACTTGTAATCTCCTGCAGCTGATACAGAATGCGTAGGTAAGAGCCAGAGACTCCAGGGAGTAAATCCACAACCAGAAGGCACTGTCATTATCTCCATGCCAGAGTGAGGAACTTTCTATTCTAGTGTATCTGAGACAAGATACTGAATTGCCTGATTATGTGAAAATTCAAATGCACCTATTACTTATTTAGGAACACATGAAGCTACAACCAAGGATTATAAAAGAGGATAATAGGTCAGCTTTTGGGAGACAACAGGGAACAAGTTAATAAACAGCTCCTTGTTTTCCAAATGTCAAACAATTCTTAAAAAAATATAGAAAAAGTAACAACCAAAAACAAGACAACAGGCGCTCATCAAACCATCTTTTCTGAAATACAGCACAAAAAAGCTGGGAAAATACCAAATTAAAAAAAAACAGCAAAATTGAGCTTGAATCCAACTTTTAGTAGCTTTGCCCAATAATTTTAATAAAAAGTTTCCTGCTGAGGTTTTCCCACTGAGTTCCACCACATCCAACAGAGTCCCAACCCTTACTTTTACTTAAAAATAACTGTGAGAAATAATGAGATTACATTGTACTAGGATAAAACCACACTGTATTCAGCTTCTTGTGCAACTCAGAATGATATTCAGATTATATTTAGATTTATGCTCAAACCAAAGAAGAAAATGTGCATGTCATACTCATACATGACACACACACACGCTTCCTTCTTAAAATGCAGTATACTTGTAGCTTTCTATCTTTTGTAGCATCTATCTACCCCTATCTACTTGGTGTATATTCATATTCCAAATATCAATATCAACAGACTCTCACTAAACTATCTTTTCTAAAATACAACGAAAAATTGCTGGAAAATAAGTCAGAATGTTGGGGAAAATGCCAAATCAAAATATGGCAAAATCGAGCCTGAGTCCAACTTTCAGTAACTCTGCCAATTAATTTTAATACAGTTACCAACTGAGGCTGTTCCACAGAGCTTCACTACATCCAAAAGTGTCCCAACCTCCTTGACACTGACTTTTAGAACTGAAAAATACTTGACATACATGATACCTTCTTAAAATGCAGCACAGACCAACAACAAACCACACAACATTCATTCGCAGATCACATTTAAAAACTTAAAACAGAGACCTGACACATTTTATCAAACATATGACTTGCTCACCACCCTTGCATCTATCTAACTATCTATCTGCTTGCCATTTGTCAAACAAATCATTTAAAAAATATATAAAGGAACAACCAAAAAACAAGACAGACTCTCATCAAACCTTCTTCTCTGAAATACAGCACAAAATTATTGAAAAAATATGTCAAATTGTTGGAAAAATACCAAACCAAATATGGCAGAAATCAAGCTTTGGTCTAGTTTTCAGGAGCTTTGCCCATTAATTTTAATATGCAGCTACCTGCTGAGGTTTTCCCACAGAGTTTCACTACATCCAACAGGGTGTCCCAACCCCTGTATTACTTAAAACTGACTCTAAGAAATTGTCAGATTACACTGTGCTGGGACAAAACCACATTGCATTCACAATGATATTCAAATTATATTTAGATTTATGCTCCAACCAAAAAGAAAATGTGCAGATCACACTCACACATAACACAAATACCTTCTTAAGATGTTCTATACTTGTAGCTTTTAATACAACAAAGCACACAACATTCATCCACAGATCATATTTAAAGCTTACATTTACCTCAGAAAATACCTAATGCATGTATCAAATACATGACTTAGTCACCATCCCCCATCTATCAAACTATATATATCTAGCTATGTGCTTGGTGTATATTCATATTCCATGTGTCTAATCTTTAAATGATAATTAAAAGAACAACCAAAAACAAGACAACAGACTCTCACTAAACACTTTTTCTCTAAAATAAAGCAAAAAAATGTTGGAAAATAAGTCAGAATGTTGGGGAAAATGCCAAACCAAAATATGGCAAAATTGAGCATGAATCCAACTTTCAGTAGCTCTGCCCATTAATTTTAATACAGTTACCAACTGAGACTGCTCCAAAGAGCTTCACTACATCCAACAGTGTCCCAATCTCCTCGACACTGACTTTCAGAATTTAAAAAGACTTGAATTATACTGAGCTACAAGGACAAAAACACATGACATTCAGCTTCCTGTGCAACTCAGAATGATATTCAAATTACATTTAGATTTATACTCAAACTAAAAAATAAAATATGCACATCATACTCAAACATGACACACATGATACATTTTAAAATGCAGCACAGGCCTACTTGAAGCTTTTTATCGGAGTACAGATAACAGCAACAAGCCGCACTTAAAAACTTTACATTTTCCTCAAAAATACCTAATGCATGTATCAAATACATGACCTACTCACCATCCCTCCATTCATCCATCTATCTATCTATCTATATATCTATCTATATATCTATCTATCAATATCTTTGGCATGTTTTCATATTCCATATGTGAAACAAATTTTTTATAATCACATAACAGACCACCCAAAAACAAGACAACAGACTCTCACTAGACCATCTTTTCTAAAATTCAGCACAAATAGTTGGAAAATATGTCACAATGTTGGGGGGGCAAACCAAAATATGGCAAAATCGAGCCAGAGTCCAACTTCCAGTGGCTCTGCCCATTAATTTTAATACAGTTATCTGCTGAAGCTGCCCCACAGAGCTCCACTACATCCAACAGTGTCCCAACCTCCTTAAAATGACTCTGCAGATTGAAAAATACTTGAATTGCTCTGTGCTAGAAGGACAAAAGCACATGACATTCAGCTTCCTGTGCAACTCAGAATGATATTCAAATTACATTTAGATTAATGCAAAAAAGAAAATGTGCAGAACATAATGCATATACATAAAAGACATGATACCTCCTTAACATACAGTATATTGTAGCTTTAGGTTACAGATCAGCAGTGAAATTAATACTACAAACCATAAGACATTTATTCATAGATCCCATTTAAAAGCTTATATTCACCTTAGCAACCTAATGCATGCATTAAATACACACACTCCCTCCATTCATCTATAATATCAATATATATGCTTGGAGTATACTCTGTATTCCATATATAGTAAATTAAAGCTTGATCCCACAAGATGAAAAATATCTAAGATGCAGCCATCTGAGTAAACTGCACACAGTAGGTGGCTTGACCACTAATTCAAACAGCCCAAGGAGCCATGTGGAGACGCTTCCTGGGTCTGTATGTGCTTATTAACTTGTAAAAACATCAGCACATTGACTGAAATGTGACAGGAATGCAGCCCCAAAAGGCGACCGCACCATTAAGCAATTAATCCTCCACAGCTGCAACAACCGCCCAGTATACAGACGAAGGCATGGCGGGCTATAAATCCAACAAACAAGGTAATGAGGGGTGCATATCACTCACCGACTATTTGTAGATGAAGACTAATGTCCTTCACGGCGGAACCGAGTGGGATAGTCTCGTAATTTTCCGTTTCATGGCGGAAGAGCTGAACATTGACATAACTTTCCGTTTCAGTTCTAACCTACAGGAGTCCATTAGTAGTTTAGCTAACGTCAAGTGGCCAAGTTCACCTGCTTCGTGCTTCGTGCTTCCTCTCCTCCTCCTCCTCCTTCTTCTCCTTCTTCTTCTTCTTCTTCTTCTAATATAACCTGTCGAAAGTCCTATTTCGGAGCAGTTAGGGCTCCCATTAATGCCGTTTTAAGTAATTTGGGGAAGTTAAGTCTCAAAGTGTAACGCTCTGGCCCCGGTTGATTCCTGCTACCATTAGGAAGCTAACAGCTAACCGCTAGCTAGCTAAAACTTAGGTTGTTTGAGTAATGTTACCTTCCGTACCTTAATATCAACTTCCGGCAGGCTTTACTTAATTTTTTTAATTTATTTTAAGATTCCTGACTGTTTAAAAATTGTTATTAGCCTCGTCTGTTTGGTTTGAAACGGTGTTTGTCTTAATTAAAAGACGTTTACTTCACCTCGTGTCCTTCAGTTCGGAATGACTGTCTCTTAAGCTACGGCGCGGTGAAAGGGACAAAATTAAGACCATAATCACGTTTCCTCTCGTTGGCGCTGTTTCACCAGCAGCATAAATCCAGCTAAAATATAGTGGAAAGAGCACTTCAGTGACATGAATGTTAGATGAATACTTATTTAATATATTTTAATGGAAATTATAACTTGAATAATAAAGGTTAGGATGGTTATTTAGCCAGCTTTTTGTAAACATAGCCTACCCACACTGCATGAAATAGTCTCTGTGGAGGGTCAATTTAATCCAGAGGGAAATTTTGCTGGTCACTACAGTCTTTTCTTCGTCTCATCAGAAATAAATCATTTTCTAATTTAGAGATTACTATATTCTGATCTCTTTTCCTAAAACCCTTCTCCTTAGGAGAAATAAGGGGCAAAATGATAAATCAGCAGGAGTGTTTTTGCTGTGCTTACAGGTTTCTCCGAGGTTTCTCAGCTCCAAGAACATATCAAAAAACAAAGCTGAGACTTGAATTTGATCGCTGAGACAAATTTCTGAAATTGTGCAGGCTCACTTATAAGCCAGTCAAGTTTTCGTTTGGATCTTACTGCTATCCAAAGAGTTGATTATTACAGATAAATAAAGATTACTGCAGTAAGAGAGGACAAAGAAGGTTATTTAAAGATCTTAAGGATACTTCTCAGTAGCTCAGTTCAAGAAGTATGAGCAAATGGTCATAATCTTATATTGATGTTATATGGAGCTCAGTTATGTTAAGGGGAAATAGGCTGGACAAAGAAGATATCTTTTGTTGAATTTTCTTTTCCTCCTTCCCTACAACCCATTCTTTGGTTTTGACCATGCTATGTTTAACCATTTAAATTACGTTTGAAGCAAGCATCTCTTTTTGCAGTTTCTCCTGTGTGAGGGTTTGTTGCGTTCTTTAACATGTATTATTTTAGACTAAATTTGGTGTTTGGACTGTTGGTTGGATATAACAAGGAATCTGCAGGTGTCACCCTGGCATTTTTCACCATTTGCTGACATTTACTTAACAAAATTGTCAATCAATTAGTAATTTATCACTTGGGAAAATTAAATTATCAAGTTTAGTTAGCCACAACAAACTGTAGGCTATAAGCTATTAAAGGTTGTGTTAGCCGTGCATCTGTCGGCTTGTTTTGGTGTATTTCTGCCCCCTAGGGACCAAAATGAATGAATGCCACTAAATAAAAGTAAAACATTTTTTGTATGATACTGCCCCATTTCAGGGCGGCTGTGGCTCAGGAGGTAGAGTGGGTCGTCCACCAATTGGATGATCAGTGGCTTGAGCCATGGCTCCTCCAGTCGGCATGTAGCAAGATGATGAACCCCATACCATTCCCAATGGCTGTTCCATCAGAGTGTGATAAAGCTGTGAAGCAGGTGATCTTGCATGGTTGCCTCGGCCACCAGTGTGTGAATGGGTGAATGTGACTTGGAGTACAAAAAGCACTGTGAATAGTCAGCAGACTAGAAAGGCACATACAAGTGCAAGTCCATTTGTTCACAAGCAAATATTGTGATTTTAGGCGTGCACCATCTGCAGACTGTCTAACTTGCAAACGAAATACATTTTTCGAGATGTTTCTCTAAGTAGACCTTCATCAGACAAAGGTCCAGTTACCAAACTGTTGCTGTAAATTTATTTCTTTTGCAAGTTAGACAGTGTGTGGGAGTTTGTCTTAAAAGTGTGTCCTCCTTGTCCCTCTCCTATGCACCTGTTTTAAAATAGATATTCTTTTGAGTTTAAGTTGAAAATACTACCTAAAGAAATTACAAAAGGAGCCTCCTGTTGGTGCACACACAGATGAACTCTGACAGTGCCCTTGTATGGCATGACAATATTCTTTTGATGTTATGACTTCAGTGGTGAAATAGCCCTAAAAATAGCAGTAGTGCCACTGAAGAGAATGCCTCTACCAGTAATTATCAAATCTGCAGTGATGGTCTGTGAATCCACCACAGATGTTTGGACAAGTTTGAAAAAAACGATGATACAGTTCAATAAGATAAGAAATTAGGGTGGCAAAGTTTATTTTTGCACATACATCACCACAATCTCATTCATCCCCACCAGACCTTATATTGCTCAGTACTTCAGCTTGTTGCAGCTCTCTATTTTAAACCAGATGCAGCTTTTTAACCCGTATTGACTACATGTTTAAAATCGTTTATGTTTTTGTGTGTAGGAGGAAGCCTTTTCTTGCTGCAGCAGGTGCTGGATCTATAGGCTGCTCTGCACTGAGGCCTCACCTTATCACGCATGTGGGGAATCTTTTTAATGCATAATTGATTCAGTTATACTGCCAGCTCATGAATATGAACACCTGTTCCTTAACCTATAAATGTGCCTTTCAGACACCTTCAGGATGAATTCATGATCTCGTAGAATATGTTTTGTTGTATTGAGAAAAATTAGCGTGGATTTAATTTTTGTGCCTTTCAAGAACAAAGCTCTCATTATCCTTCAAACTCTTGAGTGAAACTAAAGACAAAAACACTCAGGAGTGCAGATTAGCGGTCGACAGCCCACAGGTCCTGTGAGACCCGCAGCAGATGTTGGCAGTGTGGGGTCTCCCTCCAAAGCTGCAGGTGGGCACAGGCACTCTCCGTGTAATGCACGGTCAGTGTGTAGGCTGGAAAGCCTTCTGTTCACCGGCTTTAGTCTCAACACATGAGGCAAAATGGTAACTGGCAAGAGTTTCGAAGTCGTAGCTGATGTCTTTGTTGCAGTGAAACAGCTGTGGGAATCTTTGACAGAGCTTGTCAATACGGACTCAGAAACTTTCTGGTGAAATATGACAGCAACGGTTGCAGCAACACACCCAATTCAAGCTCAGGAAAAATGGATTGTGAGAGTTGCAGCAGAAAATCCTGCAGGTTATGATGTAAAAAAAAAAGCCACACAGATATTTAGCGCGGAGCATTAATATAAGCCTGTGACATTATTGTGTAGGAACAGGTGATTGGGTAAGAGGATAGTTTTGCTTAAATGGGGGATTAACAAAGCTTTGCCAAAGACTCCTGCACTGTGCAATAACAGCGATTATGCAGGTTACTTGTATGACACAATGAAACGACTAGTTGATTAATCAATTAACTGGGATTTGTTGCTTTTAGACTGTATATTTTAGGGTTTTGCATGACTGGTTGGATAGAACCAGGACTTTGTAGATGTTATCTTAGGGTCTGGGCAATTATAAAGGGCATTTTTCATCATTTTGAAGTGAACTGTCCCTTTAAGGCCTCTTTGCCTCTGTGCACAGTGCTTTTTGCGCACTGTCGTAGAAGTAAAATTGACAGTTATGGCTCAGTTCAGTGAAGAGAAATGAAAAGTGCTGGTCCCAGAATCACACTGTGAGACAGGTGTTAGAAATCTATAGACCAAAGTGTCAGAGGAAAAATTCGACTTTTGAATATGTGGTGAACTTTCCCTTTTAGTTAGAATTTGTACCAGAAAACTCCTGGTAAAGATTTACATAAAGATTCAAATAGAGTAATACTGTTGTACTATCCTGACAAACAAAAGGCCAAACCAAACAATTCCATTACATCTTGTGGAAGAAGAGACATGCGGGGACAAAAAAAAACCAATAATCAGAAATCCCCAACATATCAGCCTACGAGTGCGAATAATGCACACTTGTCTGAACTCCACAGCCTATCGCAGGTCCTTACAAGTGTGTAATTGCTATGTGACACTCTGGAAGACAGCACAACAATGCAATCTCAAATAAGATTATCTGAATGAAAAAGAAAGAGGGCATTGTTAGAGGAGAAAGATGTCTCTTCCAGAAAATAATACCGCCTTTCCGTCTGCATTCATGTCACAATTCAAACATCAGTCTCCACTGCTATGACTTCACAAGTTGCCCTGAACACTGTAACAAGTCTTCAGGGGCAGGAGAAAAGGATGTCACTGACAATTTTATAGAGAGCGAAGCTTGACTGCTAATGAGATTTTTTTTTTCCTTCCGAGCAGAGGCAAATATAACAACTCATTTCCTGTGCAAAAATCACTTCTTTAAAAAACAATGTGGAAGTGTTTCTGATTAACACTTGCTTTGTGTTCTTGTTGTATACAACTAAATGGAGCGACATTAATTCTGCATTTATTATTTATTTTTGTTTACTAAAGTATTGTGTGAGGATGTTTTGTTTTACATTACTGTGTGGCCTTTAGAGTGCCTCTCTGAAACATTTCTAATAATTCCTGCTCTCACTGAATACAGTTATGGTTAATGGGCATTCTTTTGATGGTGCTCGCTGCCTCATCTCACAGCAGGATGTGGACATCTCCGCTGACCGCTTAATCAGGTGTTAATTAACAGTCACAACCTTATAAAAACAATTTATGAGTGCTTTTCTTTTCCCATCCGCAGCCCAATATGTCTAACAAAGATATAGTCAGAAATCCATTTGGACGATGGCACTATATTGTCGGTATCTCAAATAATAACTAAACAAGGAAATGACTCGTTTTGGAAATCAATTCAATTTTAAAAAAAAGTTAGCGCCACTTATTAAAGTGCCATCCAATTTGCTGTGATGAGTGTTAAGCGTTCGCCTAGACAAGCACATCAGCTCGGGCCTGCATCCACATGCAAAACAATGATGCTAGTGAGAATGAAAAGTGCTTCTTATGCAGCGAAGTGTGGCTGATGAGACATGCATAAATTCATGAACAGGTGTAATGTGTTCCGTTAAAAAAAAAAAAAAAACTTGAAATGGTCTTTCAGCACAAAGTGAGAGTGGTTGCAAATTATTTATGTAAATTCTTAAATACATGCAAACACGGTCACACTGAGGGCTCTATTACAACAACCTTGTACCCAGAATAACTCCTGTAATAACAGCTTTCTGGAGAAAAATAAAGCGAAAAATAAAACTGTGAAGTTTTTATTATCTGTTTTAAATGACTGTTCTGGATTTTTAAAGCCAGATATGAATTCAGATCACTGTAGGCTCTTCAAGACTACTAATAGAGAAACTTTGACCAAGCTTGCACGCTTCTATAGTTTACAATATACCAGCATAATAAAATTCTGCTTCCCTAAAGGCTTAAAGGTCCAGTGTGTAGGATTTAATAATAACAATAATAATAATAATAATAACTTTGACTTATATAGCGCCTTTCAAGAGACCCAAGGATGCTTTACAACAACAAAAATAACGATCTAGCAACCAAAAGTCAGGGTGAACAGGTGTCTTTTCAGTGCAGATTTAAAAATGTCCAGTGTTGGCACCTGGCGAATCTCCATGGGGAGAGAGTTCCAGAGGGTTGGGGCTGCCACACTGAAGGCTCTATCTTCGAATGTTCACCTACTGGTGTGAGGGATGTTTGGGAGACCCAAGTCAGCGGACTGCAGGTTTCATTAGGGGGTGTAAGTCTGGAGATGTTTTTGAGGTGGAAGAAGGCAGATTTAGCAACAGATTTTATGTGGAATTCATAGGAGAGGGTGGAGTCCAGGATGACACCCAAGTTGCAAACCTCAGGGGATGGGGAGATTTAGGGGGATATACTAGCAGAAATGGAATATAATATAATAGGTATGTTTTCTTATGTGTATAATCACCTGAAAATAAGAATCATTGTGTTTACGTTACCTTAAAATTACCATATTATAGCTACACAGGGAGTGGGACCTCATCTACAGAAATCACCATGTACCACTGAGGCTGAGGGAATGTCAAAAAATTAAATTAATATCCTCCTGAGACCCTGTGTCCTCATATGAGGACATCAGATGTTGTGTTTACCTGACCTTATACTTCATTCTACTTAACTTAGACCTGTTGTCCTCTTTCGTACACTTTTCTGTGCCATTTAGTGGTAGTAAGACCACATTACACTAATCCATGTAAAAACAAGATGGCTGCCATCTCTGCCAAGTTAGTCTGCAGCTGATCCCGATTCCCGACACAAAGTGGACAAGGTCCAAAACCTGATCACATTTTCATGGTTGAAGCTGGTTTACTGATGATAAATAAAGTTTGCAGTTTGATATGCCGACACATTTTTGCCAGTTTTAGCAACAATGACAAGCTAAGATGCTGTTAATTAAAGAAAATACTCATTTGAAGACATTGGGACTTTATTATCATTGACAATGTTTAGTTTTTATACCTATCAGATCCTACTGATCCCAAATAGCTAGGAGAAATTAAAAATGCATACCAAACAAAAGTTCAGGTCTCAGGAGGTTATTTGTCCTGAATTGAACATTAATGTCAGAATGCCAAATGTCAAAGTTCATGGCAATTCATTCAATATTTGTTGAGATACTTCTCTCAAAACCACAATCGTGAACCTCGTTGGTGGCATGAGTCAGGGTGTCCCAGCTATTTTCCGTACTCTGAAAACACTCCAAGCAGCAGCAAAATGCGTTCTGCAGCAAGCTGCCATGCATTATCCATGGAAAGCTGTGGCCATTTGATTATGTGGTGAAGTGCAGCCAAACTAAAACTTTGGGTTAATCTAACTTTTAACTGTGAGTTGTGGCCAGAGAATATCCACAGCCAATCAGTAAACAGAGTCCTGTGCCTCCCCGTGACATGTTGACTTATATTACAAAGAATTTCTTCCTGAACACACCGCCTTGCTGCAGAAAAATGCCACTATTGCATTCAGCTGCACTTTGCTGCTGCCTGGTGTGTTTTTAGTGTTAAGGGGCCCCTTTTCTATCATTCCATAAACTGATGACCCCTGACTAAGTGACATACAGTACAGGCCAAAAGTTTGGACACACCTTCTCATTCAATGCGTTTTCTTTATTTTCATGACTATTTACATTGTAGATTCTCACTGAAGGCATCAAAACTATGAATGAACACATGTGGAGTTATGTACTTAACAAAAAAAGGTGAAATAACTGAAAACATTTTTTATATTCTAGTTTCTTCAAAATAGCCACCCTTTGCTCTGATTACTGCTTTGCACACTCTTGGCATTCTCTCGATGAGCTTCAAGAGGTAGTCACCTGAAATGGTTTTCCAACAGTCTTGAAGGAGTTCCCAGAGGTGTTTAGCACTTGTTGGCCCCTTTGCCTTCACTCTGCGGTCCAGCTCACCCCAAACCATCTCGATTGGGTTCAGGTCCGGTGACTGTGGAGGCCAGGTCATCTGCCGCAGCACTCCATCACTCTCCTTCTTGGTCAAATAGCCCTTACACAGCCTGGAGGTGTGTTTGGGGTCATTGTCCTGTTGAAAAATAAATGATCGTCCAACTAAACGCAAACCGGATGGGATGGCATGTCGCTGCAGGATGCTGTGGTAGCCATGCTGGTTCAGTGTGCCTTCAATTTTGAATAAATCCCCAACAGTGTCACCAGCAAAACACCCCCACACCATCACACCTCCTCCTCCATGCTTCACAGTGGGAACCAGGCATGTGGAATCCATCCGGTCACCTTTTCTGCGTCTCACAAAGACACGGCGGTTGGAACCAAAGATCTCAAATTTGGACTCATCAGACCAAAGCACAGATTTCCACTGGTCTAATGTCCATTCCTTGTGTTTCTTGGCCCAAACAAATCTCTTCTGCTTGTTGCCTCTCCTTAGCAGTGGTTTCCTAGCAGCTATTTGACCATGAAGGCCTGATTCGTGCAGTCTCCTCTTAACAGTTGTTCTAGAGATGGGTCTGCTGCTAGAACTCTGTGTGGCATTCATCTGGTCTCTGATCTGAGCTGCTGTTAACTTGCGATTTCTGAGGCTGGTGACTCGGATGAACTTATCCTCAGAAGCAGAGGTGACTCTTGGTCTTCCTTTCCTGGGTCGGTCCTCATGTGTGCCAGTTTCGTTGTAGCGCTTGATGGTTTTTTGCGACTCCACTTGGGGACACATTTAAAGTTTTTGCAATTTTCCGGACTGACCGACCTTCATTTCTTAAAGTAATGATGGCCACTCGTTTTTCTTTAGTTAGCTGATTGGTTCTTGCCATAATATGAATTTTAACAGTTGTCCAATAGGGCTGTCGGCTGTGTATTAACCTGACTTCTGCACAGCACAACTGATGGTCCCAACCCCATTGATAAAGCAAGAAATTCCACTAATTTACCCTGATAAGGCACACCTGTGAAGTGGAAACCATTTCAGGTGACTACCTCTTGAAGCTCATCGAGAGAATGCCAAGAGTGTGCAAAGCAGTAATCAGAGCAAAGGGTGGCTATTTTGAAGAAACTAGAATAGAAAACATGTTTTCAGTTATTTCACCTTTTTTTGTTAAGTACATAACTCCACATGTGTTCATTCATAGTTTTGATGCCTTCAGTGAGAATCTACAATGTAAATAGTCATGAAAATAAAGAAAACGCATTGAATGAGAAGGTGTGTCCAAACTTTTGGCCTGTACTGTACTTTCTGGATATTTTCCATTATATTCAATGCATAACAATGAAAGTACAAAACAACTAATAAACTGTATAATTAACCAAAAGTAATGAACAGAATAACTGCAGGAAGATTGAGTAAAATGAGCAATTTGGATGAATTTTGAGCAGAGTTTTTTTCTGATATATATGAAGCTTTATATGATTCACTGTCTGTATTAGGTTTTCTTTTTTTAAGATATTTTTTGCCTTTATAGATAGGACAGTTAAGTGTGAAGGGGGGGAGAGAGGGGTAATGACATGCAGCAAAGGGCCACAGGCTGGAGTTGAACCTGGGCCGCTGCGGCAACAGCCTTGTACATGGGGCGCCTGCTCTATCCACTAAACCACCGACACCCCGTGTTTTCTTTTAATTATTATTGCTTTTAATTCCTTTAACTGTACCGAAAAGTGATGCTTTGGCACAGTAGTGGGAGTGGAGACGCCCAGGTTGCTAACCAGTGGCGTATGTCATTAGAATCCTTGTCTGGTGGTAACCATGAATGTCTGTACAACATCTTCTGCCAAACCATTTTATTATATGTTGAGATATTTCACTGGATGAGTCAAAGTTTTGACCTGTTGGTGGTGAGATTAAAAGTCAGCAAGCCACAGAAATCAGCAGGGCTCGTCCTCTGGGAACCATTAAAGTCTGTAGAGTATTTCATAGCAATCCCTCCTATAATCAAAATAAACTGAGGCATTTCAGTCTGGACCAAGCAACCAAAGTTCCCATCCCAAGAGCCGCACAGCTAATTTACCAAAAACTGCTACAAAAACAAATCTTACTAACAGTTCAAGTAAATCGACGGCGCAATTAAGATGTTTATTTGATACCATATATATTAATAATCATGTTTTAATGTTATAATAAAGCGCTACTTAGGCACAGATAGATCAACCCTTCCATTAAGATGGTAACATGTCTTGAATGGTCTCTGTGAATGCCAGTAATAGCTGAACGCTCCACACTTCACTGCAGTCACTGTTGGCTTTCTCTTGCTAAGAGCATCATCATATAAGCAGCTCCAGCACAGAATGTACATGAGCTCCACCTCACTCACATTACTGCCTTAATCACGTTACAGCTGCACTTTCCATGTGCACATAAACACGATCTGTGACCCTAAAAGTGCTGTGCCATCACGCATAACATCATAATGGAATAAATGCAGTGAATGATAAAAACCATGCACCATATTATAGCCCCCAAATTTCATCTTTTCAGTGTTTCTGTCGCCCAATCCCTGTCACAGTCTCGCGGGGCTGCAAAATGTCAAAATTAACACAATAAAACAACAACAACTGCAAATCTTAGAAACTCAACCGAGGATATAAACACACTGTTCATCACAAAAAGGGAAAACAATTGTTTTTGGCATCACAGAGAGTTATATCTCCACCAGGAGTACCAGGGTGCCATGAAAGGGGAGCAAATACGTCTTGTTTGTTTCATTTGACAACCATGTATTTGTGAATTTATTTTGAAAGGGTACAACTTTCTGAAACCACAGAAAAAAAGAAGTCCTTCCACGTGGGGTAAAACATTTGGGATTTCAAGGCTTCCACTGCAAAACAGGGATATGTAAATGTGGTCATTTAAAATTCTTTTCATCCTCTTTTGTTATGTTTTTTAAATTATCTGATAATAAAATGATATCAGGTATGTTTTCCTCCACTTGCCTTCCTTTTTACACTGTGTGCTTTAACACACCCAGCAGGATAACAGAGGAAGAGGGAGGAAAAAAATCAATGTAATTGAGCACTGTGTGGTCACTGAGATGGCGAGTGTAGATACAATTCTCTAATGTTAAAAAGGCATAACGGTGCAGAGGCATCATCCTGCACTCTCATGAGCCGCGGCTGAAACAGAACAAACTCCAAAGTGCCAGAATCTGATGATTTAAAGTTTCAGGGTATTAAAACCTGCGGCATGCAAAGGAAAAGGAAGTGGCTGTGACGGATCGGTCTTTGTTCTGAGATCCTAGTTGTCATGGAGATGGTAGTAACTTGTCGTAATGTCGGGATTTGATGTTGCTCATTAGGCCAGTAATGATTTGTGGATAGATTGTAGGTGTGGGAGCCGTGTCTCATTTGAAGCCATACGCTGGCAGCCAAGGTACTTCAGACACTAGTGTTTACTGAGAGATCCGAGCTATTTTATTACTCCTAATGTCATAATTTACATTCTGCGAGTGGACCCTAATGGATCCAACTCCACACATCTTCCTCTTTTCTTATGAATAATCAATGAAAATGAAGCTTTCTGATCATATATAGATGTGTTTACAGTGGTATTAGTATTAATAGGAGTTGTATAATGACTATTATCATAACCATCATTGTCAGTGTTGTGTGTTTTGGACTCATGATGGATCATTTATAGCAGGTGGTCCATCATGTTTTTGCCTGTGATGAGCCGTTGTGTGAAATTCTGGCAGGGAATTTGCTTTTATGCCACACAGTTTGACTCTTTAACTTCCTAACAGATACTGAACATCTGTCAAAAATGCTCAGCAGTGTGACAGTGTGATGCCAAAAAACAGTCAATATTTCAGCTACAGTATGCAGTATTTATTCAAAAATCTAATAGTGGGCTCTGTGGTATATTACTTTCTGAAGCTACAGCAGGCAACATTTTCTTTTAAAAACACATTTGTTGGATCAGTTCAAATCAGGCCGCAGGCAAACGCCCCATCCAGTGTAACTGAGGCTGCATTGATTAATCCTGTTTACCCAAATTAAATTCTGGGTTTTGTTACCCACAGAATCAAAAGTCGAGTCAAAGATGCTTCCTGAGTGAGTGCTCTGACCAGAGAAAACTGGACTCAGCAATGTTTCACCTGCCAGCAATGAGCTTCTGCCTCTCCTGTCCCTTTAAAGCAATCACAAACTGGCCGGTATCTCTGTGTGCAGTGTAATGACTTCTCAAGCCCTGATTTCTGGGTAGTCAACTTTAAATTGTCCAAATAGTTACCTGCCGCTGCCATCTGGAGCTGCCATCGCTTCCAAGTGTAGCTTTAAAGGTCCCATGGTATGCTTGTTTTCAGGTTCATATTTGTACTGTGGGTTCCCACTAAAACACATTTACATGCTTTAACGTTCAAACAACACTTTATTTTTCCTCACGCTGTCCATGCTGGCACACCTGCGTTCACCCTCTACCTTAAAAGCCTTGTTTAGCACCTGTCTCTTTAATCCCCCCTCCCAAAAAGGACCAGTCTGCTCTAACTTGTTGGTGTTTCAGGGTCCATCACACCTGCGCTCTCGATGTTTATGCACCATCACGACAGTCAAGGACTTACTGTAACGGTGCTGTAGCAGCAATTTCTACGTTTATATAGTGTAGCTGTGACATCACAACTTTAAAAAGACATGTAAATCTAACTTTTTAGAACATGGAACCTTTAAAGGAGTAATTCGCCAATATTCAATCAGATTTGTATCATAACAGTATTTGTAAATGAACTGTGGTAATCTCCATATTACCAGTGCCCAGATGTCCCCGTTTATCTCCCAGCAAAAGGCATCATCTGGCATTTTCACTGGCTGTTATCAGGCCCCCAGGAAGATAGTTCAGCCTAGCTTCCAATGTTTCCCAGTGGCCACTCATAGTATTGCAGCAAAAATATCCTGCAGCCCAAAAAGCGTTTTCCCACCAGACTACCATTGTAAAAGAGACGTCTGTAAAACTATTAGCAGGACACCTCGAACTGCAAACAAGGTCAGTTGTTGAACTTTCCTGGAGCCAATAAAGTGAAGTAAAAAGTGAATTTAAAATCTGTAGCTTAGGAGGATGCCATGGAGGAGGCGTTTGAATACATGCTGACCTCGTAACTGAAGCAGCGACTAGAGGCTGGAAAGCTAAGGCGCGACCGATTGAGGGTTAGGGCAAGATTAACAGGCAGGCCCAGAGGAAAATGGTCAAGGATCTGGCCAATACAGCTGAGAGGTGCAGTCACTGGCTATGGCTGAAGAGAAAGGATCCCGTCTGGGCCCCTAGGTGACCACTGAGGAGCCCACATTCTGACACACACCCAGGCCTATTCAGCCTGTGGTGGGCCTGCCTCGACGGAGGGTGTCTTGTGATAAAGGCCAAAACACCCGATGATGATGTTGCGGTACACAACTGATGATGTGGCCGAAACACCTCTGCTCTGGCACAAAGCGTACTGAAACTCCTAGGATTGTAACACCAAGTCCTAACTGGTGAATCTGTGATGTCATTACAATGTAAAGTCTGTGAGCAGAGCAGGAACTCAAGGGGTGGGGGTCGGGGGAGAAACACTACAGCGCATGTTAAGTAGGCTGCGTACTGTGGAAGTAAATCCCGAAGCTTGAAACTTTTTTTTGGCGTATGTGCCAGGTGAGCAGCTGTCATTGGACTGAATATGCAGTCCATATGCAATATATTCATCCGTGTTTCTCATGCTGGCCCTGCCCACGAATTCCCACTTGGCTCATCGACTTAACATTATGATGACGTCGCAGATTTTTACGCTTCTCTCAGCTTTAAGAAAGTTTTACACATTTAAAACCTCCATGGATCAAAAATTCATAATAGTAAGAGTCATAATTGACCTTGCCTGCACTTTGAGGTTTCCTGTCAACAGTTTTATAGACGTTTCTTTGACAATGGTGGCGTATGGGGGAAATGCTGTTAGAGGTGCAGGGAATTTTTTTACTGCAATAACACTAGTGGCCACTGGGAGAAATTTCCTGCAAGGCTAAGCAGCTTTTCCGGTGGCCGTGGCACATGCTTTCCCCAAGAAATCTCTTTCTGACAGAATCTATTTATTTTAACCCAAACAGTGATTTTTTTCCTCACATTATTCCTTTCTGGTAGAAAGCCCTCTCCCAGCTGAGCCTGCCACCACCACTACCCCTCTTTCTCTTTCAAACTCAGATCAAACTGTAAAACTAAGCAGTGTTGATCATACATAAGCCAAAATCTGTAACTACATTTCGTGTTTCTCGCCAAAAAATGTCTTTAGAAACAAATTTTAAAGCACTGTTTGGTTGTAATATGAGTTTGTAATATGAGTTTGGTCGCCATACTTTCCTGTATTGTAAAAATGAAGGCTGAAAGAGATCAAACAGTAAAACTACGCAGTGCTGATCAAATATAAACCAAGATTCTATTACTGGGTTGCCTTTCGTTTGCCTTAATTTCTTTTAAGAAACATGGTTCAGTTTAAGATTCAACAGTAATTCAAAATCATTTGTTACCAGCCAGCCGCCATATTGTTTCCTGTGAAAAAACAGCCAGGCTTGCTTTATATCACCCACCAGCTGGGGCGTTTATTGGTCTGGTACCGCTTGAGCAAAAGTGAATGTCACAGTCGTTTCCCTCTGTTTTCTTTGATCATGTTGCACCAATGTCAAAGGAATTTGTGTCTTTCTGCTGCATAGACAGCCCAGTTTTATGAAAAGACCATCTCCCCAGCAGTGAAATACTTCTTTAAGCAATATGAACCCACATATCATGTGTTTACTGCAGCACCTGCAGTGTTGACAGCTTGTGGCAAGATTGAAATATTTTTCATGGGAGCTTCAATCCGAGCAGGACTGCACCTCTCCCCGTGCCTCTGATTGCAGGTCCTATGAATTTTTGAGTGTGCATCGCGGTGACATACAGGAGGTCTTAGCATATAAAATCATATAGAGTTAGGGGCCCCAAGGCTTCCTGTTCTTGCCGCAGTCCGTCCTGCTTGACATTAAGACCAGAACATGCTCTCTCAGAGGAAAAGCCCAGCTTCTGCCTTTTAATGAAAGGTGTTCATCATCACCTTGTCAGCAACAGTGTGTGACTACGACAGGTTGACGCCACTTAGTCTCCCTGAGGGGAGCTTCGGCTGTCAGGCAAAATTTGCAGTCCTGCCATTTTACCTTGACAGACGAACCAACCTGGACAGGACAGGAGAGCGGGGCCACATAATGGGCCCTCCAGTTGTCTTCACCTTTAAAAAAAAATTATTTGGATGACATTCGTGTCCTATTTGAGTCCTTATAGATGCATCTTGTTCTGCTGTGCTAGTCATTCTGTGTTTACACCAACAAATGAATCAGAGCATTACTTTCACCATCATTCATCGCCCACGCCATCACATCACCATCCTCGAAAGGCCCTCAAAGGTCAGTGTGGCGGTGATGACCGGTCTCTCCCTTGGCTGCCACGAGCGAGCGCTTTCGCTTTGCCCCAGTTCCCCTTGCATGGCTGAGCCCTGATCGCAGGCGTAAGGGGGGTTACAGTAATGCTAGCTGACATCCTGAGAAGCTGTGATTGCTTAGAGGGCTTTGTGGGCGGGCTGGGTGGATGGTGTGGGTGGCGGCGGAGGGATAGGGGCCGTGTCTCACAAGGACCTTTAACAGCCTTTTAAAAGCTCTGTGAGGGCCGGCCTGACGCCAGCCACTCACAGGAGAGAAATCGCTGACAGAGTCAAAGCAAAGGAGGGCGGTGGGGAAGAGAGGCGAGCAGGAGCGCGCAGCAGTTCCTGGAATGCCTTTTGAGTTTATCACGTAGTCCTGTGATCCCTGCAATGATCCAGACACGCCACAACCTAATCGCCCTCACTGTAGTCACTGTGTAATTACAACCATTTGCACTAAATAATTCACCAGAAGCAACCGCTGAAATAACATCCAGCACTCATGGAATGCACTTCTGCGAGCTTTTCCACTGCAGCCTATTACACCACTTTAGTCTTTGTCAGGTCAGCCTGGCCACAGAGATAGAGACATCCTGCATTACAATCCCATGACCCGGCACCACTCACAGCAAGTTCACAGAGTGCTGTGTTTGACCTATAAAGGTCTGACTAAATTGGCTAATACCATGCTCCTCTGTTTCTGTGGACAATCATCCGTCAGACGGGGAGAGGGAAAAAAAGACATTATCCAAAAAGAACACTAAAGTCCTCGGAAGCTTTATTACTCTCATTTCTTCAATAACTCCCTCAGACTTCCAGTTGCGTGCCATATTTCATCTGGCGCTGAAGAATGAGTTTTCTGACAGTGAACATGAGAAATGCAAGAGACTCAATGGGCACGGCTGGAGGGGGGCAGCCTACCCACAGAAGATCACAGCAGTGGCAATGAATGCATCAGAAAACACTGCTGTAGGCGAGCATAAGTCAACAGTGCCTAATGTGAGCCTTTGGTATGCATGATGTTAAATAGATTGTGAAAATGCTCTTTTCATGACTAAGATGGAGCTTTTCATTAATCCTGGAGCTGAACCTGCCTCCGCAAAACAACGAGCATCCCTCGCGGGAAAGACAAAACACCCACGGTGGGCTAGAGGGATCTCAGAAGAGCTCTCATGGACTCACTCGCTTTGCATCCGCCCCCCAGCCGCGCGTGCATTTGCATGTTTGTAGATATGTGTCACATGCCATATGTGTAGCATGCTGTAATAGGTGCCTATATTCCTGAGCGTGTATCATCCCCTGCCTATGTATGCGCCTTTCAACGGCAAGTATGTGCGCTTTTGTGCTCTGCATGCAGAGTGTAGGTGGATGTGGTTCAGACAGATATTCACACAACTTAAATCATATTCTGCCTTTTATGTGTGCATGTGCAGCAGTTGGTCAGAGGAGATATAGGGTTTTGATTTTATTTTAAGCACCCCCTGTTAATGATGCCTACATGCAAAGGATTAGAGAAATAGCACATAAATATTCACATGTGTGAATGCTGATAAGTCTGCTCAAGCTACTTTTTTTTTTCTTATTTGCTGCGATAGGAAAAATACTACAGGAATAACTCACACAACTCAATTTAGCACAAATCCCCTCTGCTTGTTCCTTGCCTACCTTCCTTCCTTCCTTCCTTCCTTCCTTCTTCAGCTCTATCTTCCATTAATTAAAAGTCAGCATTAAGAGGACGTGTGTGCAAACACATTTGTGCACACACACGTTCATTTGCAACCACAATTTGCAAGCTAAACTGCAGTGCCGGGGCTGCGATTGAGGTAGATTATCACATAAATTGAATCATGCCAGTTTGCTTTTGTGTGCCTGCGTGTACATCTGCACAAGTGATTGCAAGTTTCACTTTAATAGGCCCAGTGCCACTGGTGGCTGTAAACGGTGCACCGCAGATTCAAAATAAAACAGGTTTCACTGTCAAACTGTCATCCTGTCATGCTTTGTTAAAAAGAAGGCAGAGGCAGTTTAATCAGCCATTGCAAAGTTAAATGAATCACCACAGGACATCAGAGGATTCAGACTTCGCTTTGGTGCCCATAGACGCTAATTCTAGGGCACATCAGCCATATAGCAGCTATAAAGCTTTCTTCATGTTCTGTCGATTCTCCAGAACCCGCACCGCACTAATCTCATCACAGCAAGCCCAGCAATCTATTTCTGAGCAGAGCCATTTTTTTGAATCAAACACCTTCCTCCCAGCCGGCAGAGTGTGAGCGTGAGAACCGGAGCTGTCCGCAGGTAACGGCCCAGGCATCCATTTGTAATGCTGATGTCTGAGCCAATAATTTCAGCCCCTTTATCAACACCTGTGCTGATAAGCAGTGGCTGTGTGTAAATCTCATCTGCAACAGAGGGACTCATTGTAGAAATCAACGTAAAACCTGCATCTACTGCTGTTAAAACTGCAGATTTCTTTTTTCTCATGCTGTCCCAAATGGGAGGGAAGCAACAGAGCGGCTAAAAGTAGTGCATCTGCAAGGCTTCATTATATATCACTGTAACTACATGACCTGAAATCCTCTCAACAAGCATGTCACCTTAAGTGTGTTGAATGGATAGTTTTAGGACGAGTTTAAAAAAAAAAGTGGAATGTATAATTCAGACTTGTCCCCATTATACAGGAGCACATTTGGGAAGATATTTTCCTGCACGACAGGCATGCAGACATCTGTGTGCGTGCACAGACACCAATCTTTGGGGGCGTCATTCTCACTAGAATGGATCCTATTGTGCCCATGACTGCAATAACAAGAACAAAGGCAGCATTTTCGAGTATAAGAGAAGCATTTACCATATGGATTTGGAACGAACTGCTTATCTGGTGGTACAGTTTGAAATGCATTTGGGTGATAAATTAAAGGGAGAAACAACATAAAGGTGTTGGGCCATCACAAGCAGCCAGAACAGCTTCAGAGCTCATTTCACAAGAACTCTTCCAAAAGATATTGCTTGATTTGGTGTTTTGATGATGATGAGCTGAGAGAGTGCTGTATAACACGTCGCTCAGACATCTACTGTTAAAACGTTGTCTCCTGGAAATGATGGTTCAATAGAACTAATTTGCAACAACAAATATGTTTTGAGAGAAACATTATGCTGAATGGATTATGTTTTGTATCATCATAAGGAAACTGTTTAAATAAAAATATGATAAATGGATGGACTTACTACTCAAAGCGCTTTAACACCTCTTGTCTAACACATTCTCATCCCAACTTGTCAAATACCGTCGCTTTGTCGGTGACCCTACACATCAAAATATGACCCTCTGGGTTCCCTTCCTACGTCAGGTTTAGACATTCAGAGACAGCCTGTCAGTTTACAGAAAATGTACAGCTTCGGCTTGTTACAAGCAATTCTTATTTTTCAAAATAAACTTACAACATAGGTAAAAACACCTCATTCTTAGGTTTACATCCTAAGTTAAGGCAGGGGTAGCCACATGGAGCCACTTACGCTTCTTCAGCTCCTCTCCAGTGGCTCCATGTGGCTTTGACAAAAAACTACATGGAAATTATCCCATTCTCCAGTGTTAAAAATGTGTAGCCTATACATCGAAAAATTAAAACGCACATCTATGGCCTGGCGCTGTTTCCTCTAAATTTTGCCAAACCTCAATAGCAGTGGCTAGTCTTGAGTCTCCCAGACTAGCTATGGATTCCAAATTTTTTTTTTTTAAAAAAGTAAAAGTCTTGGAGACATATTGCATGCTGCAAAGTTAAAGTGCCAAATAATCATAAATAGCCCACTGCAGAGGAGCCAAAAACATATTAATGTATGCTGATTTAGACCTATGGGTGATGTTGATGGGCTCATATGTTTGGTGACTCCAGGCAGATTCTTTTTATATTGTTTTTGGTCAAAAATGGCTTTTTTGATTGTAAAGGTTGCTGACCCCGGGGTTCAGGCAACAAAAGTTATTTTTATTAATTTTTTATTTAACAAGAAAAACCTCTTGAGATTAGAAATCTCTTTTTCAAGAGAGTCCTGGCCAAGACTGGCAGCAATATAAAGCTACAGACAACACAGAACAAAAGCACAAAGCAAAAAATGTGCAACTCCAAAACAAGCAAAATAAAACACAAAAAGAGATCACTAAAAAGAAAAATTAAAAAGTAAGTTGATGTATTTTATAAGTGAACCATAAAAACAAGAAATACACGCCAGTTTGAGCATGAGAAGCACTCCTTTTTTGTTTTGTTTTTTGTTTTTTGTTTTGTCTTTTTTGTTTTTCCTCTGTGTCCTCGATACCTCCGCCAAGGAGGTTGTGTTTTTGCCGGCGTTGGTCTCTTGGTGGTGATTGGTTGAAGCAAAGTGGATAAAATAATAAAATAGTGCTAAATAGCACTTTATACAACAGTTAGTTCCAGCCCTGCAATCTGATTGGTCGAGAGACAGTAAAACCGTGACGATATTGGAGTACAACATCACGGTTATTTCACTGTGTGTGTATCACTCCGCCTCACAGCTGATTGCAATCAACAATCAAATCAAAACTGACGGTTAGTGTCAGTTAGGTCAGCAGTTGCGTTGCATCCCTGGAAAAGTATTTAAACAAACTTCCACCAGATGCAAATGCCCTTTAACTGAAGCCCAGGATGACAGCAGCCCACACAGACAATATCTGGTACGCTAAAGCTCCGCTGGGAATAAACTCACTCGCACAGATGCTGCCGAAGATGTGTAAAGAGGCGGGGACAACAGCTATCTACACCAATCACAGCCTCAGGGCAACTGCCATACAGAAGCTGTCAGATGCGGGTCTTGAAGCTAGGGAGATCATGACAGTGAGTGGGCGCAGGTATGATGTTGTTTTAACGCAGCCTATGTGTAAAGTTAGTCTTCTAATTAGGAGTCGGGCCCTAAATATACCTTTTGTCTTGCCGGTCTGAGAGGTTGTTAAAAAGCTACTGGAAGCCATCCATGGAGAGCAGGAAACAATGGAGCAACATACTGTCAGATCAGAAGGCAGAGTCGGCTGTGCCTGTGAAGCAACAGTCCACCATGCAGTCACCAGAGACTTATTTCACCGGCTGCACAATTAATGGAAATGTGCAGATAAATGTGTATAAAGAGTAAGTGCCTGGTGCACCATGTCTGCGTTACATAGCAACGGTGACAGCGGAGTCCTGAGGGAACTATTTTTGTTGGCGGAAGACAAATAAAATGCTTAAATTATCTATTATTATTATCAGAGGGGGAGGGAATATCACCTACTTGGTGGAGGTCTGCACTCTCTGAGTGCTTTTCTAGTTTACTTTGTCTTCATTTGTATTGTATGTTTCTGTCTTACTTTGTATCATCTCTTTTGTCTGTTTATATGTCTGTGCACTTGTCTTCACTTGTTATCACCGTGTTACACAATATAAAAAAAGAAAAAGAAAAAGAAAAAGAAAAACAAGGGCAACTACAAACAATTAAAAAGAACAGCTAAAACACACCTTGACGTTGGCATAGAGATGATTGCATACAAAATTTCTGCAACAGTGCTTTGAAACGGCCTCAAGGAATCAATAATTGCAACTTTAAAGCCTTCTGCAGAAGATTCCACACATAATGAGCTGCAAACCTAAATGCTCATTTGCCATACTTGGTATGTATCCAAGGTATAGACAATAAAAACACGTTCTGTGAACAGACAGCATTGCCTTTTTCAATTTTTTGCTTAATGCACACATAAAAATGCTGGAAGTAGGCCAAGAATAACTTTGTAAGCAAGAGAATGCCAATGAAAAAGTCTACGGAATTTTAAAGAGAGCCACCGAACCTGAGCAGAGTTAGTGGCTTACAGCTGGTGATGAATCTAAATGCACCATGATACACAGAGTCCAGAGCATGCAAACACTGGGAGGGTGCATTCATACAGGCTATAATATATCCCCATAATCAAGCACAGTCAAGATAGTGGCACAGACCGGTCTTTTGGGGGTTAGATTTAGAAAAAAAACCATCATGGTTTGGCCTAAAAGAAGTTTGTTTGTTACTAGTTACATTACATACATCATATGACATACATCACCAGCATAGCATGCTATACATACTAGCACACTACACTCTTCTCTTGTTAAAATAACTCTATTGAAATCTGGGAAACATACAGAGGGCTCCTGGGTGAAAGTCCAGAGATTGTTTGATCCATTCATGTGGACTTTCTCGATCTTATACTACTGTAATTGCCATGGCATTGCAAACTGCCAACCTGGTGTAGATCATACCACCACCAAAAGTACACTGTACTCAGGATACAAGCCCATTGTCATCTGCTGTGGCTATCCTTGACCCCACCATTGCACATGTTCTCAGTATTGTGTTACACATGTCAAGGTGGGTGTCAGGCAGTAAGGCTTGTCTGCATTTGTTGTGCCTTTTTTTATGTTCTTTCTCTAATTTCAGTCCTCTCATTTATTCAAGGCTTTCTTAAGCTGTTAAAATCAATATGTTTTATATCAGCAATGAATCAAAGGACAAGAGCCCTGTGTGTAATGTGAAGGGAGGTGCTCATAGTGACAAACCCACACAAAATCATCACATGACTCTGCAGTCCTTGTCAGCACTACAGAGCTTTTTAGCATCCTTCAGTTGGGCGCCAAACAGCAGTGTTTTGACCGTGGTGGTATTTTGTTGTGCTACTAACGTGTGCTTCCTCCTTCAGTCTTAATGACGCTATTTGATGTGTGAAGGGCGACGGGTGTGATTCCAAACAAGCCACACAGTTCCTGCTTTGAATGTTTGCATTGTACTCTGTCAGGTCTTTGCCTCGCTGCTGTGTTTCTAGAGTTTGTTATATTTCCTGGGCATGTTCATTTGTTTTTCTTATTTTGGACTTTGTCCACCCTGAAGCCAAATCCTATAACCTCACCTTTTGTTTTTCTTTTTTTTTTTTTTAAATGCATTGAAAATAAACACATTAGTTGTTGAAACAGTAATCTGTTTCTGTGGCAACTCGGGGAAGACAGGTCTATTTCATGTTGTGTCTCAGCCATCCCCAGACAGGTATAACAGGCAGACTGAACATAGTGGAGCATTTAAAAGCTGGCAGTTTCCCTCAGGAAATCTAAAAAGAGACTGAATATTGAATTTACATTCATCAGGTGGACACAAACACAACTCCAAATGAATGCTTATGTTGCTCCATGTCTGCTGGATCTGTAAATAAGCAACTGTTTGCTAAAGTCATGATAATATGTCAGCTATATGTTTACAGCTGGTTGCACTGCCCCCAAGTGGCCAAAAAATAAATTAATGCACTCTCATTTAACCCCTCACAATGTTGCAGTTTGACATCATTAAAGGGAGTGGGTACAGGTGCAACAGAGCACACTGAGCAGCGAAACACTTTTTTCAACCCTGATATTAAGTTACTCTTAAAGCCCTGACGTGCCAAGCTGACAACAGAGAACTAGTGGCGATGAAGGCTGACTGTTGCATTGCCTCACGTTGCAGGTTTTATAGCCAAATAGTTGCACTTGAACACACTGCAGAGATTACAGCCAACAGCCAAACAGCAGGTCTGTTCTGCACCTGTGTGAGAGGAAATAACTCTCATTCCTTATCACAGACCTGCACCGGGTTGGGTAATGGGTAAAAATATGTGTACAGGCACAGGTAAAAATGAACTACACACAGGTGTAACCCTTTCAGAATAAAACTCATGAAAAAGATGTGCAGTATATGTGTAATATTTTGACATCAAAATCACTTTTATCAAGCTACAATTTTTTTTTTGACAATTATTTTGACAGTCAATGATACAAGTTGAACCTTTGACCCCGTCTTCACATTCAGCACCGACATGGAGGACTCCAGCACTGAAACTTTGCAGCCCGAGGGTGAGGTGGCAGCCTCCATCGAGTTCAAGACACCTGGGGAGGATCCTTTTGAGGTTTTATGTCGGTGGAAGAAGCATGCAAAAATGTTTCCTAACCTGGCAGTGATTGCGAGGAATGTTTTTGCCATCCCAGCCTCGAGTGCAGCCAATGAAAGAGACTTTTCTTCCACTGGATTTGTAAGTCAAGTTTGAGGACCCAGCTTAATATCAGTTACTGTAGCCTGTGTGTGTTTAATCATGTGTGCGGGTTGGGTCGTGGGACTTTTATTAACAGGTACAGCTTTGACTTAGACATAATGAACAGGTCTGTTCTGGTACTGATAGGTTATGAGAGGTTGTGGATTTTAAAAAGATGGACCCATGCAGGACTCTGTTCATCATTCCAAAATGGGTAACAGAAGACCAGCAGGACAGATTTAGGACATTAGTTAGCTCATTAACAACACAACCTATTGAAAGAACAAATACTTACCATGTGCCAGTGAACAATAACACAAACATCAACCATTTATGCAAAAGAGCCTAATGGCTAAAAAAAATCTAACCTATTTAACAAGATGATCTCACGCCCTCTTGGCTCTAATTGTTTTGTTCGCCTTCCTTACTTCCATTTCTCTTCTCGTGTGCTGAGCTGAACTGCCAGTCAGGGTGATTTCACTCACCTACGGGCTCGACCTTCTCCGACACCGATTCAACATGCTGAATCAGCCAAAAAACAGCCGACAAGGGCTGCCTATTTACAACAATCCCATAGCAAAAACTAGGGCAGCAGATGCTCACCAACAGCCTGACACTTACCAACCGCCCACCATCGGCTAGTACAACCCAATTGCCAAAATAAATGTTGGCACTTCTGCAAACCACAGATATGTAACATTTGTATGTCTCATATGAAGCCAGTATCTTGAACACTGTGGTTAAACGTGCTTATGTTCAGGCGCAAAAACCACTTGGTTAAGGTTAGGAGAACAGAATGTTTTGGCTTGAACTGTGGTTTCAAATGTCTTGAACTCTCTTTAAAAACATTCACCCCTGCTGGTCTTGAACAGCGGTCTGCTGCTGTCTCACCTAGGTGTCCAACCATCCACCATCCCCTCTTCCTCCTGATGAGAAACTCAGCTCGTATACATGTAACATGAACTACGCATGAAACGCACATATGTAACATAACCGTGGTTAGCAGAAATGTAATCTTGCTATTCTTATGTCAAATAATGACTGTTATCCACATTATCATGGTTTTTGCATTGGTATTGGGAGACAAGAACTCTGACAAATTCACTCTGCAGGTTTGCACAGACAGTCTTCATGAAAAAATACATTTAAAAGAAACAAAATAAGTTGTTGATATGCACTTTTTTAAAGGACTGAGAAATACTGCAGACTAAACTACCTCCGAAGATGCTAATCTGAGAAGTGGTTTCAAGGGAATGTGAGCACAAATGGGATATACAGAGTGCAGTGCAGCGTGATCACAGTAGACTGGTGCCTCTGTCCGGTTACACCCACATTCAGAGGTGGAAAGAATATCCAAGCAGGAGCGTTGCTATGTTGTTAAATTTTACTCAGGCCATGCTTGAGCTGAACTAAAAGAACAGCATCTATCTACCTTTCTATCTATCTATCTGAAGTATTTCTTACATCACAGAAAGTATCTGTCTTTTTATCTGAAGTATTTCTTACATCACTAAAAGCACCTTGGTTGTACTGGGTTATAATGGTGGTAAAGAGGAAAGATAAAGTATGTCTAAATATGGTTTCTGAAAAGCTGGGACGTGAGAGCAGCTTTTTTTTTATCATTTCATTATGCAGGTGCAATACAGCAGAAGCACTGAAATCAGCAAACATTACACAGCCATCTATGAATAGCAGGAGAAGAAATCACAGGTGATAGTTTGGGAAAATAGGAGGCAACAGTTACTGGTAACATCAGAGCTGTCACAGCTCCCAGCTCTCTGGTGTCATTGTAACTGTCACTCTTTGGGTAGAAAAGAAGGGAACACGAGAGTCTGCAGCGCTTTTATGGATGCCATAATTTAATGTCAGGGACCGAATGCATTCAGGCGCTGCTCGTTAATATATATTGTCTTGGAAGGGCTCATGTCTATATGTTAATGGAGTTTATTAATGCAAAGACGGGAGTAGTGGGAGAAGCAGGCAGGAGGGGAGCTGGTTAACAGGGTGGTATGCAGGGAGCTTGAAGGAAGCTAGGGGGTTCGGGAGGGAAGGATATCTCATATCTTCATTTTGAAGATTTTACTATGATTATCAAGGGGCTCATTCGTCACACATTTGTTTCCTCCCACGTTGGTTTAATTAAATCGTAACTCCAACGCCGCTTTGTCTCTGAAATTGTTTACATAAAAAAGGTAAAATCTCTTGTTGGTGCATATTCCACAATCATGGTTAGTCATGTCATTAAAGGGAAAGTTTGGATCTTTTGAGGTGGGGTTCTATGAGGTACTTAGCCATAGTCAGTGTATTAAATACAGTAGATGTTGGTCGGCACATCCTCAGTTTGGAGAAGCAGGCTGGAGTCCGACGTGGAAGCTAGGCATTGTTATGCTGTGGATGGAGGCAGCAGCAAAATATCTTTTAGTCACCTAAAAAAGTCCCTCCTGAAACATATCAAGAACATTTTAAGTGTATGCTATATTTAGAATATTTTCACTGCTTTACCTTTCTGTGAGACGGCCTGTTCTGGCGAGGAAGTCATTAACAGCTTCAGATTCCAATTTAGGCTATAGTCAAAGCCTCCATTGACAAAAGCAGTCATTTCAACTTGCTGAACAGCAGCTTAATCAATATGTTTATACTAAAATTTAATCAAATGATTGTGTGATGTGAAAGGTGTCACCAACAATCACAGATTCACCTGACCTTTCAGCTCTTTGTTTTGGTTTAACAGCCACAACTTAACTGTTTTGGTTTATAGTGTCCTTTTACATCCACAACACAGCAGGCAGCTGTTTACACCAAAAAAGCTCTAAAAATGTACTATACGCAATTTGCCCAGCACCAAACAGCAGACAGATACAGTTAGCAACTAGCTGGTAATGAACATAGCTGAGCAATTAGCAACTACAGAGACAGATATTTTCCTAAAAGGTGACAGAGACCAAGAACAGAGAGTAATATTGGACACACAACTCCACATAATGATTGTGTTGCTTCATGTCTGTTGAACCTGTTTAAAGGCAAATGTTTGCTGAGCCGTTTATATAATTATAAAATAATATCATCATAATAATAATTATAATACATTTTATTTAAAGGCACCTTTCATGACACACAAGGTAACCTTACGGGCAAAGACAGAGAAAATAACGGCTGATTTAAAAAGTCACTGAGATAAGGAGTAAAGTAACATCAAATAAATAAATAAATAATAAAATAATAATAATATTGCCCCCCGCCCCAGGTGGCCAAAAAGGTTATTGCAACTCTTACAAGTTTCCCTTGAGTTGTAAAATATCTTCAGTGTGACGTTCCTAACATAATAGATATGTCAGGTGTTTTTTATTTGTGTTGTTTTGGGTGTTTAAGTCTGCTGAATATTTTTGTTAGCTATTCTTGTGTTATTTAAAACATTACAATAAAAATCTAATGTTTAATGCATTCAAGGTTTAACTTGATGTTGAAAACAGTGATATCCCCATCTGCCTCCTCTACTATAGTTTGTGCTTCCCTCCAGTCTCGGTTTCCCACGATGCCTCTCGGCAACCCAAAGAGAAGACGAGCGCTTATGTTACAGTAATTTCCAGCAAATATGGACCTGTGGGCACACGAGTACAGCTTGATATCCAGCTTGTGAACATGTGGCTGTATCTGTGATCTCGGCTGTTCCTTTTACTCC
Source organism: Epinephelus lanceolatus (assembly GCF_041903045.1). Lineage (NCBI taxonomy): Eukaryota > Metazoa > Chordata > Actinopteri > Perciformes > Serranidae > Epinephelus > Epinephelus lanceolatus. The sequence continues at coordinate 39,106,285 of NC_135734.1, forward strand.
TGCAGTATTTTCCCCCTGCTGCCTTTTAGTCTGCTGAGGCCACTTATGGTGGAGAGAGTAAAAGTGAAAGAGTGATGCCTCCGCCCGCTCTGTGATGTAGGCCCACTGCTCCCTGTGTGAATGTTGAACAGTGGTGCACTATAGTAAGAGCTGCTCTTTTTGTGTATTTTCTGTCTTTGTACTATTACAGTTTCTTCCTCAGTTTCTCCCCACTACTTATTCTAACACATTATATTGTTTGTTTTCTTTTTAGTGTGTGTTTTTGTGCTGTATATTTATTGTTTTATATTTATATTAAAACTTAAACTCATATATATATAATCATCTCTACACTAAAAAGGTCATCATCAAGTGCAGTTACATCATTGTACAGTGTTCTGCTTATTTCAAAACACACAAAAGAAGAGGCGAAGTCTTTGGAAATTACCATCACTTTTTAAAAAGGTAAAAAAGTTTTCCATTGCAGTTGCATAAACATATTTATGTGCCACCATGCCCTCTGTGTTTGGCCAGTTATCCGAATAAATAAGAAAAACACATCACAAACAACAAAATGGCCCCAAAATGCACAGCGAGTAAACAAAAGCTGCTTTTATAGGCGTCAAAGTGCTTTGAGTTGAATTTCTACTTCAATAGAGGCGTGTATTTATTATGTACATAAAAGCACACCAAAGCACATTTCCCTTCCATCAGTGTGACAGGCATACTGCAATCTAACAGACGTGATCCACCTGCACCTCTCTTTAGAGAATATTTATTGCTGTCTAAAGTAAATGTTTCTCAGACACGCTTGTTTATGTATAAATACCTGAATTGTAGGCGAGATCTCCCAGATACATTTCATTTTTTTTTTATCTTATCTTTAAACATTCACTCGCATTCAACTGGGCAGAGAATGATTTCCAGTCACCTTGCAAGAAAACATCCATTTTCTAATCAAATTTAAAGGTTTGCAGTTGTGGTTTTCTTTGAATATAACACTGAGTTATCTTCCATGCCAGCTGTTAGGGCACAGTTAAAGGTCCAGTGTGCAGGATTTAATGACATCTAGTGGTGAGGGTGCAGAGCTGAAACTTCTCATGTGTGCCAAGTGTGTAGGAGAGCAATGGTGGCCGACCAAAGAAACCAAATGGCCCTATCTAGAGCTGGTGTTAGATTTGTTCGTTCTGGGCTACTGTAGAAACAACATGGCAGACTCCGTGGAAGAGGACTCACTATGTAGATATAAACAGCTCATTCTGAGGCAACAAAAACACAATGATTTTTTATTTTCAGGTGATTATAAACTAATGAAAACATAGTTATATTATATTCCACTTCTGCCAATAGATGCTCCTGAACCAAGCAGTGAAGCAACAAGGACACAGGAGTTGTTGACAAAATAATGGGAAATGAGGAAATGAACAACTAGTCCTATAAAAGAGGTCAACATAATGTAACTATACTCACTATAATAACTAAACAAGGTGTTAACTGAACAAACTGACCTGTCAAAATGACAAACGAGGGGGCATATATAGTGGCTTGGCCGAATCAAATAATACACAAGGGGTAACCAAAATGGACGGCAACTACATCTAAATACAAAGCAAATCTAACAACAACCAAACCCCCCCCATGACACTGGAGTGGTTTGATCCAATGAGTTGGCTCCGGGATTGAAGGCTGAATCCAAATGGACTTGCGGACTGAGCCCTCGTGGACTTCAGTTCAACGTAATTTGATGGATTTACTGTCATCACGTAAAGTCTGCAGGGGCTCAGTCAGCAAGTGGCTGATAGACAGCCCTCGAGACTGTTTTACTTGTTGCCGTGGAAATGTTCAGCTATTGCTGCTGTCATATTCACATATATGTCATGTAAGTTGATGAACAGTGCTGAACTCATCTGTTCCTGCAGTTAACAAGATATAAATCCCATGTATAGCTTTTTTTTGACTAAACAAAGATGCATCAATACATCTATATAATCGGCTAAACAACAGAACAGAAATGTTTGTGAATAAGGACATGACTATAACTCAATAAACTGGGCATTACCGACATAAGAATTTTGTTTTTCGGACAATTTTTTTAGCCTCTCATCTTGCAAAGTCTGATAGACTGCAATAATAAAATGCATTTTTATTCCCTCTACAGCCTGTACTTATACATAGCTCTGTATCATGATGGTGGTCGGGTATTTTTTCTGGCAACACCACGTCCGTATTGCAATGAATTGTGGGTTACTGAATCAGTGACTTCCTGGAGGCCCCTTGTGGACTGGTTGAATTGTGGATTTGGACAGCCCTCAGCACTCCTAGACTTTCCATGAACGCATCCGCAAAGTCTGCAAGTCTGCAAGTGTGGTGAAGTCTGGACATTTGGATTCAGCCCAAGAGTCCTCAGCCCTCAGCAATGCCTATTGCTCTACCAAAAAAAGACCTCGCCAAACAACCACAGTAACTCAAAGACAAAGAAACAGAGGCTTAACATCAAATAATTTGCCTGTGTAACCCTACAATCCTAGAATGTGTACACTTAAATTAAACAATGCGACGTTAAGAGCAAATAAACAGATTCTAAATCAAAACAACTGTATGATGTGAATTATTTAGGTATGTTTGACCATAAATGAAAGTAACCTGTGTGGATAACACACTAAAGGGTGTGGATTGGGAAAACAACACCATGTGTGGCTGTGACCATCACACCTACATACTGGACCTTTAAATTAATTCATCTATAACCTTATGGCAAGACATTCTATTGTTTGTTTCTTATCTTTTCTATTAGATAGGACAGATTTTATTGTCTGAGTGGGAAATTTGCCTTTGACGTTACAGCGTCTGCAATTTAAAATCAAAGCAAAACAACAGCATAAAAAACAGAAATAAAAAAGGGTGTCATGCCATTGTTGTAGCGACCCATTTTTCCAAAACCCCAATAGTCCAAAAAGTGTCCCATTGGACCAAAAACCCATTTGAGCAGGAACCTGTTATCCTGTAAACAAACACCCACTGCTCTGAGGGCTCACTGTTCCCAAAAATACACCCTGACCCTGTAGTTAAGATTCAATCAGTCGGCCCTGCTGCAGTATGTTTTTTTGTCACTATGGCGAAGGCATGACCTGCCTTACTCTGCCTCTTGTTGGCTTACCCTGATATTACCCTAACCGTAACCATTCCCACTGCTCTTTCCGAAACCTAACTGATCTAACAAACAAGGCAACATGCACTAGCCAATCAGAGGCAGAGCAGGAAGTCATGCCCTCGCTATAGTAGGAAAAAAATTGGCACCAGTTTGGTTTTGGGATAACGGGCTGTCAGACAAATGGGCTTTCGGTCCAATGGGACATTTTCTGGACTACTGGGGTTTGGGAATAATGAGCCATCAGGACAATGGGCAGTCCCCAAAAAACAACAACACATACATTCATCCATCATTTGCAGGCAGATGCTCCAAATCACAGCAAAACACCAGTAAAAATACAACATATATATAACTCTGTATCTACTGTTTATGCTTGCTTGTTTTGTGTAGATTGATGTTGTTTCTTTATGCTATGAGTTCCTTGTGTGTTTGTTTGTTTTGTTTTTGATGATTAATGTCTTTTTTTAAGTTTGTTTACATGGGGGAGGATGCTGAATGAGCCCTGTGGGCTTCCTTCCTCTCCTGCACTGCAATTACTGTCTTTTCTTTTGTATGTATTTTGTATCGTCATGATTGTGCAACTAAATAAAACATCTCTATAAACAATATAAATATGTTATTTGCAATAGACAGAATCATAATGCTTGTTTACAATAACTTCCAGGTAGAAATCCCCTGCGTCACACACATAAAATGAAGCTGTGCTGAGCAAACGCCGCCACAATTGGGTCATTTTTAGCCACCTGAAAAAAGAGTCATCTAAAAAAGCAGTATCAGTTTGAGTGTACGCTACATTTGGAATATTTTCCCTGCTTTACCTCGCCATCAGACAGCCCTTTCCAACAGGGAACTGAAGACGTTATCGCAAAGCCACCAGTCATTTTACTTCACAGAACATGGGAGTTGCTGGTCTACTGCTGCCTCGATCAGTTAGCGTGTAAGATAAAGCGGTGAAAAGATTACAAATATAGTGTGCACATAAGCTGATATTAATTTTTTTGGTCACTACAATACTTTTTGCTGCTGCCCCCTTCCACAGCAGTACATTCATTAGCTTCCAAGCCAGAAGATTTGGTTCATCAAAGACGCTAGCAAATCAAAACAATGCATAAAATAAGCACAGCAGAAACATCAGATTGGTTTAACATGTTTAACTACTGTAAAATTTCAATTAGTAGCCCGGGCTATTATTTGTCTAAATCACTGAACTCAACAGGCTTATATTTGGGAAGGGCGTCTATATGGGACAGGCCATGAATTCCTTTTACACAAAATTGTTGCTTGGCAAAGATGGGAAATACAATCAAATTGTTTATCTGAACCAGTATGAATATAACTTGTATAATCCGAGTTTACATCTAAAGAACTTCTATAAAAATGAAATGCTTGGCCACCAGACCAGGCTTCTATTTGAGACAGGCCTTTATTCGTCAAAATGTGTAGCTACACCGGGCTAGTAAAAGGGACTGGGCGTTTAATTGAAGTTTTACCGCATATATCTTACTGTTGCGGCTGAAAATGACAACAGAAATAACAAGTTTACCAATTCTACCCAAAAGTAATTGTTGTTATTAGTATGACATCACCATAATTCGGTCTATAAATAGCAAAATAAAGAGTCCAAGAAAGTTAACACAGTTTAAAAGTCAGTTTTACTACTTTCTGGTGATTGACCATTAACTATACATCAGCATTAATGAAGCAAACCCTAATTGGTGCTCTAACTAAACTCCAGGGAATATTTGAATTCCACTCGTGTCTGGCGCTGCAGGCGTGGACTGATTGAAAAAATGGACTCAGGCATGTGGGGAACATTAAATGGACTTGAGTAAAGGTGAGTGTAACGTGATGACAGATTCGAAGGCGAGAGGCAAAAGATGCTCTCGAACCCTGGTGTAAGATAATGTGTATAATCCACTGCAGGGATGTTAAGTGCACTCATTTCACACTCCATTTCACACAACGCTGCCCCAGGAAGAATCTGTGTGTATGTATGATGACTCAGGAAATGCACAATATCACTCTTCTGGATCTTTCTGTTGTTGTTTCTCTCCATTGTTAATAAGTTCAAAATCCAATCGTTTTTCCACACTATTGCAGGATTAATGATATGTCAGGAATATAATAAGGGCCGACTCCATGCTATGTGTGAAATTCATACTAGTCAATGCAAGTCGTTATTTGGCAGCGAATTACTTCACAAGATGTATTACCGACGTTAAAATGCTATTTGGGGGTCTAATTTCTACCTGTTGCTTTAGTCTAAATTTACAACCTAGCACACAAAATTGAAACAGCAGAACCTCAAGAGATAATAGCGTCTGTTTACCTGTTACAAGGACGAACATTTAATTTCCATCCATCAGAAGACAGGGCATCCTCTCAGTGTCAGTGGTCTCTTATGATTCTGATTTAATGGTCTTCATGAACTCCTGCTGATGTAATTCATACGCATCATGTTTCCATTAGCTTAGATATCAGAGACTTTAAGCATTTTCATATATCGTTAACATATAAAATACAAAGAAACTGTCCTCAGAGGAACGAAATGTGGTTCTCTAATTGTAGGATGTTTTCCTGAAACCTGACAGATGACAGGAAATTCATGCACACTTCTAAAGAAATACATCTCTGTGTGTAAAAGTGTAGGTTTTGCTTCAATACCTGGGGGAGACAGGGGGTGTGGGAGTCCTCTGCAAGAAAATATTTAGCATCAAACACTTCATTTACTGCATCCATTGTTATGTGAAAATGTGTGCCTTTTCTGCAGAAATGCAATATAATATAAGTATGTTTTCTTTAGCGTATGACCACCTTAAAATTAAAATTGTTACAATGAGCTGTTTATATCTGCTAACGGAGCAGGCCCTTGTCTATGGAGATCACCATGTTGCACCACCACATTTCTACGGTAGCTGACACAAACAAATCAAACATTAGCTCTAGACAGGGCCATTTGCATTTTCATGTTTTCGCTTTTGCCACTGTAGTTAGCAGCTCCTCTGTGACCATAGTGTTAAAAACAATTATTTTTTTAAAGTGAAACTGCTTTATTCATTTTTTACACCTATTTAAATCACCTGGTCCTTTTGTTTTGGAGAGGAAGAGACCTCTGTGGATAATCTGGCTCCTGGTAAAAACCTCCTAAACATCTGGATCTTAAATTATTAGCGAAAAAAGATAACACAGATAGGCAAGTGCTGGGCTAGCAGCCTTGTCTCTGACATGCCGGCCAGCATTGCCAATTATTCATAAATTCACAGGCACTCAAATTAAGTGAACTTGTAGATCTTGAAATAGCATCACTGATAGCATACAAGGGCATGCTATCAGACTGTATCCAGAGGTTGTTTCAAATAAGAGAATGTCTGTGTGAACTGAGAGGGAGCTGTGTGTTCACATTAAAACGAAGACCAGAACAAATGTAAAACAAAGGTGTGTTTCAGTATATGGAGTAAATTTGTGGAATGGGGTTGAAACAGAAATGAAAGTGCATAATACACACAATAGATTAAAAAAATATTTAAACACAAGATGATTAACAAATATAAAACTGAAGTATGAACACCAGAGTGTACATGAAATGTGTTTGGGATATTTGGGCAGACAATACGCCTATATAATGTATATATACTTAGTTCTGTCAGTTTCTTATAGGTAGGTGTAATAAGCTAGGGCTTCAGCCTACACCTTTTATGGTCCTGTTTTGTTTTGTTTTGTTTTTTAAAAAACATTAACTTAATGTTTATGTATTGTCTATCAACCAGTATATTTTTGTTTTATAAATTGGAAAATGACCGAAATAAACTAAAATAAGCATAGAAAAAACACTGATTTGTAAGCTGAAACTGCTTCATTCAGTGCTTTTACCGGTTTAAATCACTTAGTTGGTTTGTTTTGGAGAGGAGGAGACCTCTGTGGATAATTCTGCTCCTGGTAAAAACCTCCTGAACATTTGGATCTTAAATTATCAGAGAAAAAACAGCGAACACAGATTAGCAGGTACTGGACTAGTGGCCTTGTCTCTGGTATGCTGACCAGCATGGGAGAAATGTTGATTTGTAACTCGAAACTGCTTGATTCAGTGGTTTTACAGGTTTAAATCACTAGGTCGGTTCGTTTTGGGGAGGAAGAGACTTCTGTGGATAATTCAGCTACTGGTAAAAACCTCCTGAACATTTGGATCTTAAATTATCAGAGAAAAAAGGTGAACACAGATTAGGAGGTGCTGGGCGAGCAGCTTGTCTGCAGCGTGCCAAACAGTGTAGAAAAAACACTGATTTGTAATGTGAAACTGCTTGTTTTAGTGTTTTTACCACTTTAAATCACTAGGTTGGTTTGTTTTGGAGACAAAGAGACCTCTGTGGATAATTCAGCTCCCAGTAAAAGCCTCCTGAACGTCAGATTTAGAAATAATGAGCAAACATTAGCAGGTGCTGCACAAGCGGCTTGTCTGCAATGTGCCAAACAGTGTAGGAAAAAACACTGATTTGTAAAGCTAAACTGCTTAATTCAGTGTTTTTATCGGTTTTAATCACCTGGTCCATTTGTTTGGGAGAGGAAGAGACCTCTGCAGATAATTCAGCTCCTGATTAAAACCACCTGAACAATGAACACTGAAGAAATTCTAACTGGGAGAAGTTTCACCCGGTTGCAATCTGCAATCCTCACCACTAGATGCCACTAAATCCCCCTATATCTTACACACTGTTCCTTTAAATTTTGACTAATGCACATGTGTCCATCCCGCCTGAAATTTGCTCCGATGTGTGTGCATGCATACTGTGCTAATGTCACATGAGGGCACGACTTAGTGCAGTGATTTTTATTTGTCATGTATTTATTTAGGTATGTTTACTCATTCCTTTTTTCCAGATTAAGTGACCTGTTTTTTATTTTAAGTTAAAAAACACAGAGCCTGCTGTGCCATGTTTCTCATTTCCCCTGTCTTTACTATGGAAATGTTTGGAAAACCTCCCCAGTGAGCAGATGGCGTCTGCCGGGAGGAGAATGAAGCTAGAACCTGGGCTCTCTATACACTGTGCACACATTTTCCCATTTCCAGCACAAGCCTTTGTAAAAGGGAACAACAGAGGTCTGTCGGGAATTTAACCATGGGTCTGTTTTGGGAAACAGTGCACACGTTTGTTTATTGCTGTCTTGCTCTTGGATCCATGCTGCAGTTACAGTAAAGGGTTTGGAGAGTGGAGAGGCTCTCTGCAGGCTGGAGAGCAGGCTCAAAACCCTCCCTCCCTCCCTCCTGGAAAGATTTCAATCACTTTGATGATCGTGGTTTCCATCAAGAGAATGTGTTCATTATTTGACCCCACCAGAATGAAATGTAAGGATGCACTTGTATTCCCCGGGCAAACTAATCTACGGCATGCTGGTGTGTCCTCGTGTATTATTAAGCAGAAAATGAAGCAATGCTACAGTATCTTCTTACACTCTGGCCCATGACACATTAAAGAGAACTTTGCAGCAGGCAAACCAGGGGTCTTACGCTGAGTCTGCACTTGCTAAACTAACTCGGAGGACAAGATAAGCCAGGCAAAGCTCGGAAAAGTAAATCTAAGGCTGTTTGAATAAGCCCCTGCACCTTCCTGCTGGCTACAATCTACACACACAGTATTCCTCCCAATCTCTCTCCAGGGGAGATTTCTTAAGCGTGCTTTGTAGCGAGATCCAGGTAGGCTATCAGTCACTGCAGTTGTGAAGAGCATGCCAACGAGAATAACCCAACGTAAGACATAAAATCTATCTCGTGGGGGCACGCGAAGCTGGATGAGATTGAATTAAAATCTCTCTTTCTGCTGAGTCAGACTCTTTAGATAATTACCCACTGATATGAGGAACATTTCCCCTCTTGGCTGTAAGTTCAGAGGGAATGCAGACAATGGCATATTTGACTGCAATCATGGCAGCCCCCCCACCATGAATTGGAGCAATGAGAGTAAGATAGCACAAAGCTAATCTCTGGCCCCACAATAAGGCCTGAGGGAGCAGCCCAAAATGGAAGCAGTATTAATACCGAGGTCTCTTTGTGTGTCAGGTAGCTTGGCTTCGTCTTACAGTCCTTGACCACTATACCTCCAGCCTTGTGTTTTAAAACGCCGGCAGACAAACATGCAAATAAAGCATAATGCACATCGCTGTCAACAAAATAATGGCCTTGAAGTAACAACCGTGCATGCCTAAGTAACCTATTAAAGTTTGCTCTGGGGTACACAGCAGCAGTCTCACATCAGCAGTTCTACCGCTGTCTCCAATCTCGCTTCCACTGCCAGGAGGCTGCACATCTGCACAGCACTGTGACTGACAATCGATGGTTCACACACCGTTCATCCCCCTCCCCCCCCCATCAGCACCATCACCACCCCTCCACATCCACCCCAAACACACACACACACACACACACACACTCACTCACAAAACACCACCCAGCCAGCCGGGGTGCTCCCCTACGTGACTCAACTTGTTTCAGGGGCTGAGAGGGAGACACGAACACAGAGGTGGAGATTAGATAAATGTGGGGGAGCTGAGGGGAGAAGGAGAAGAAGGAGAAGAGGCTGTTTGCATCCTGTTGTTGCCATTCAGAGTCAAACTGGATTGGCTTGTATTGCAGAAAAGATTTGTCCACGGTTTGGTCTAATCTGCGCGCTTTTCACAGCTGTAACTATAATCATATTTACACCCTGGAGCTCCAGCAGTTTTTGGATATTGAGTCATTCTTTTATCATATTTTTTTATGTGTGTGTGTGTGTGTGTGTGAGAGAGAGAGAGAGAGAGAGAGAGAGAGAGAGAGAGAGAAGAGAGAGAGAGAGAAAGAGAGAGAGAGAGAGGGAGACTTGGGGCGCCTCTGCAGCGCAGCGAGGCACAGAGCTCCACACAAAACGCTGCGCCTTAACGCGTAAAAACAATCAATGCACCTACAGTCCTGGGCGTTGCACTCGTGCTCGTGGACAATCCACACATCTACTTTTCAAAAACTGTCACAGCCATTATGAGTCATTAATTGATTTAAGTATAAAAGCAGCGTTGGAAACAGTCGCACCAACATGTTTTTTTGCGTTGGATCCTCACATTTGTATCACGGATCCTAATTGTCTCCTCAACGCTACGCCTTGAGATTTAAGTAAATTTAAGTCACGACGTTTTCTAAACATTTGATTTGGCGTGGATGACCCATTTTTTTTTTTTTACAGGCTTGGTGGCTGTACTTACCCCTGTCTCCTGCCCACGAAGAATCCTTTCATAAGAAGTGACCCATATCCAAAGCAAAATCGCATCTTGTTGGGTCTGTCACAATGGGAAGGGAGGGTTTCCTGGCTTTGCTTTGTTTTAAAATTAATTAACACCTAAAGATTGTTTCTGAATAGTATCCAACAGGAATCCACACGCATGTCGAGGCTGCGTCGATCCCCCCAGAATCATCGCTGAGCGCTGTCCACGGAAAAAGTGGTGCTGAAAAAAAAAAAAAGTCTTAAGTCCCAACTTTAGGCTGTGAGCGGAGGGGAAATAAATGGCACGTCCAGCACGGCCACTCACTAACACAGCTCCCGAGAAGACAGAATCAGATTTTTACGGGATAATAGAGCGGAGAAGCACATATCCCACACACCCGAGGCGGAGAGCACTTTCGAGCTGATAGACGGAAGACGATACGCGCCCCGTGCACTGGATGTGATTGATGTTACAAGCATCGCAGCACACCGCCTTTATCAGGGAAGAAATGCACCATCAATGAATGAGGAGGGGGGTAAAGAAAAAATGTGTGAATACCAGATTACAGCATGTAATACCACCAGCGCTTTGGCAGTGGATGCATAGTCAAAAGTGTGACATGAAGCCTTTGCTTCCATTTGTTATATCTTAACGTCGATTTGGCCGCCTGGTGTCTTACCTCTCAGCTCTCACTTCACTGTCGGTGTGTTTTTGTACATTTATTTCTCTCTGTGAAGTCTGCACTGACACTCAAGTCTAATTAAACTCACATACCTCACTATTTAAGCCAGTTATTGAGACACATTTAACGTCTGCAGATCATCTGGACTTGATGCAACAATTCTCCATCCTACTAAATTAACATTCTCATGTCTGCTCTAATGATATTCTGGGACTATCTGCAATATGATAGCGCGCAATCAGTTCAATTATGGCAGTGGCATCACAAGATGTGGTGTGATGGCTTCACATGTGACGCTTCTGGGTCGGCTCAAACGTTACAGGTGCTGTTGCGCAGCATATGCAGCGTGTTGGGTCTCAGGGCGCCTGGGATGCTCCTGTGACGTTGACGAACATATCAAGTCCAATCACTGAGTGCGAAAACTCAATCTAGATGCTGCATGTGAGTGTGAGGGAGTGTGTGTGTTTCTCTGACTGGCAGCAGCAGCCACATTCTGCAGCAGAGTATGTGAAATCGTGTCCAAGGGCATGCCTATATGTGTCCAACATTATCCGGTATAAAAGCGAGAAATTAGTTTTAAACCAAGCATGGGACGGTATTATTTGAGGCTTTAAAGCGATTGATGGATCAATCTTTTGGCTATTAACCTTCAAAAGCCTACAGAGTGTGTTGCACGGAGACAGAGGACCTCCCCCATCTATCAGTTTAACTGTGGCACCGGTGCAACCTGCAGACCTGGAGGCGTGGGCGAATTATGAGGCAATGGGCCCCTGGGCACAGATATGTAAAGGGCCCCACCACCTCTCCTACACAGGAGCAAGACACACAGACTTTGCAGTGGTTTATGTCGCTTGGTAGTTGTTATGCAGGTTTTCGTGATTGTTTTGTGTCTCCTTGTGGTTGTTCTGTGTCTTTCTGAGGGCATTTTGTGACTCCTTGTGGTCATTTTGTGTCTCCTGGTGGTTGTTCTGTGTCTTTCTGAGGTCATTTTGTGACTCCTTGTGGTTGTTTTGTGTCTCCTTGTGGTTGTTTTGTGTCTCTTTGAGGTCATTTTGTGTCTTCTTTTGGTTGTTTTGTGTCTCCTTGTGGTTGTTTTGTGTCTCTTTGAGGTCATTTTCTGTCTTCTTTTGGTTGTTTTGTGTCTTCTTGTGGTTGTTTTGTCATTTTGTGTCTTCTTGTGATTGTTTTGTGTCTCTTTGTGGTCATTTTGTGTCTCTTTGTGATTGTTTTGTGTCTCTTTGTGATTGTTTTGTCATTTTGAGGTCATTTTGTGACTCCTTGTGATTTTTTGTGTCTCTTTGTTGTTGTTTGGTGTCTTTTTGATGTCATTTTGTGTCTCCTTGTGATTGTTTTGTGTCTCTTTGTGGTTGTTTTGTGTCTTTTTGATGTCATTTTGTGTCTCCTTGTGATTGTTTTGTGTCTCTTTGTGGTTGTTTTGTGTCTTTTTGAGGTCATTTTGTGTCTTCTTTTGGTTGTTTTGTGTCTCCTTGTGGTTGTTTTGTGTCTCTTTGAGATCATTTTGTGTCTTCTTGTGATTGTTTTGTGTCTCCTTGTGGTTGTTTTGTGTCTCTTTGAGGTCATTTTGTGTCTTCTTTTGGTTGTTTTGTGTCTCTTTGTGGTTGTTTTGTGTCTCTTTGAGGTCATTTTGTGTCTCTTTGTGGTTGTTTTGTGTCTTCTTGTGGTTGTTTTGTCATTTTGAGGTTATTTTGTGACTCCTTGTGATTGTTTTGTGTCTCTTTGTGGTTGTTTTGTGTCTTTTTGAGGTCATTTTCTGTCTCCTTGTGATTGTTTTGTGTCTCCTTGTGGTTGTTTTTGTGTCTCTCTGTGGTTGTTTTGTCATTTTGAGGTCATTTTGTGTCTCCTTGTGATTGTTTTGTGTCTCTTTGTGGTTGTTTTGTGTCTTTTTGTGACTCCTTGTGATTGTTTTGTATCTCTTTGTGGGGTTTTTTGTGTCTTTTTGAGGTCATTTTGTGTCTCCTTGTGGTTGTTTTGTGTATCTTTCTTGTTTTTCATCTTTTTGTGGTTGTGGTTTAGCCCATGCTTATAGTTGCTTTGTGTCTCCTTGCAGTTCCTTTGCATCTCTTCGTGGTCTTTTATGGCGATTTTGAGTGTTTTCGTGGTCGGTGAGTGTTTATTCAGCCTGTTCTCACTCCCAACTCAGCAAATGTTTTCGCTTTGACAATGATTTCTACATCAGATACCAATGCACAGAGGCATCTTTTATGGCGGTACAATACACACGGGCAGTGGCTGTTTCTGTGCCGCCAACAACTAGTGTTGGGCTGTGGCACTGGTGCAGTTCAGTACTAATATTACAGTAACTCCAAGTCACTACTGACTTGAAATACAACATCACATCGGCAGACTCATTTTAGGAATCACTGTGCTGTGCAAGTATGTCACAAAGCAGCAAGCTAGTTAGAAACACTTAGCTTAGTGGCTGGAAATATTCTGGAAATATTCCCATGGCGGTAGTCAGACAGGTAGTCGGACTTAAAGTCTTTACACTGCAAAATACACGTCCTCAAACCTCTGGTCTGAAACGCCTCAGCTACTATGACTGACAACACAACAATGTGAAGCTCCAGGAAATACACCCCACCAAAGGTGAGCCCTCTGTGGCCGCAGAGGTCGGCTGTAGCCCTGCACTAGTTTAACAACCAAAACTGGATTTTAATCGTGACGACAGCCGCAGCTACAAGGAAGTGTTGAAGCTTGTGGCTGGATATGTGGTGGATGAAATGCTGCTCAACAATGATGGCAATTACTGTACCTTGGCATTCACACAGAGGCACACATTTGAATTTTGGGGAGATGCGCAATTACCAATTTATTTTAACGAGACAGTGTGCTAGTTTGAGTAGCATACTACTCCAGTGACGTATGGTATGTCACATGCCGTATACCACATGACTTGTCTTTATGTTAGTAATAAATGTACTTATTTTAAGCCAAACCATAATGTTTTTTTTCTAAACATAACCACATGCTTTTGCTGCCAAAACCTGAGGAAAAAACATAAAGATGAAGTGTTTTACCTACATAGTAAGTTCATTTTGAAGACGACTGTATGCATGTAACAAGCAGAAACTGTACATTTCCTGTAAAAGAGAAATGTAATTTAAAAACACACAATGCATGTAACAGTCGTCAGTTGAGACTTGATCTGTGAACGTCCTGATGCAGGACGCTGCCTGGTGCACCATCTTTTGACATTTATCCACTTACAAAGCGTCTGTATTTGGCAAGTTGGGATGAGAACTGGTTGGTTATCTGAGTGACATTTTGCATGTGGAGACCAGGGGGCCCCTGACACTTTGGGCCCCTGGGCCTGTGCCCAGTAGGCCGGTTCAGTAATCCATCTCTGCCTGGAAGGAGGAGGGACATTGATTAATTTTCCATGGTGTCCAATAGAAGGCTTGCGGTGATAATTCTGCCTTTGCTTCCTGTATATGCGCAGCTGCTCTTTTCTGCCTTCCTGATCACAGGGCTGAGCGGTGTGTGGAGGCTTTCACAGGTCTGAGTGGGTCACACCTGTGGAGTGTTGGACTGACTCCACCACATCAAGGGGAAAGTGGAGGGGAGTGTGTGTGTGTGTGTGTGTGGAGAGATGAGGGAGGGAGGGGTCCTTTGAGGGGTGTGTGTCATGTCTCTGTGGGCCTTGGAGGCAGCTGAGCCTCTGAATATTCATCCCCACCTCTGCTGGAGCAAATTCCAGCGACACGACTAGACTGACTGACGGTCTTGTGAGTCGTCAGGGGACCCTATAAGTCATGCAAAACATTCACAGAGCTAACTTGTGCACATTATTGAACAAAGTGTTTTACATGTCTTTATTTCCCCACAAAGCATCAGCTCTCTTCCATCTGTCAGCTCCTCAAACCAGTGTTCTATTTCTGTTCAGCATAGTTAACATAATAAGTGAATTATTTAGCTGTGGAGAATGGATACAAAAGTTATTTCCACCAGGAGACCCGTTGCTGCTTTGCTTTCTGCCACAGTGTGCTGGGAGACAGTCTTGTTGAACGCGTCTGCTCTGAGGATAACATGTTACGCCGCTGAGTCCTCCCCGTCCCTCAGTGCAGGGCGAACTCAAGAGATTACTTGTTTCAATTAGCTATGGGGCGGAGAGAATTTAAGCCATGTTAATTCCAGTGACTAGTGAAAATCCCAGTGAACAAGACTAGCCACTGAGGCATAATCGCCTGCCCCCAGACGTCTCTTATTTCATGGATACATTAGGGGAATTAGTCAAAATGTAAATTCTAAGGTCACGAGATTTTCCCTGTATTGATGGGATTCATTAAAGCTCCTGCAGAGTTTATACGATTTAGAGTGACCCTTTGCTTATGACAGCTCTGACCTGTTTTTGGGTGTTTTGTCCACTCACAAATTCCCCTCTTTTCCCAATAATTTAAGAGCTGCTTTAAAAGTTTTCAACTAAGTAACAATGAGGATAAGTAGAAGAAGAAGAGGAGGAGGAGGAGAAGATGCGGAAGCTAATAGTTAGAACAAAATATGATGTTTGTATCTCCCATCGTTTCATCAACGTCTGTGTCATCTCATGTTGAACTCTGGGGGTATACAGACTATCTCCTGACATTTGATTACATAAAATGGAGCTCCTGACCGTCTAACACAAGTTGGACGACGTAGAAATGAGTCTGTTTGTCACTGTCTGTTTGAAGCAATATTTTACAGAGATGAAAGAGGCCAGCCAGGGCGGACAGATTGGCCATATGCTCCATGCGTGAGTGATATATTCGTTTGAGATGCTGGCTGGCTGACAGTTGTCACAGGTGTGACCTTTGAACTCGGGAAAAAAAGCTTTTTCATATATGGGACTGGCCACAGAGACGATTCTATCTATGGTACAGAGTGTGTGCACGGGGAATCTGCAGGATACTGTCATACACTGAGAAAGACAATGTCACATTACTGTCTTGTCCTCTGAGTGAGGAAGTCACCTTGTGAATGGTAGAAAACAATAAGAGTGATGTCATAAGGATGATAAGATCAAATAAGGTTCAGGATGGAAAATTTAGAATAAGGATGCATCCTCACATCCCAATCATAAAAGCCGTGCAAATGTGCCTACTTTAAAGGTCTAGTGGGTAGGGTTAAGTGGCATCTAATGGTGAGGATAGCCGTTTGCAACCAGCTGAAACTACTCCCACGTGTCAAGCAGGAAGTCCTGGTTAGGATTCCTTCACTGTTCATTGTTCAGGAGGTTTTGACTGGGAGCCGAATTATCCACAGAGGTCTCCTCCTCTCCAAAACAGACCAGGCAATTAAAACCAATAAAAACACTGTAAAAAGCTGTTTCACATTAAAAATCAGTGTTTCTCCTGTGCTGTTTGGCTCATAGCAGACAGGTTCCTAGTCCAGCTCCTGCTCAAGTGTGTTCATTTATTTTCTCAGATAACTTAAGATCCAGATGTTCAGGAAGTTTTTACCAGGAGCCGAATTATCCACAGAGATCTCCTCCCCTTAAAAACAAACACATCAGGTGATTAAACCAGTTAAAACACTGAATAAAGCAGTTTCACGTTAAAAATCAAAGTTTCTCCAATGCCATTTTGCTGGTTGCGGAGGGGCTGCTAAGGGGCTGATGCGAAAACGCAAATGTCCCTGTCTAGAGCCAGTGTTTGGTTTGTTTGTCCTGGGCTACTATAGAAACATGGCGGTGCAACATGGCGATCTCCACAGATGAGGACCCGCTACCAATGTAGATATAAATGACTCATTCTCAGGTAACAAAAACACAATGATTCTTATTTTCATATAATTATATACCAAAGAAAACATACTTATTATATTATATTCCAATTCTGCCAATAAATGCCCCTAAATCTCACTCAGGGGACCTTTAATGGATCGTTTTTTTTCATAACTATACCTTTATTAATCAATTAACCCCCGCTAAAACTGCCCCATAAAATCACAATGTCAGAGTTTCCCCAGGAATTCAATTCAATGGCAAGGCTTAATTATACAGACCAGTGAGCAGTGATAACTAACATGTCTTTGGGGTCATCGGGTGGGAACCTCCTTTCACCAGTGTTTCGTCTAGTTGGTCCCAGGACACCTCCAGGAGGCTAGACAGTGATCTCTGGCGTCCCAGAGACACTCCCCTAATGCCAGGTCTCACTGCTCCCCGCACCAACCCAACAACCTCCTTTACCTTACTTACACATGGCTTTCTCAGCCCAAACAGCACTGCCACCTTCAACAAACCCAGGATCCGTACATGTGAGCTCCAGGTAGAAGCAGTGCTGATACTACCTTTCCTAGCACATTCACCATACTCTGTTTCACACGCTACATAGCATAACTCCAGTATAAGCTAAAGTTAAAGGAGACAGATAAACTAACAGGATCAGCAAACACACTCACCTTGCAGCATGGTCTCAAACAAGAGGTTCAAATAGGCCACTCCCACACTTATGAAGAAACAAGAAGATTGTGTATTAGAAGTGACGCCGAGATCCTGAAGCATTTTAGCTTCTTTTGATTTTAGTAAATATATGCTAGTTGCAATTTTAAATAGTGCCTTTACTTTTTGACAAGGACCTGCTCCCTATGTAGATGAAAGTGGCTCATTCTAAGGGAAAGAAAGCTAGATTCTTATTTTCAGATGATTATACACTACAGAAAACATACTTATCATATGATATTACATTGTGCTTCTGCCAATATATTCCCCTAAATCCTACTCACTGGACCTTTAAAACAGAGACAGTTGCAGGTGCTCAAATGTGAAAAACTCCTGCTTTGCTTGGTCTTACATTGTAATGAACTGAATATTTTTTGGTTTTGACCTGTTGTGCGGACAAAACAAGACATCTGACTTCACTGTAGGATATTGTTAAGGACATCTTTCATTGTTTTCTGATATTTATACACTATACAAATAAAAAGGATATTGCTAATATTGAAAACCAGTCACAAAATACTAAAACTTATGTTATTTGTGACAGAAATCAATTCCACAAGTAAATAACCATGTACAGGGAGAAAGTATTATGTTGTGGTGGACATTTAGATCTGCCAGGAAAGTATGCTTCTAGTGGGTGCCCAAAATCACAAAAGAAGAATAATAAAGTACAGTATGTGGCTGTTAAACGTACATTTAATCTAAAAATATCATTTTCCTGTGGGTGTCTGCTGAGTAGCGTGGAAGCGTACTCATTCCACTTCTTGTCTCACTAAAACCTCATGTGCGCCTTTTGAGTCTCTGGTTGTTGGGACAGGATTATATTTTGAGATGACCCTGAAATTAATCAAGGAGATCTTAATTATGTAAAGATCAGTTACCTGCTTTACTGTGACACATGTTAGTGCAGTTACTGGTGTCATTCGTGAGGCACAGTCATTGTGGGGACACGAAATAGTATTTCTGTGTGTTATAAGAACAATATCACTGGTAATGGCAAATTTTGTTTTATATTTAACTGATGTCATATTCTATTAATATAATGTACACATGATCTCTTTGCACTTTGGTATTTAAATATATAAGCTGTTGCTGAATTGTTGAATGTCTCTAGAAATGGGAGTTTGGGCCGGTTGTAACTGGCATGACAGCAGCCCCTGGTGGTTATGACACTGAACATCCTAAAATACCTTAAATAAGATGGTATGTTAGAATTTAAACACAATATAATAGGTGTATAAGCCATATATAAGATTTTGCAATACATAAAATGTGTTTTTTCATATCAGGCTGATGCATTTTATTCTAAGGATTTTAATAAACATAAAAGCAGGTAAAAGCGGTGAGACATAAATTGATGATGAAATAGATCTGATTAAAGTACAATTACAATGATTTGTGTGAGATAATTATTACACATCTAAAGAATAATTTCCCCACTAACTAGAAAGATGGATATCAGCCATTAAGTCTTTAATTCTTTACACAGCATTCAATAAAAACTGACTTTGTGCTGTAATCTAAACACAAATAAAATAAGAAACTATTGATTTTAAATCATGTCGGCGGGCTGATACTTTTTAGAAAAGCATACTGCACACAAAGAGAAGGCAATGTCACTTTAAGCCCAGAAAATCACAACATGGTAAATTGCTTCTCTTATGTGTGAAGCCAAGCACAATCTATTCTGGCCCAGGGCAGAACAGCACAAGCTCCAGCTTATTTAGTCATTAACGTGCATATTTACCTGGAGAAAAAAAGGTGCTCCAAAGGTTAATGTTGCCAATATCTTTGCAGCCTTCGATTAAACAAACCTCAGCTGCTGTGTAGCCTTTGGTTGTGTGTCATACATCTTCACAGGGTTTGCCATATTAAGAGATAGAGAGCTGAAATTCTCAGCTTGTTTACCTTTGCCACAGCGAGGCTCTGCTTGTGACTGCTCTGTCTGTCTGCTGCTATCATAGAATATACCAACACCTGAGTTGATCATACTTTATAACTGTATTATGTCCTCTTCTGAAAAGAAAATACAAATCTATTACTAAGTCTGTGTGTGAAGGCTCTTCAGAGTTCCTGGTGACTTTTAGCTGGACTCAAACAAGTGATTTACTAAATGTAGTCGCACCATTAAAACTTAATATATGTCTCAGTAAGTTAAGACTTTAGTTATATGTAAACCTGTTGCTAGACAACGTCTGCATTGCTGTCTGGACACCGTAACATAACTTCCATAAAAGTTTTAAGGGCACAAACAGAACAGTAAAGGAATACTTTACAATACAAACTCTCACACAACTTGTGCAGTATAATCCAAGTCTCATTTATCCAGTCGTATGGTCAGCACTTCCCAGCACTTCGCATTTGGGACGGCAGTAACTCAGCCCATAGGGACTTGGGTTGGGAACCGGAGGGTCGCCTGTTCAAGTCCCCGTCCGGACCAAAAATATGGAGCGTGGACTGGTAGCTGGAGAGGTGCCAGTTCACCTCCTGGGCACTGCCGAGGTGCCCCTGAGCAAGGAACCCCCCAACCGCTCAGAGCGCCTGTCATGGGCAGCCCACTCTGACATCTCTCCACTTAGTGCATGTATAGGTCCAGTTTGTGCATGTGTGTGTTCGGACCTGTGTGTAATTGACAACAGAGTGAAAAAAATTTAATTTCCCCTCGGGGATTAATAAAGTATATAAAAAAAAATAAAAAAAACAGCAGCCCTTTACAACAGAAAACTGAACTTAAAGTTAAACTTATCTATGCTCTCTTAAAAGTCAAACTTCATTGACAGAAACAATCATTTTACCTCGCGGAACACGGGCTGGTTTTTCCAGCTAAGATGGTTGTATCTGGTTGCTATAATATGGAATATCCGTGTTAGTAAACATGTTGGCAAAAGGGAGAGTGGTTGATTTGGATGAGGGAAGGCCGAAGCATGCAAGGAGTGAGGACGGACCCGCTGGTCAGTGTGGGTTCATGAGAAGAAACATAGTGTACATACAGTATATTAACAGTTTTCTCCTTCTCGCACTTGAACATGTAAGATGAGACAGTTTGTCTCTCTTCCACTTTTACCGAACTGCCGAAGTGATGGTGACGAGCGTGGCGTTTTTACCCAAAGTTGAACATTTTACAACTCACGGTACTCAAAAACGGAATGCCCAACAGGCAGTGCTTAGTGCAGAATTCATGTTCAACGCCTCGTCATGCTGCCGGCGTTTGTAGTACGGTGTAAATATGCAGCATTCCCATTGCGAGGCATTACAGAAATAAGCTTCAGTGGAAAGACCCCTAACCCTTTAAAACTCCAAAGTCGCACAATAACACAAACTAATCGGTGCAGTGGTAGAGCAGCAGCTCCTGTGTTCAGTGAGGTAAAACTGCTGTTTTTGTTGAAGGAGTCCAGCTTTGAAGTTTCACTTTTAGCTCCCTGTTGGAAATGGCTGTCTGTTTGGTAGGCAATGAGCATACGACTGGATATATGAGACTTGGATTATACTGCACGAGTCGTGTGAGAGTTTGTAAGCAGATGTTTGATATAGTTTTGCTGCTGTTAAACGTTATTAAAATTCATCAAGAATTTTCTTTGTACTTGGATTCTGTGTTCACTGGAGGGATGCAAGAACAAAG